>NC_067473.1:62840532-63189699 GCF_947179515.1 Apodemus sylvaticus | reverse complement strand
TCATAAATACATCAGATTAAGTTTTCATATATTTAATTAGCATTTTATATTTGTTTTATGTAAACTGTATTTTGAAACTTTGTTTTCTCAATATTTTGTTGATCTTTTCTTCCTTGTTTCTTAAAATTTTTATTATTTTTTTTATTTTTTTTATTTTTTGGTTTTTCGAGACAGGGTTTCTCTGTGTAGTCCTGGCTGTCCTGGAACTCACTCTGTAGACCAGGCTGGCCTCGAACTCAGAAATCCGCCTGCCTCTGCCTCCCAGAGTGCTGGGATTAAAGGCGTTTGCCACCACTGCCCAGCTTCTTCCTTATTTCTACAGTTCTTTATATTTGTATTTGAAGTGAGTTGTAAAAATCCTTTAATAGTTGGTCATGATGTTTTCCCCATCTCTTTAATGTAATAAAATATATCTCTTAAAAATAGCTTTGGTATTTTGATTCAGAGTTAGACCTTTTTTTGTCTTGTTTTAAGTTTTTTTGATATTATTGATATCTATTTTTTTCCATTTATATGTTGGTTCATTTGTTTTATAAACTAGGATAGTATGTGTTCTGAGGTTTGAATGTAGCTTTACATTTTCCCAGGACTCAGTTGTCCCAACCCCATTGCTAAAGGTTTCTATTTTTGCCATGTTATCATGATGTCATAACATTCTGCAAGTTTGGGCTTCTGCATTTGGACCCTTATGTGTTTCTACCAGTTGGTGATTATTGAAGCCTGAGGCTTTTAATGTCTGAAAAGACTAGTTCCCTCTCATTGTGCTTCCTCTTCAGAGTATTACTGGCTATTCTCCATGTTTGTTTTTCCATTAAAACTTTAGAATCAATGTAACTTGATTCCAGGGAAAAAATAAGCCTGTCAGTTAACCTTTCCATTGGGATCACATTAAATTCATAAAGTACTTAGGAGGGACCAATGTCTTTCTGAAGTTTAGTCTTCCTAGCTAATGCCATTTCCCCTGTGTGTTCTTTCTTGTGTACTTTAGTAACTTTGAAAGTTTTATTTTTATAGGCTATGTAACTTTCAATCTACTTCTTGCAAATAATGAGTTTTTTTATTCTAACTGGTTATTTGCATAACTAGACTGGTGATTTCTAACCATGTTTCTCACAGCTTTATTGAGATTCACACAAGTCACTTTTGTAAACTACATAGTTAAATGAATATTAGTCTATGCACAGAATGTTGTATCTTAACTACTTTGAGTTTTTACATTTTCCTCAACCCCAGAAGGAACCTTGTACTCAGTAACAGTCCTCCATTCTCACCTTCCTCCTCCTCCTCCTCTTCCTCCTCCTGGAAACCACTAGTCTGCTTGGTATTCTGGACATTTCTTATAGATGGAATCATAAAATGTGTGGTCTCTTGCAGCTGGCTCTTTTCATTTAACATAATGTTCTTGGACATCACCCATGTTGTAGCATGTGTTTGCATTTTATGCTAGCTATTCTTGTGTGTAATGATATCTCATTGTGAGTAGCTGAATTTTTCCCCTTGGCTCCTCTATATATTAGTTCTCGCTTGTAGTTCACATTGGTGAGATTTCATGAGAGCAGAGAACATGCTTTCAATTCTTTTTTTCCTTTTCTTTTTTTTTTTTATGCTTTCAATTCTAAAACCACAATGCTGACACAATGCCTGGCAAATATTTGGTATTTAATAAATGCTTATTGAGTCAGTGATTGGATCTGTTATGTTTCTAGGCCACGTTTACTTTTTAAAGTTAAAATCTATTTTAGTACATATAAATTGATTTCTGTTTTTCCCTAGGCAAAACATAGTTAGAGGGAGGGTTGTTTTTCTCCTCTGGGAAAGTCATGTGTTATATCCAACAGCCTGGCAAAAGTAATTTTGTATGATGTATGGTTTGTGATAATCAACATTACTTTTTCTTACATTAAAACAAATGACTGTGAATTGCTGGTACATATGCCTAAGAGTCTCATTATCTTTTCAGGAGGATGGTTTTTACCACTAGACTATGTCTACTGAACAAGTTGCTAGCAAATAAAAAACAAGAGAGAAAGTGGGTAAAAGTATTGTTCTGGGGTTTGGAATAGGGGTTGTTGAAGAGCTTGATCAGCTTCTATGTATTGATAAGTCCTAAGCTTACCAAGAACTGTTTCACAACCTTTTTCTAAATTTATTTTGTTAGGTGTTTATAGAAAAAAATGATGCCAACTATGATGGAGTTGTAAAGCTGAGTGGTGTGTCGCACGTCTTTAATCCTGGGGCTTGGCAGGCAGAGGAAGGCAGGTATCTTCCAGAGGACCTGAGTTTGAGTCTTTGCACTCCTGTGGTAGCTCACAACCACCTGTAACTTCAAACCCAGGGGATTTGCTATCCTCTTCTGACTTGCATGCATATATGAAAATAGAAATAAAAATTAAGGAACATATGAGAATATTATCTGATTCACATGGTGGGCAGGGGGCATATTGTAATTCCATTTATCTTCCATGTACATCTTTAAGACATCATACCTGGGGCTGGAGAGATGGCTTCACAGTTAAGATCCCTGACTGCTCTTCCAGAGGTCCTGAGTTTAATTCCCAGCAACCACATGGTGGCTCATAACTATCTATAATGGGGATCCGATGCCCTCTTCTGGTGTGTCTGAAGATAGTGAAAGTGTACTCACACACACATAAAATAAATAAATAAATCTCTAAAAAAAAAAGACATCATAGCTGAAATACATATAGTTTGTAGGGAAAGGGAAATGATTAAATGTCAGAAAAATAATACTTTTTAAAAATATAAATATTTTGAAGATGATTTTTTTTTTTTTTGAGACAGGGTCTCTCTGTGTAGCCCTGGCTGTCCTGGAACTCGCTCTGTAGACCAGGCTGGCCTCGAACTCAGAAATCTGCCTGCCTCTGCCTCCCAAGTGCTGGGATCAAAGGCGTGCGCCAACACTGCTCGGCTGAAGATGATGTTTTAATTAGGTCAGATTATATGTGTGGAGAGGTTGGCAGAGACTTTCAGATATGGTCAGAGATTTAGAGATTATTGAATATTAGGCATCTTTGTATTGGAGTAGGAAAGAGAGGGGAAGAGGGAGGAAGGGAACAACAGAAGGAAGGTGGAAGAGAGAGGTAGACATTGACTAATTGATTATACATTGCTTAAGTGAGACAAATTGAATTCTCCAAAGTGTCTTGGCCTGAGAGATGGCAAAAGTAAAACATGGTTCATGCATTTCCTGTAAGAAAATACCTGTCTGAAAGGAACAAGGACAGAAGTAATATTCGAGGGTCAGATAGATAACCACCTATTAGCTGTGGGTCTAACTCGGACCAACAGTTTGAAAGGCATAGGAAGCAGATCTCCTCAGACTGGAACTGGGGCCGCATGCTGAACTCTCTCAGTAGCAGCCTGAGGACAAGCTTTGTTTGGCCCTGGGTGTGTTCAAGATGAGTGAGCACCTTTGGATGCACAAAGTAGCTGGTGGACTAGGTGACCTTTACAGATTCTTGGGAAGATGGCCTCATAGTTAGGACTGTGCAGTGTTCCACTGCAAAGCGGAAAGGAAGAAGTGGAGATGAATCAGGATTCCCTTGTTTAGGCACACCTGCTTAGAGGTCAGTGGGGCGGGAGAAAGTGCTTCTCTGCTTTGGGTTTTATGTACTGTTTGATAGATCAGTTGGGGTGCCTTTATCTTTAAGGGACATAAATCAAATTCTGAGTGTTAACATAAAGGAAAGCTTACTGTCTCACTGCCAACAAGGTCTGAGGAGGTCGCTTCTGTGGTTGGTTATAAAGAACTAATAGGTTGCTGAGGTGGCTCATACGCAGAAGCACTTGCAAATCTATGACCCAAGTACAGCCCTTGGAACTCTAAGGAGGGAACCAACTCCACAAAACTGTCTTCTAATGTCCACACTGTGGTACTCATTTGTTCCTATACATATCACACACACAAGCACAAATGATGATGATGATGATAATGATATTTGAGGTGTTTCACTATATACTGTGTAGCCCTCACTGACTTGGAACTCACTATATAGAGTAGACTACCCTCAAAACTTAGAGTTCTGGCTGCCTCTGCCTCCTTAGTACTGGTTTAAAGGCATGTACTACCACATCTGGTCATAAAATACAATTTTCTGTAAAAAAAACAAAACACCAGCACTCTTTCCAGTCTTCTCTACAATTCAGGATGTGTTCAGAAGATAGCTACTCCCATTTCAGGTGTCACATGCAAACCTAGCAGTGTCGATAGGAAAGAGAGAATAGTTCTTTCTAGTTAGACTTTTTTTTTTATAAGCAAGAACCTCCTTTTAGAAGCTTTCTACAGACCCTCCTTCATAACTCTTGGCCATGATGGTATTACATATCAGTTCCTCAGGCAGGCAATAATAGCAAAGGAGTGGTTTAAAGTAATCAGGCAGTGCATCCCCAGTGCTAGGAGCACTCGTCTGATCAGAGCAATCTCCAAGGCCAACTGTTCTTGCATAGTTAGGGACATCTGTGCCTTGATCGTATCACCCATGTGCATCATCCATTTCTAGTCAAAGAATCATAGACGTCCACATGCAAGTCACCCATATATTCTATCCAGGGCAGTGAGAGTGTTTGGTCCTCTCTGGTTTTGGAATTCCATCATTGTCTCCCCTTCACACCTTTGCCTTCTTCCCAGGAAATTTACCTGCGGGCTTATGCACAGGAGAGACAATAGGCCCACACCCCTGACAGATATACATATACACATAGACATACACATAGACATATACACATATATTAAACATAGTCTTGCTATGTGATATGGGATGACCTCAAACATGAGATTCTTCTATTCAGCCTCCCAAGTGTAGGTGTGCAGTACCATAACTGGCTAATTTTTAGAAAATTTAAGTTCCTTATTTGTTTGTTAGTTTCTTCAGTGTTGGGAGTCAATCACCTTGGGCTTTGTATAATAGACAAATTATCTACTAGTGAACTAAAGCCGCAGCCCTTTACATAACCCAGGAATAGTTAAGCAGCTATAGATTTGATTAGCATGAGTGCTGTGTGATTATACACACCTGCACATATGCGTACATTCTGACCTGACTTGTTTTTGATGGAGCTGGTTTTCTTGCTCTATCCAAAGATCTCTTCCTTTTTCTTGATAGTTTTAGCCGTGTTGTGAGAGAATGTTTGAAGTATTTAGTTTTCGCTCTTCCCTTCCTGTCTTCAAAATGTTCTGGACATACCCAGCTGTGTACCTTTCACTGACATGAAAGGCTTTGAGTTGGCTATTACCCTGATACTAAACTAGATAATATTTGCAGGTCATTTATTGTTTGTATACCTTCCACCATAGGAGATTTAGATAAATTAATTCGCATCTTTCAAATGGTTCTGTAATTAAGGGGCAAGGGCTTGGAGGACAGGTTCTTCTTTTTTCTTTGCCTTCAGACCTGACTGCTTAACAGTATGCTTTCCAAATCCTCTTTTTAAAGGTGTCTCTTAGGCAAACAGAGATTTGAAGTAACCAGGACTATCCTGAATTACTGCAGAGAGCAGCCTGGGGCCTTGAGCTTTCCCCTGGTCTCTGTTTCCATGTCTGGCTCCTGTGTGGCTCCTGCCTTTGAAGTCAGGTAGAAGCCCAACAGGTGAGGCTGTTGTCCTCTTTCTCTTTGGTTATTCTGTTGTAACCTTTAGTCTAGGAAAAATGCCAGTCTTCGTTTCCAAGAATCATATCTCCCTAAATGGGGCAATCTGCTTTAAATGCCTTTTCCACTGGCGCCTTCCCCATCTCACAGTTGGCATAGTTAAAGGGGCAGGTGCACTTTAATTTTTTTAAAAAAACTAGTTGTACTGTACTGGGTTAGGGTGTGTGGCCCAGCGCCTGTTCGAGTCTATGTGCATATATGTTATCATGTTCAGAAGTATCCAGTTCTTCACACTGCAGCCATTTAACAAGCTTTAAGAGTCAATAGGTCTCTAGATGCTTTACTTTTGGATTTTCCCACATGTCTATCATATTTCATTTCCTGTTCCCTTCCTCTTTTGCTCCATCCATCCAACTGTGTGTCCATCTGTCTGTCTCTAAGCAAGTGGGCTATGATGATACATAAACCTTTATCTTTTTTTAAGATATTATTTATTTTATATATATGATGAGTACACTATAGCTGTCTTCAGACACACTAGAGGAGGGCATTAGATCCTATTACAGATAGTTGTAAGCCACCGTGTGGTTGCTGGGAATTGAACTCAGGACCTCTGAAAGAGTAGTCAGTGCTCTTAACCTCTGAGCCATCTCTCCAGCTCCACCTTTATCTATCTTGTTGGGAAAATTTACATGCTGTGTTGAAATATATTCTTTCTGTATGGTCCCAAGAGAGGATTTCCTCTGCCACTCATGATATTGATATCATTACTGTTTCTCCCTCTTCTGGCATATAAGGTGTTCATCCTTAGAGTTAGTGCTGCTCCCAGTGAGCAGTATGGCATGTAGGAAGTCTCTAGTGATTACTGTCTTCCCTGATTCCAGTATGGCTACATGGCCAGCCCCTTCCATTGAGCTCCTTGGGAAGCTGGTTTTTTAATTACTCGTCATCCAGCTTTAGCTAGTCTTTTTCAAGGGCATCCTGGTTCCTCTGCTGCCCTCTGCTCCACAGAGGCTGCTAGCCTCTGTTACTTTGCTTTCTGGAACCAGTGATTGAGGCACACAGTATGTGAATTCCCACGTTAGTTGTTCAGCTGAGAACAAACTAGTGAACCTACAGTGCCCTCCTGACTAAAGAGTCACAGAAGATTCTTGGACAGATACACACCTATGCCCAAGCTGAGAGACTGATCTATGGTGGGACCTGCCTTTGGAGTTGGTTTCATGGTAATAAGGACAAATTGTGCAATAAAATATTACACTTGTTTCTGTCCTGCTTGTCACCTGAGTTCACTATGAGATGAGCTCTGATGTGTATAGCTCCAGCTGATAGCAGTTCATTGGATGAGTGGGAAATTTAGGAATGAAACTGGACATTTTGGTGAAGGAAAGTCCCTCCCTTTGCAGCAGGACAGGTGCTTCAGCAGAGTGTATTGCTTTGTCTTCTGCTGCATCTGATAAAGCAGGCAGAGAAGCAGGATGTGCTTACCAGAAGCTGACACTGGGGACTTCTGTCCTCAAAAAGAAAAGTTTGAGGGAGCAAGCACTGAATGCAGTGGGCCCAAGCCCAAGAAATGTGCTTCATGGCTTTCTGAAAGAGTTTGGCTTTGAGTTCCTTCGAAGGGATGTGGTCATGACTTGGTGCAGAAGGGAGAGCTGGGTGGGAAAGTTACTTGCAGACAACTCAAGTAATAGCAGGCATGAGGTTGAGGTGGTACAGTTGGGGGAGGGCTGCAGAGTCCAGCAAGTGGGGGTGACTAGAATAATAAAAGTATATTATTGTATTTGCCAGGAATAAAGGAGTTTGAAGAGTGGTTCTATGCTATATTGCATCTTTGATTTTTTTTGGGGGGGGGGATGTCTATATCATGTTCTAGGTAGCAGGAGGAGGCTACACACAAGGGGTGGTGCACAAGGGGTGGTGCGGGGCTACAGGGAGATGCATCAGGCAGCCTGAGTTCAGTTGTTGGTGAGCCATAGGCCTGTCTGTACATGTGTTGTGTGCATGTGTCTAGTGTGTCTCTAAGAAGAAGTCTGCCGAGCCTTGTGATACATGCTTTTAATCCTCGTTCAGGAGGTTGAGGCAAGCAAAATAGGTGGATCTCTGTGCATCTGAGGCTACCCAGTTGACACAGTGAGTTCCAGGCTAGCAGAGGCTATGTAGACAGAACTTATCTCAAAAAAAGAAGAAAGTCAGTTAGATAAGGCAAGATGTTGGTGGCTTGTGAGCAGTTACAACTACAGATAAAAATATTTTTTCTTTTTTTAAAATTTATTTATTTTTTACACTCCATATTTTATTTCCCCCCTTCTGTCCACCCTCCAACTGTTCCACATCCCATACCTTCTCCCCACCCTCTGGTCTCCATGTGCATGTCCCCACCTGACTTATAAATTCCCTGGGGCCTCTGGTCTCTTGAGTATTAGGTGCATCAATCTCTGAATGAACACAGACCCAGCAGTCCTCTGCTGTATGTGTGTTGGGGCCTCATATCAGTTGGTGTATGCTGCCTATTTGGTGGTTCAGTTTTTGAGGAATCTCAGGAGTGCAGATTAATTGAGACTACAGGGTCTCCCTTCTCCTCAGCTTTTTTCAGCCTTCCCTAGTTCAACAACAGGAGTCAGCTGCGTCTGTCCATTGGTTGGGTGCAAATATTTGCATCTGACTCTTTCAGCTCCTTGTTGGGTCTTCTGGAGTGAGGTCATGCTAGGTGCCTTTTTTTTGTGAGCGCTCCATAGCCTCAGTAATAGTGTCAGGCCTTGGGACCTCCCCTTGAGCTGGATCCCGCTTTGGTCCTGTCACTGGAACTTCTTTTTCTCAGGCTCCTCTCCATTTCCATCCCTGTAATTCTTTCAGATACGAACAATTATAGGTCAGAGTTGTGACTGTGGGATAGCCCCCCTCCCTCATTTGATGCCCTGTCTTCCTGCTGGAGGTGGGCTCTATAAGTTCCCTCTCCCTGCTGTTGGGCATTTCATCTAAGCTCCCTCCCTTTAGTCCTGAGAGGCTCTCACCTCCCAGGTCTCTGGTGCATTCCCCCCAACCTCATGGCTCAGCCGTTAAAGGCTAGGCTCACAACCAAAAAGATTTTTTTTTTTCCAGTTCTGAGGTGATGTGGAGTATACTCTGACATGGGGCAGTCAGCTATTCTGCCCAGGCTGGCTGCTTTCTTTCCTTCTTCCGTCCCTCTCTTCTTTCCTCCCTCCCTCCCTTCCTTTTGAATTCTTTTATAGAAAAGTAAGATCCTTTTGCATGTAGTATTTATTAGAGATGAACTTCCTAGGTTCACCTCTATGTTCTGGGTAGAACCTGGAGAAAAGCATCTCAGAGGAGCCTCCTGAGGAGAGTTAAGGCTGCTGCAGTGTCTGCCTTCTCTAGCCCCTGGTATTCCTAGCTCTCAAACTGTGCGGTTGTGTGGCATCACCCTGTGATGGAATAAATTTGTATGCATGTTTATCTGCCCATCCATCCATTCATCAAATAAGGACCGCCTCCCTGAGGGCCCTACATGTGCTCTTCTCTCTTATAGGGTAGGCTTATATCACATACCTGGATCAGTTTTTCACAAACACACAATGATTTGCTTAGGCTAACCAGGACTGGCTCTGCAGTCAGAATCAGGTCGTGTTTTGTCAGGTAAGACAGAGGGAATGACTGTCAGATAAGCAACTTGGAACAACTGTTTCAACATGTTAATTTTTAAATAGTTTCTCTGGCTATGGAATGCATTTTCTAAATTTGGCCTTATTTACTTTGGTGATTATTTTAATTGAGTTCTAGTCAATTAATTATACCATACTTTTTTTCTGTAAGTTTTGACTTGTTTTTGCAGGGTTTCTCCATGCGCTGTTATACACAACACAGAAAAAGAATTTAGGAAAATGATCATAATAAATGCAAACAGTTGTAGTAGTTTAAAGATGTGAGGGACAAGAATGTCAGGCAGGCAGGCAGGCAGGCAGGCTGTGCAGTCGCTCTGCAGTTTCACTCTGCTTTGGAGCTTCCTGCAGTAGAGATGGCAGAGTAGAGAAAGCTGGCTGTTGAGGGCTGCAAGCTCTACTTTCACTGAAGACATGTCAGCCACTCAGGAACACCAAAGGGCTGGAGAGAGCTCAGCAGTTACAGGCACTGGTTGTTCAGAGGACCCAAGTTCAGTTCCCAGCAGGTCATAACCTTCTTCAACTCTAGTTGTAGGGGATTTAACACCCTCTTCCGGCCTCTGAGGGCAATGCATGTACATGGTACACAGACATGAATACAGACATACACATGAAATAAAAAATAAACCCTATATTTAAAAAAAAAAGAAAGAAAGAAAGAAAGAAAAGTAAGGATTTCTTTAGCTCATGTTCACTGTAGGTGAACATGAACATGTGTGGGAACCCTAATCTGGTAAGCAGTAAGTACAACATTGAATAAGGTATTTAGTGTCTCCCTAGCAAATAAAAAACTAGAATGTCTCTATTTTGTAGAGGTTTTATTGAAAATTCAAGATATAACATCAAAATGTACCTCAGCAAATTTCATATTCTGGAACTTGGCAATCACGGGTCTGAATGCTTATCCTTGGTGTTCTGCTGGTGGCCGGCCATGCACTAGGGCCCCACTTACCTTCACGATTGCCTCATGTCTGTCACACAGTTCTCAACAGAACTAGAGGATGTATGTGTATGCATGGGTGTACTGATTTCTAATACTGCATGAGAATGTGTCTGAAGAGGTGATTTGAAGTGGTGTTCCACTGTTCACCATGCTACTTGCCAGCTGGCTGATGTAGTTTAGGAATCGACCTGCTAAGGTTGACATCTGTAGGAATTAAGGTCTCTATCTGAAACATTCACAGAGGAGAGTTCTATTTTTGTAAATAGGATAATTGGGTGGAAAACTGTGCTAATGTCTATCTTTAACCACTCCCGGGATGAAGTCTAACTACTAAAGCCAGGGAGCCATAACTAAGATGCCTCGCTGTCATCTCTATACAGGCCAAGTATTAAAGGAGTGCAGAAGGCAAAGGCCAGACTGTTGGGTTGAGCAGAGGGTGAGCAAGAATGAGAACAAACAGAAAGCCAAAGGCAGCTGAGCCAGGATAGCAGTGCTTCAAGCTGATGTGACTCTTACTTGGAAATGTCAGAGGAGACAGTGATTGGATCCTGACAAGTACTTACTTAACCTAATGAGTTTTGATGATCTTCTGTCCTTATAAGGGTTTGGAGAATGACCAGTGCTAGCAGTGTGAACCTGCACAGCATACACAGAAGAGGGAGGGAGGTGGGTCAATGGGAAGGCACCATTCCTCTGCTGATCTCCTTTGAGAATGTCAGGAAATGGCTAGGACTGTGGCTTTGCACTCAGAGACTTGGTTAGGCTGTCAGCCTGTTTCCTCATTCAAAACTTTGGACAAAATGTTTGTCCAGCATCTTTCTTCCTATAAGTATAAGAGAGGATTGAAACTAGGCTTCCTACTATCTAACGTGTACTGTCTTCCCTGTTACCTGCCACCATCATTCTCTTATCCCTGGGACTGAATGAGTGTGCCATGCACCAAAGCAGCTCTGACAGAGGTGCCGTCAGAGAAGATACACAGACGTCGGGAAAAGCAAGCATTCCTTAGCTCTTTTCAGGTGATTCGGACAGTCAGCAGAATGGTTAGTGTCCCCACAGCAGAGGAAAACTAACAATCCCAGTTCTTTCCTCGTGTCCTCTTTGGAAACTTACCACATGAATAACACCTGGTGCTCACTGTACTGGTGCTGAGTTTCTGTCTCTAATGACCTTGTTGGCTGAGCTCAGGCAAGTGCTTTGCATGAGCACTGTGACAAATGCCTTCCTGTGCCTCGGGGGAAGACGTCTCCCACTTGTGTTTCATTTACCTGCTTAGAGACTATTCCTGTCCCATGATGGGCTCCAGGAGGCAAATGTAGAGGACAGGCCAGCACTGTGACTGGGACTGTTGAGGGATGATTTTTCTTTCACTTTTGTCCAAGTCTAGGTTTTTGTTTTTGTTTTTGGATCTTGTTAAAACTAGTGTAATAGGCTTGAGTTTGCTTGATGTATCATGGAAATAGCCTTATGTGGCATAAGCTTCTGCCTGGGGTCACCACCTGCTCCTGCAAAGCTGAGTAGCCAATAATTTCGTACAGTTCTTTTCATATTAATAGAATAATGGAAGGCAGATGGTATGCCAGGAGGATTGCTTTTTCTTTTAGGCTTTGAGGGCCTGTTATGGGGCAAATTGCACCCCTCCCCCAGTTCATATGCTAAAGGCCTCACTCCCTGCTCTTCAGATTATGGCCTTATTTGGAAATATGGTTGTTGCAGATGCAATTATGTTAAGATGAGGTCACACTGGAGCAGGGTAGGCCCCTAATCCAATGTGACTGGTGTCCTCATAAAGGGAGAAATTTGGGCACAGGCACACCCACAGGGACAATGTTACACGGACATGAAGGCAGAGAGTGGGGCAATAAATCTACTCACCAGTGAGCACCAAATATTGTCATCAACTACCAGACACTGTGAGAGAGGCCTAGCTCAGTCTCCCTGACAGCCTCAGAAAGAACAAGCCTGGCAGCATCTTCATCTTGAACTTTTAGCCTCCACATCTGTGAGGCAGTAAACTTGTTGCTTAAGTCACCTAGTTCTTAGTACTGTTTGCTGCAGCCTTTGTAGACTAATACCAGATCCCTGGAGAAATAGTAATTTGCAAACTCCAGAAGAGAAAAGAGAGCCCCTGATGTGCTCTGATTAAAGTTTCCCCTGCAGCCCTGGAGTCTGGATATAAGGCCGAGGTTTCAGGAAGGAGAAAGGAGTAACCCAAACTACCAGGACAACTTCTAAAGAACACCAGTGCTTACTATGTGAGGATGTTGTTTTGAGGTGACCTTTTATCTCACTACAGAAATCAGAATTGTTTGTTAGAGATGGGAATACATTTTGTTCAATACCACAAGGAACAGAGTTTTTTTTTTTTTTTTAAGTGAATGAATGAATGAATTTTTAAAGCACAGGCAGGCTTTGTAGCTTTGGCTGGCTTTGAACTTGAGATCTCTCCTCCCTGCCTCAGCATCTAATATTACAGATGTTTGCTACCAGACCTGGCTAGTTTTGTTTTGTTTTTAAATTGGCCACCTATAGTTTAAATGCTACCATCTGGAATACTAATTAATCTAACAGAGCTTTCTTCAGGTTTAGAAGTCTGGTTTCTATAGTTTCTAGTACTTTCCATCAGAGTGCTTAGAAATAATGTGGCTGCTGAAGCCAAGGGACATTTGTGTTGTGTTTAACTTAAGAATAGCCACTCAGGGCTAATGACCACTATCTTTTAGGTATTGCAGATCTAGAACAGAAGAATAGCACTGGGGTAAGGCCAAGGAGGACTCCCAGGGTGCCTGAGCCCTTTATGGGGCTCCTGGGAAGGTCACCTAGGTTTAGTCATGCCTGGCATGTGTGTGGAATTGCCCTCAGGTGCAGGAGATGGTGGGAGGGAAAGGAAACAACACAAGCAAATTTTCTCAGTGTTTTACTAAAACAATGCTTAATAGGGCTTTGCTGTTCCTTCTCCAAGCCCAGGTTGTCTTATTTGCATACTTCATAGAAATAGGAAATAAAGTGGCAGACAGGAGTGAGGCAGCAAGTGTGTGGTGTAGGTTTCTTTTCAGGTTTTGTGCGCCAGCCCCAACTGGGCTTTGAGGGGACTCTGGTGCCAGAGTTAGAAAGGTGGGGATCTTCAGCTAGACCACTTTTCAGAAGGTAGAAAGGTTCCCGTGGCGTCTCTGCTATTAGATTTGCTGAGCTGGAGTTGAACTGAAGCTCAGTCCTCAGCCCTGGCTAGGCCTGCCTTTCTCTCTGCTGTGTACCCCACCCCCACCCCCGCCCCCACCCCCACCCCATAAGCTCAAGAAGCTGCTGCATCGACTGCATGTGGGATATCTCAGAATCTAAAATGGAACCTCAACTGGGCATCATTAGATGCAGTTTCACACTGAAAAAGAATGAGTCCTTGTGACTGTTCTGGCCATCCTGGACAAATGACTGTTGTCATTGTATCACTACTGGCTTTGGCTCAGTGCCCAGTATAATTTAAAAATTGCTTCTTTTTCCAGCTCTACATAGTTATCATTTCTGATTCATAGAGAAACAAATAGCTTCTTAAGTCTTACATTTTCTCTGAACCCTGAGACCAGTCAGTGTCATGTGGAAATGCTGTGTATTAGAGAGGAGCCTGGGCTCCTTGGGCTGCATCCCCCTCTGGCAGACTCGCCTCTAGGCAGCAGAGGAGGTGGCTTGGAAGGAGCGCTGGAGGAGATGATGTTCAACCAGAATCCCTGGGTCTTGGGTAGGACAGAAGTTTTAGTTCTAGAAGAGGTTAGGAAAGGAGAAGAGGGTGAAGAAAAGCTGTTTTCAACTTAAGCAGCTTTGGTCTGGAGAACTCAAGCTGGGGGACCTGAGAGACATCGATATAGAACAGTAACTGATAGACAGGAGCTAGTACTTATCTGGTTACTGCTCACCATGTGCCCGGAGTGTTCCAAGCATCCTATTCTGCTTTGCTTACATTACTTAAGTACAAACTCTGTCTTCTCTAAGAATTTATCAACTCACTGCAGCAGGATTAAACAAAGCAACAAAAGACATGAAGTGGTGTCAAGTAATATACAGTGAGTACATTAGAGAGGTACAAAGAGAAAACACTGAGGTCCCAAATGTCCAGGAGAATGCTCTGTTTAGTGTTTGAAGGATGATTTTGGTTTGAACAGTGGAGCCTGAATTTGCCTCAAATAGTCATAGGACAGTGGGTATCCAGCCTGTCATGAGTGGACCAAGTCTTCACTTACAGGTTTTCTCACTTGAATGGAGTTATTTGACTGGAGTATCCATCACAGATGGAGTGTTCAAAGGGACCACACAGTAATAATGAATAATTTGCAGGTGCTGTTGGCAGCTCTGGTGTCTCCATGTGCCTTTCTGTCCCAGCAGGATGCACACAGAGGGCGGCCCCCAACCCCATCTGCCCTGTGCTCCCGGGCTTAATCTGTGCTTTAATAACTTTCCTGTCACCTGTTTTCAGGAGGTCATCCGTCTCTTCTATGTTTAAATAGTTCTGGCTATGGCTTGCAGGGTCATGTCTGATTGTTGGCAAGATTGGCTTCTGGGTAGAACGAACATTTATTGTGTATACAGGATTCTGCCTATAGTGAACAAGTTCTGGAATAAGGAAGATCTAGGTGTCAAAGGGCCTCAGACTTATCTGGAAATTGAGGTTGAAGGGATACAGATGAGAAAGGTAAGCCTGGTCAGCCAACTTGTCCAAATTGGACAACTAGGGAGTGATGGTAGAAAGGGAAAAATGACAGGAAGAGCAGACTTGTGGAATGTGTGGACATAGTTCTTGATTTGGAACATTTGAGTGGTCTTCTAGTGGGGGACCAGGAGACAAGGCTGGTTCGTTTGAAGGCTTCAGAAGGCCCAGTGAGCAATGAACTTTGGCTCCCTTTAGTCTTTAACTAATTGCAGAAAGCAATACAGCTGCTTTGGTGACACAAGAGGGTGGGTGTGCCTACCAGTCTTCCCACTTTAGTTGGGTCAGTCACTTTAGTATTCTCTTATTCATTTGGAAAGTGGAGGAATTTGGCAAGGGTGGCCTTTAATGTGACTTCTAACACATTTTATATTGCTCGGTGACCCTTCATCTAGGGAGTGATCTTTTTGTCCAAAGAGCCATTCCATAGTTGCTAGTTAGCTTATTATCTCGGCAAGAAGAAGCACGGTAAGGTGAATGGAATGTGGTCTCAGGAGTTGGCAAAGCTAGCTTAAATCCACCCTATCTGTGTGTCTGTCTTTCCATAATGTGGCTCTGTTGTGGCCCTTGACAATTATCTGTTCCTCTTCAATTCTCAAGTGTTCTCATGTGTAACATGGGGGATGACCTGACTTTCAGGGTCACTGGAGATAATGTGTATTAGGCACTATAGCAATTTCCCCTTATCCATAGAGGATCCAGGATTTCAAGACAAATGGATGTCTGAAACTGCAGACGGCTCTGAATCTTATATATGGTGATGCTTCTCCTACATGCGAACCATGCTAATGATAAGAGGTCACCGATAATAATTCTAACAATATGTATGAATACAGTCTTTCTCTCAAAATACCATTATCATATTTACAATGTGAGATTCTCTGACATTTACCTAATGAGTTTGCTGAGGTAAGTGACTCTTTGATGTAGCATTAGGGATAGTCATGCTGGCTACAGTGGTTGCCGTGTGACTGAGGAGCAGATATTACATTCCATGTGGAGTATTGATCAAAGAACTGGAACAGGACAACTCAATTTTGTTTGAAATAATGTACAACTTAAGCCTATGAATTGCTTCCTTCTGGAATTTTATGTTTAATATTTTCACATCTTAACACAACATAGAAGGTTAAATTTATGGAAGCAGAACAGTGGGCTCAAAGGGCTGCTGTTGTATCTTGTAAAACTATCTTGTAAAACAGTTTTGTTTTTTAAAGGTTTATTAATTTACTTATTTTATGTATATGAGTACACTGTAACTGTCTTCAGACACACTAGAAAAGAGCATCAGATCCCATTACACATGGTAGTGAGTCACCATGTAGCTACTGGGAATTGAACTCAGGACCCTGGAAGAGCAGTCACTGAGCCATCTCTCCAGCCCTTAAAACAGTTTTATTGAGATCTACATCATGAAGTTCACCCTTTTGAAGTATACCACAAACATATTCATTATTAGACTATTCACATAGGGGTACTTCATTAGTGCCTAATTCCTGAACATTTTCATCATCTCCTGAAGAAATTTCATCTCCGTGTTACTTCCCATTAATTTTTTTGTGGATTTGTTTGTCCTGAACTTTTCATGTAAATGGAAGTGTAGCCTTCTGTGCCTGGCTTATTTTGTACAATATTGCCAATTTCCCCCACATTATAGTATATATCGGTGCTTTCTTGCAAATAATACTTTGTGCTATAGCTGTTTGCTATTTTTTTTTTTTTTTTTTTTTTTTTTTTTTTTTGTCTACAAATAGATGAGTTGTTTCTACTTTGGGACTGTTACACATAGTTCTGCCTTAAACGTTTGTGTACAGGTTTTTGTATGGACATATGTTTTTAAATTTCTTAGCATATCATTGTGTTTGGCTTATATTTACGTAATAACTAATGGTGTGTATGTGTTCATTAGTCATTTGCACGTCCTTTTGTAGAAATATATAGTATATTGTTTACTCATTTTAAAAAATGGGTATTTTTCCTTTTGTTGTTGAGTTGTTGTGGATAGTGTGCCTGGGTTTGCAGCCAGCCCTCAGTCTGTGTTTGCCTGTCATCTCAGGTTTCTCACAGAGGTCTGTGAGCTTCTAGGTGATCTCTAGGATTAATTTTCCTGATACTGACTGTTCTTAAGCCTTCACTTCACTTTATATACTGTTCATGGCTCTTCTTAGCTCTGAGCCTGAGCCGTTCTGATCCTGCAGCAGGCTCTGGAATTCACAGCAGCAGGTTAGCTGGAGTCTAGAGATAATGATTGGCTGGACTCATTTAGGACTGCTGCTATGCCTCAGTTTCTAGATGGAGGTGTTTTAGTGTGGCTGTACAGCTTCTTTTTTTTTTTTTTTTCCGGTTTTTGGTTTTTGAAGACAGGGTTTCTCTGTGTAGTCCAGGCTGTCCTGGAACTCACTCTGTAGACCACGCTGGCCTCGAACTCAGAAATCCGCCTGCTTCTGCCTCCCAAGTGCTGGGATTATAGGTGTGCGCCACCACTGTC
Organism: Apodemus sylvaticus; assembly: GCF_947179515.1. Classification (NCBI taxonomy): domain Eukaryota; kingdom Metazoa; phylum Chordata; class Mammalia; order Rodentia; family Muridae; genus Apodemus; species Apodemus sylvaticus. The sequence goes on along the minus strand of NC_067473.1, from coordinate 63,172,307 downwards.
CGGCGGCTGTACAGCTTTTTGTTGTTGTTGCCAGAGAACCTTCATCCTGTTCTGTGGTTATCTAGATATTGGGTATAGGGATTATAAGGGGTTTTACATGTGGATGATGACTTTTTCCCACTGTGCCACTGCAGAGATGAGTAATGTGTTTTCCAGGAGTGATCTGGCAATTTTAAGTCACATACAAAAACAGCTCAAGGAAAATCATGTGCATGTTTTATTGACAAGAGAGTTGTATGGGAAGGCTTCAAAGCTACTGAGACTGAACTCCATGTCCCAGTGTGTACTCTCTGCCTTGTACACCCTTGGTTTTAATCTTAACACCTTCTCTCTCCTCCCCATTTCTGACAGGCACACCCTCCCTTTTTGCTAGTATGATTGGCTTTTGTATTCTCCTGGAAAATTCTTGACCTCTGTGACTAGGACCTCTTCATGGCCGTCTGGGGAAGGGCCCTGTGGTGATGCAAAGGGCCTGGTGGGCCCTCTGGTTCCTGAGAGCTATCCCTGCCACTTGGAGAAGGTATAAAATTGTGAGGGCACAGCCCTGATCTAGATACTTGGCCTTTCCTTAGACGTGGACTTGGTGGGGTATGGACATGGATAGATGTATTGACTCCTGTTAGTCAATACATTGTTAGTCAAGTAGTCCTTGGTGTCTGAGAGATGTGTCTTAGAGGACAAAGTGTGTCTCGGAGGACAAGGCTAGCCCAGATGTCTTTGTTTGTTCATATTTTTTTTTGTTTAAAGAATTATTTATTTTACATATATGTAGCTGTCTTCAGACACACCAGAACAGGGCATCAGATCCAATTACAGATGGTTGTGAGCCACCATGTGGTTGCTGGGAATTGAACACAGAACCTCTGGAAGAGCAGTCAGTGCTCTTAACCACTGAACCATCTCTCCAGCCTGGTTGTTCATACTTTTAAGGTGGGCAAATACCTCTGTATGCATGAGGCCATTATAGAGCTAGCTGTTCACAGACTACCCTGGCTCCTCTGTACATCTTGACCTGCCTGTACCTTACTGAAATCTTAGAAAAACTTCCAGAAGGTCGCTGACTAATTAGAATGCTAAGGTGTAAAATTACTGTGTTGCAGTTAGAAGATACCTTGGAATATCCAATCCATTATTTTTCACTCTTTTTCTCTTGATTAAAAATATTAAATAATCAGTGTGGTTTAAAAAGTTTCTCTTTGATAAATGAATTTGGGCCATAGGGTATATTGTATGCCCTCTTGGTGATTCACAGTGAACTCTATGAAGTTCTGCAGTAAAGACAGTAGCTTAATATTGTTTTAATCTGGCATTTCAGAGACTATTTGACCCTAGTTCTTCCACCCCCCATAAGTATTAGTATCTCACAGGATACTAAGCACATTATAGAAACCATCTCTCCTTTATAGCCAAGGAAACCTATGCTTGTACAGTTGACTTCTTTAAAATCCATACTTGAAATGATAGTCCCTAGCTCCTACTCTGTTGCTTATTCCTCAGATTATTGCCCTCACATTTGAAGACAGAGCCATCACGTTTGACTAGTGTGTAGATTTTTTTCTTATGTTTCCAGGTCGTATCTCATGTAGTCCAGGCTGGTCTTTCCACTCCTAATCCTTCCATCTTAGTCTACTAAATGCTAGGATCACAGCATATGTATGAGTCAGCTAGATTTTTTTTAATATTCTCATTTGCATTGTTAATAACAAACACAGGCATTAGAGTCAGACTGGGAAACATTTGAAGTCTGTCCCTGTCCTTTGGCCAGCTTATGACCTTGGTTAGCGAGGCCTGCTGGTATCCCTGAGTCTGCTTCCTCTGCAGAGAGACTGATGACAATGACAAGCTCACAGAGGTGCTGTGATGATTAGCTGAGAGAATTTTTATAAAGAGCATAACTGCATTTTTTTGTTTCCTTTGACTTTTTAAATCACATCAGAGGCTGAGCTCAGCGATCTGGGACTTTAAAGGCTGAGTATATTCCAGATGCTAAAAGCTAATAACAATAATTGTAGCGGGTGTGTATTGAATGGCAACTGAAAGAATGAAGGCACACAAGATGTTATGACTGCCTATGGCAGTGTAGAGCTGTACTAAACTGCTAGCGACTCATGGGATTGGAGGTAACGTAGAAGGCTGGACAGGTCAGAGCAGATTAGCTGGTGTCAGGTGAACAGCTGTGTATGGTGGGACAGATGCCAGCTCACAAGCCACCTGCCTTCTCTCTTTACCATCACAGGTTAAAATGTGCCCAAGATACCAGCATGCTTTTGGAAAACAATTTAAAAGCAAAATAATGTCAGGCCTGCCCATAAAATCTGTCCTGAGGAGAGTGGGTTGAAGGACAAATGGAGCATTGCAGAAGCACAGGGGCATGAGGGTCTAGGAATGGGGGCCCAGATACAGCAGCTAGGTTGGAGCTGAGTGTTTCTTGGGTAGATAGATGAAAGGCAGCCACTGATGCATAGCTCCTTTTGCTCTCTCCTGTGGAAGGATGTCTTCCTTACCTCATCAGCCTGACCTACCCCAGCCTCAACTTGCTTGTCTAGCTTTGGAATTTGGTACTTCTGCCTAAAAAGGACAAGAATGAAGCCTTGGCATTTGCTTCCTGCAAGCTCTTGAGAACCCATGCCCAGCACTGAACCATCAGTTGTACAGCTGGTGGGCTTGATCTCTCCCGTAGTTGCCAGACCATATGGGTACAGGTCTTTATTCACTCTGGAATATACAGGACTAATAGACTTTAAACCTAATGCACCAGTCTTCCTTGGATACATTCCTTGGATTACTGTTCTCTGCTTTCTCCTGCCCCTTACCTCTTCCATCTTTCTAGTTGGAATACTCCTAGTTTCTCAGTAGGCACAGTAAAGAGTATGCCCTAGAGCAACAGTAAATAACACTACTGAGTTCCTGGGCCCGTGAGGGGACAGTGAGAGCATGCCAGTTTGCATCCAACTGCAGCTGCTCCTTGCACAGAGTGCCTCTTCATCTGGTGGCCTGGTGCACATTGTGCCAGCCTTGACTGCCATGCCAGGTGCTGGCGTGCTCTTGGGAGGGTACAGCAGCCAGGCGGGCTGCTGACACCAATTGCCTCCCTCATAGCTTGTCTTGCTTATTTGCCTTGAGTTGAACACACCCTGAATCCTGCTCTGAGTGTAGCCTATGTTTTTACAGATGACAGGAGGGCAGCTGTTTCTATAGAATTGCTTTCAGTGTGTCTTGCCTGGAACCATGTATGTTGGGACTTTTGGGGAGTTCAGAAGGCTAATTTAGAAAATGGCTTGCAACTCCTTAAAAGTCTAAACATAAAGTCCTCTCCTGACCCAGCAACCCCACTCTCCAGATAAACCCAAGAGTAATGGGAACATTTGCTCACACAGACTTGGGCTCAAGTTTATTGTAGCCTTGTGTGTTATAGCCAGAAAGCACAGCAATCCAGATGTCCATCACTGAGAAGTGGAGAAACAAACTGTACCATATCTATTAAATGGACTCTCTGGAAGGAAAGGAGAATGAAATGCAGATACATACATGGAGAAACCTTGAGAAAGTTCTGTGAAGTGAAAGAAGACAGCAAAGCCCACAAGCTGTATGATTCCATTTATGCTGAATGTCTAGAATAGGCAAGTCCACAGAGACAGGAAGTAGATCAGTGGCTGCCAGGGCCTGCGGGAAGGGGAGATGGGACAGATGACTGTGGGACTTCTGTTCAGAGTGATGAAAATGTCTTAGAATTAGTGATGACAATCATACAGCTCTATTTGAAGTCACTGAACTGCACATTTCAAGAGGGCAAGCTTTGTGATGTGCAAATAAAACACCAAGAAGGTTACCACTTTTATAAACCACCCTAAACATGTAGCACACTCTTCCAGACACAGGTGCTAATGTAAAGAGGTGAGGCAGTATACCCTAGAAGGGACAAGCATTGATGCTGTCCCTGAAGAGAGGAGCCAGGTGGAACAGCAGCATGAGGAAGGGAGGGATGGGGGGAGGGGTGCGTGGGCCAGTCCCTGTGACCCCAGGGGCTTTGCTCATCCTGGTGCCAAGCCCTGCCTACTGCTAAGTCTCAGCTGGAGTATGTTAGACCACAGTGGCTAATGACTAGATGTCCATCCAGTAAATATACATGGAGGGCTACACTAAAGTCTAAATATATGTTAGACTGCAGTGCTAATGCGTATATGTCCACAGTTATTAATTTTCATTTGGAAATAATGTCAAACTTAAAAACTGAAAAATCACAGGACCCTGGACTGTCCCCTGGCCATTGTCATCTGGCCTTTGGTTGGCAGCTTCCTTTCCTGCAGTGTAGGGAAAGATGCATTCCCAGCAGGTTTAATACCATGGTTTGGCTAATGTCAGGAAAGTAAGCTCCTGCTGAGATGATTTTCTCGAGAGCTCACTGGCATGAGGAGGCTTCTGGCTGCTGACCTTTGCCTTGGAAGCTTCCTACCCCCAAGTTTCAGGACTTCTGTGATGTAAAAACTGGGAAGTATGTGTAGTCTTTACTCTTTCCTGTATTTCTTATGGCTATTCCCACCTTTTGTTCTGATTTAGCAATTTTTTAGAAAAGAAACTATTTAGCAAGGTAAGGTTCACTGAAGAGATCAGCCAGACTACTGTATGAACCACATCATTTGAGCCAGGACCGAAAGGGGGAATGGGTTTCTTTAGGGAGAGTAGGAATGGGGCCTATAGCTTCATTTGTACCTAAGTAAAACAGAATGGTCCACAAGAGCTAGCCCGTGAGAGCCGCACGGGCACAGTGCAGGGCTGCCCGTGAGAGCCGCACGGGCACAGTGCAGGGCTGCCCCTGAGAGCCGCACGGGTACAGTGCAGGGCTGCCCGTGAGAGCCGCACATGCACAGTGCAGGGCTGCCCGTGAGAGCCGCGCGGGCACAGTGCAGGACTGCCCGTGAGAGCCGCACATGCACAGTGCAGGGCTGCCTGTGAGAGCCGCACGGGCACAGTGCAGGGCTGCCCGTGAGAGCCGCACATGCACAGTACAGGACTGCCCGTGAGAGCCGCACGGGCACAGTGCAGGGCTGCCCGTGAGAGCCGCACGGGCACAGTGCAGGGCTGCCCGTGAGAGCCGCACATGCACAGTGCAGGGCTGCCCGTGAGAGCCGCACATGCACAGTGCAGGACTGCCCGTGAGAGCCGCACATGCACAGTGCAGGACTGCCCGTGAGAGCCGCACGGGCATAGTGCAGGACTGCCCGTGAGAGCTGCACATGCACAGTACAGGACTGCCCGTGAGAGCCGCACGGGTACAGTGCAGGGCTGCCCCTGAGAGCCGCACGGGTACAGTGCAGGACTGCCCGTGAGAGCCGCACGGGCACAGTGCAGGGCTGCCTGTGAGAGCCGCACGGGCACAGTGCAGGACTGCCCGTGAGAGCCGCACGGGCATAGTGCAGGACTGCCCGTGAGAGCCGCACGGGTACAGTGCAGGGCTGCCCGTGAGAGCCGCACGGGTACAGTGCAGGACTGCCCGTGAGAGCCGCACGGGTACAGTGCAGGACTGCCCGTGAGAGCCGCACATGCACAGTGCAGGGCTGCCCGTGAGAGCCGCGCGGGCACAGTGCAGGACTGCCCGTGAGAGCCGCACATGCACAGTGCAGGGCTGCCTGTGAGAGCCGCACGGGCACAGTGCAGGGCTGCCCGTGAGAGCCGCACATGCACAGTACAGGACTGCCCGTGAGAGCCGCACGGGCACAGTGCAGGGCTGCCCGTGAGAGCCGCACGGGCACAGTGCAGGGCTGCCCGTGAGAGCCGCACATGCACAGTGCAGGGCTGCCCGTGAGAGCCGCACATGCACAGTGCAGGACTGCCCGTGAGAGCCGCACATGCACAGTGCAGGACTGCCCGTGAGAGCCGCACGGGCATAGTGCAGGACTGCCCGTGAGAGCTGCACATGCACAGTACAGGACTGCCCGTGAGAGCCGCACGGGTACAGTGCAGGGCTGCCCCTGAGAGCCGCACGGGTACAGTGCAGGACTGCCCGTGAGAGCCGCACGGGCACAGTGCAGGGCTGCCTGTGAGAGCCGCACGGGCACAGTGCAGGACTGCCCGTGAGAGCCGCACGGGCATAGTGCAGGACTGCCCGTGAGAGCCGCACGGGTACAGTGCAGGGCTGCCCGTGAGAGCCGCACGGGTACAGTGCAGGACTGCCCGTGAGAGCCGCACGGGTACAGTGCAGGACTGCCCGTGAGAGCCGCACATGCACAGTGCAGGACTGCCCGTGAGAGCCGCACGGGCATAGTGCAGGACTGCCTGTGAGAGCCGCACGGGTACAGTGCAGGGCTGCCCGTGAGAGCCGCACATGCACAGTGCAGGGCTGCCCGTGAGAGCCGCACGGGTACAGTGCAGGACTGCCCGTGAGAGCCGCACGGGTACAGTGCAGGACTGCCCGTGAGAGCCGCACATGCACAGTGCAGGACTGCCCGTGAGAGCCGCACGGGCATAGTGCAGGACTGCCTGTGAGAGCCGCACGGGTACAGTGCAGGACTGCCCGTGAGAGCCGCACGGGTACAGTGCAGGGCTGCCCGTGAGAGCCGCACGGGCACAGTGCAGGACTGCCCGTGAGAGCCGCACGGGCACAGTGCAGGACTGCCCGTGAGAGCCGCACGGGCACAGTGCAGGACTGCCCGTGAGAGCCGCACATGCACAGTGCAGGACTGCCCGTGAGAGCCGCACGGGCATAGTGCAGGACTGCCTGTGAGAGCCGCACGGGTACAGTGCAGGACTGCCCGTGAGAGCCGCACGGGTACAGTGCAGGGCTGCCCGTGAGAGCCGCACGGGCACAGTGCAGGACTGCCCGTGAGAGCCGCACGGGCACAGTGCAGGACTGCCCGTGAGAGCCGCACGGGCACAGTGCAGGACTGCCCGTGAGAGCCGCACATGCACAGTACAGGACTGCCCGTGAGAGCCGCACGGGCACAGTGCAGGGCTGCCCGTGAGAGCCGCACGGGCACAGTGCAGGGCTGCCTTGACATTTCAGCTTGCCTTGGGGGAGCCAGCCGAGTGTGCAGGTGAAGTACCACAAAGCGTCTTCAGTATCCACCGTTGGATGGAACATACAAACTTGGATCATTTTCTTTATATTTTAGGGGAAACAGAAGCACCCTGGTTGGCACATTTTTTTCCCAATTCACCCTGTAGGGCTAGAATTGTGTTTTCCCTTCAGTATTGTGGCTTTTCTTAAATCTCAGCCTTACTAAGGACTTGGATTTTATGTTCGTTTGTAGTGTCTCCCAGCTTTGATTAAGACCTTGGTCATTGTAACTCAGGGGACCAGGCTGTGAGCTGATTTAGTTTCCAGTCAGCTTTGGCCTTGGAGAATGAGGGCAGGATGGATGGAAGCTTGGCCAGAGTGCGTGCCCTCTGCACTCTGCTGCCAGTGGTCCCTCAGGATGCACTTCACCTAACTGGACCTGGCTGTGTCTCATCTCTTTGTGGTAGCAGAGTAGAGGGCTTTTGTTGGGCCTGGCACTTGAACTCCAGGGCATACCCTTCCCTCTTCTTGCAGCTGTTTGCCTGAAGTGGCATCTGAGCCTAGGTTTTTTCCAGCTCTCCTCTGCCATCAGTCTCAAGACAGTAGATAGGTCCTCAGTCCTGGCTTTGGCTGGGCCTTACCCTGTAGCTGTGAATCGTTAATCCTCATGGAGCTCCCAGCAGGTCACACACACTTGTAGCCACCCTCCAGAGCTCTGGATTCCTGAATGGCAGACAGACAGACACATACACACGCTCACACTGTTATTTTTAGTATGCCTTACTAGCTCAATGGCTGGGGACTTCTTGAACCTCTCCATGGCTAGCACACACTCCCCTCCAGTATGCCTGAGTTAACGTTTTCCACATCTGTATTTTTTTTCTTTGCTGCGCTGCTTCCTTCTGGGCAGCCCTCCCATGGGACTGCTTTCCCTTAGTGCCTACATTTCAGCTGTCTGACCCTCCTCTCCTCCACGTGGCAGCCCTTCCTCTCCCTTTGTTTCTTGCCAGGAAATCCTAAAAGTCCCACCTCTTTAACCCTGCCCAGCCATTGGCCATTGGCAACTTTATTTCCCAATCAGTGCCAACTGGGGCAGCCTTCCTTTAGCCTACATGCAGGACCTTGTAAACAGGTTTTTTGGGTAACACAATTAGCATAAGAACACAAGCCACTACATTACTCTTTTGCTGGCATCATCTTTTTTAGAATATGTGTGTAGGTGTTTTGCCTACATGTATGTCTATGTATGTCTGCTGCCTGTAGAAGCCATACGTAGGCAGGCCTCAGAACCTCCTTGGAAATGCCGGTTGTGAGCTCTCATCTGGGTGCTGGGAGTCAACTCCAGGTCCTCTGGAAAACAGCCAGTGCTCCTAACTATTGAACTATCTCCAGCCCTCCTGGCACCATCTTTCATACAGGCTTCTGTCACCTCACACAGACACTGCTACAGTGGGCTCCACAGCCCACCACAGATAGCATCACGGCCATCAATCTTTGGCTGTACATATCCATTTCCCATTCATAGACCCCACTCCCTTCTCTGTCATGTCCATTATGCCTACAGGACAGAATCAAAACCAGGTGCTAGAGACCTGTCACGCTCAGACACCAGCCTGTCTCTCCAAATCCATCTGCTGCTGTCCGGATGAGCTGCTGTGTGCAGCATCCGCATCTTCCCCGGGTTCCCTTAGATGATTCGGTCCTGCTTCATCTCATCTCAATCTTGTATCTGCAGACCATCCCTGGTCCTGTGAGAGGTAGATATCTTATAAATCTTAAATAAAAATAGATCCAGTCTGTCCCCTCCCCCCAAGGTGAGCTCCCTAGCCCTGATACTTTAGTTCCTCTTAGGCCCCTATCTCATATATAAAGGTCATATCCACCACTGGGAGTGCTATGTCTCTGAGTCAGTGATATTTGATTGGTGAGGGTCACAGTTGCTTTCTGTGGTCAGTTATCTTTTCTGGTCTTACTCTACAGCATGCTGTCTTTTAAAAAACAAGTCGTACTTTTGTACTACTTTGCTTGTACATACACATACTCAGCAGACAGTTCTGGCTATTCACCACAGCCTGTAGAATCCTAAGTTTAGCAGATTTGAAAATCTGACTTTAGAAATTCTAGGATTATTTAATTCTGAAAGTCTGGTACAAGCTAATTAATCTTCTGAATGGCTGGCTAGTTATTCAGTTTGGGTTGTTTAAATGAAGATAATCCTAGCAGCCAGTCAGGAGAACATCACCTCCATGGTCCAAGACCTTTTCTGGGATCTCAAGAGAACAGAAAGTGCTTGTTAAGCACAGAATTAACCAAAAGGCATATAGACGTCTAAGCAGAATGTCTGCTATGGAGATGTTTGTCTTTAAAGAATCTGAGTAAAACTCTAAACCCAACACCCTTAGCTTACCAGTGGGAAATCACAGACTCTCATTTCTAGACATCACCATGACCACTGTCAATTATCCTTGAAAGGCCTTTATTTTGGAATGTTTCATATATTGGGGTTGCAAATTTATGGATATTATCATTAATTACACTTTAGGTTGGTAATTTTGGAGTCAGAAATCAGATGACTTGTTAAATCCTAAATTTTTAGATTTGCAAGGTTTCCTTTTCTGAGGTCTCTATGATGTAATACTTCTACTAGGGCAGTGGAAAATACTTATGCCTTGAAATCCTGTATATAAAATTCTGTATAATTTTCGAGTCCAGGGCAGTATTTGTTCAGTTGTTAATAAATTAGTGGTATTCTGGGTGTGTAAGCAATGCTATTTTTAAACCCATTGCTTACTTCAGTGATAAAGAGGGTACAGAATGTGCCTTGCTGGGCTTGAGAGCACATCGTGAGTAATATCTATTATTACTACGATGTCAGAACTTGAATATTCTTTACCAAAAAGATAAGCATTGCATCATGGAGCGGAGGAATCCAACTGGAGCAGGGCGAGAAAGGCCCATTCCTCTCATAAGAAACACCAGCACATGACAAAAACAGATACTCCCCTGCAGGAACTCAGACCTGTAATCAGCAGTATCCAGGCTTTGTGGCCAGTTTGAAAGGCAACTTAGCATTTTAGTCATCAGAAAGTGACTTGCCTCTGAGTTTCCAGGAGGCATTTTTAAATTCTGTACCTTCTGCTTATTCGGGAAAACTTCTAGGTGGTAATTGTTGTGTGTATACTTGAAGTCATTAACACTTATGATGACCAGTGCTATCTCATTATTTATACCTTAATCTCTCTGAAGTATCTTCACATTAAAATAAGGAAGAAAGGAGTTAAACTGCTTAGAAGTTTTAAAGTCATCCTCACTAATGTTTGCTCTGGTTTTGGTGGATAAGCATCTTGTGCATCAAGACATAACCACATTCAGCCGCCGTGGGAACATTAAGGAAGACTGTAGCGCTGCCAGATGGGCATACACAGCACCGGGTTGCTCCATGAATGCTCCGTTGGACCACTGAGTTCTCTGCTCCCTTCCTTCACCCTCCTCAGTGCCCTGGTCAGGCAGCTTCTCCTCCTTGGATCAGGGCTGCTTACATAGCAAGGGAAAGAAGGACAAATTCTCACTGTGGCTTCAAGGTTCTGGCCCAGAAACAATACCTCTCCCCCACACTTTATTCATTCATTTATTTATTTATTAAAAAAAAAAAAACTGGTTTAAGGTTTCACTTGTGGCCAAATCTAACTTTTGTATTATATGACTTGAGTCTTTTGAGTTCTAGCAGGAACTTTGAGTGAAAGGCTCCAGAAAAGTTACTAAGATTGAGTAAAAACAAACAAACCTAAATATTTATAATTTTCTAAGACTTTATTTATTTATTTATATTTTTGTGCTTTCAGTAGGCATTTTAGTAACATGGAATGTGAAAATTTATAAAAATAAATGCCTCACTTTCATAATTGTCCCAGTACAAATCTCTTCCCATTTCAAATTTTCTGCCCTCTTGTTCATTCATAAAAACCTGCATGCTGCCTTTGCCAGGCACGTGGCTGAGTACTGTGAGTCTTCAGTACAACCTATCCTTGTGCATAGATAGCTATGGTGGGCTGGCCAGCCAGCCTCACAGGCTTCACTTTGCACTATTCACCTTTTCAAGGTCCACTGTATGCCAGAGTATAAACACAGAAGACACAACGCTTGTTTAATCCACACAAAGCCCTTGTGATGTACTGTTATTATCTCCACTTTCTAGATGAAGGGATTGAGGTTAAGTAGCTTGCTGGATACATAGGGGTAGAACTGCTTCTGACATAGCTGTTACAGACACAAAAATTATCTAAAACTAATCCTTGGAGCCCACAGCAGAGCGAGACTGGAGACAGCTGATAGTGTGAAGCTATACGGTCTACCACAACAGTGCACCATCTGACATGTCAGCCATGACCTGAGAGGAAGGTACCAAGGGCAGGGACCCATGTGGGAGCAAGCACTTCTGCCAGCAATAGGCTAACTGACTTAGAATTATGGAGCTGTTGGGGAATAACATCAGGGGACATGTTCAATGACAGTGACTCACAGTATAATGTCCTTGTAAAAGACCACAGAACCCACTTTTAAAGTTCATGTGAGTGAGCATGGACTGCTAGATGTATGGCCAAGGGATCCCAGCTAACTTCTGTATCTGCACATGTGTACAAACACAACACACACACACATTACCACACATTGCATTATTTTTACTTCATACTTTCCAAAGTGCATGGCAGTGTTTACTGTTCTGAGGGTGCTCCTGATTCAGGGATTTTTAGTTTCTCTTTTGTTTTGTTTTGTTTTGTTTTGTTTTGTTTTGTTTTGTTTTGTTTTGTTTGAGACAGGGTTTCTCTGTGTAGTCCTGGCTGTCCTGGAACTCACTCTGTAGACCAGGCTGACCTTGAACTGCTTTTGCCTAGCTGGGATTAAAGGCCTGCGCCACCACTGCCTTGCTCTTTTTTTTTTCTCCTTCCCCAACTCCTTCTCAGCCTACTCTCCCCATTGTTCTTGCCTGTCCTTTCAGTCACAGTAGGTGACACTTCCTCTGCTTCCCTAAAGTGACCTGTAACTGAATTTAGTCAGATGGCAGTTGAAAGCAGGTGAGAGGAATGGTGCAAAGTTCTCCAGAGTATTAAAAAAATGAAAGGTAGGCTGGGCAGTGGTGGTGCACGCCTTTAATCCCAGCACTTGGGAGGCAGAGGCAGGCGGATTTCTGGTCTACTGAATTCCAGGACAGCCAGGGCTATACAGAGAAACCCTGTCTTAAAAGGAAGGGTTGCCACATAGAGCAGCAAGAGTAGCCAACTGTCACACCCTCAGGGAAGGTAAATGGACCTGCCTTGAGAGGCTTCTCGGGAAGATGGGCCTGTCCATTTCCTGTCAGCAGCCTCACTGTGCCTAGGCCACGCCCTCCACAAAGTTCTCTGAGCAGCTGGCTGGCAGCATCTGAGAAAGTATTCAGAGGAACACATAAAGGTGAGGACAAGTGGCAGCAACTGGGTGTGGCAGTGACAGCAGATCCTGTGTTCTGGTCCTCTTTTCTACCACAGCAAGAAGCTGAGGTTAGGACAGGTGAAGAATTATTGTTCCGGTCTGTGCTCTTAGTACCCCTGTGATGACAGAGTAAAGTTTCATGTGGCTTCATGTTGTTCCGAAGTCAGACCTCAGTCATGCATGAATGTATTTGCATCAAGAATTAGTCGTTCAGCATCCTGGCTGGAGTGGGAACAACAATGATGGAGGAAAGCTGTGGACGCCTCTGCTGCTTTGCTGCCTAGAGGTGACAAATACAGGCTGTGAGGCCATGAGGACAAGTTGCCATTTGGCCTAAGTGACAGCTAAAAATACTTTGTTATAGTTTGAGTGCAGACATGTTTTTCTTGTGAAATACATCCCCAGTTGTATTACAGAGTAGTATATTTGTTTCCTAGAGCTACTGTAACAAAATAACACAAACCAGGTGGCTGAGAACCACAGAAATGTAAGCTTCTATGTTCTGGAGATGCACATGGGAAATAAAGGTGTCACCATATAGAACGATTTTCTTCTCTTCCTAGGGTCTTGTGGGCCCTGCAGTCTTTGGTATATCTTACATTGCAGCTGCATTCAGTTTCTGCCTGTGTCGTTATGTGGACTTTTTTTTTCCTCTTATAAAGGCATCAGTCAGGTTGGACTGGGACTCACCCTAATGACCTCATCTTAATTTGATTACACCTGTAAAGACCCTGTTTCCAAATAAGGCCACATTATATATAGTCAGCTGCTGGGGCAGGGAGTTCAACACACCCTTTTGATGAACAGATAGTAATAGAAAAAAATTTACCATAGTGGAAGACACCAACATGGGAAGCTCTGCTTCTGAGTGTATCACATTTTCTAGCTAAGCTTGAAAAAAACAATTCAGTAGTGGACTGAGCATAGAATAAGCAAACATTTTGGAATATCCAGTTTTCTTCACACCAGCTTATGAGTCTCACTTTATAATTTATAAGACTTTTCTAAGGGATAGCATAATTCATGTGAGGCTGACTGACCTTACCAGCCAACTACTCAGCCCCCTCAGTGACTGTTGCAGATCCTGTGTGCTGAGGTGGCCACTAAGGACAGAGTTGCTGCACACAGAGGACAGTATACCTGCCAACGGCAGGGGGGGCTGAAGGGATCAGGGAGGAGACTTAGCAGAAGATTTGTGACTTGATACCTGAGGCAGGTGTGAGCATTCTGATTTAGAGCATTCTGGGGCCAAAGCCGTCTAGAGTTTGGGAAGGGGGACTTACATGGATTTTAGCTGGAGCTGCTGTTCTTTTTACAGTTTGTGGATATGTGCTGCTTTTTGTTTAATTGATAGTTTATCTTTTTGAGAGCCTTGCTTAGAAACAAAATACAAAGCTGGGGAAAAAAACCCTACTAGGTTTTGGACAAAAAGAACAATTTAGGTGAGAATTCAGAGGCTTATTACCATTAACACCAAAGTGAGCATGAGGAGGGAGCCTCCCCACCCAGCTGACCCCACACAGCTGGAACATTGTCTCACCTGTCCATTAGAGGTTCTTCATGGAGGCTTCAGACTTGTTCCACATATTCGGATTTAGAACCCTAAGCCTCTTGTTGATGTCTTTAATATGCTGCTTGCTGTTGTCCTTGATACCCAAGTCACTGCAGTGGGTTTCTTCACATGCACAGATATAGCTCTCTGTGGCCTCCCCCAGACACACAATGACAAACTCTGCAGAACACAGTTTGGTGTAACCGCTTTGCTCCTCCTTCCATATGTGTGACTGAAATATACTTGCAGGCTATTTAAGGGAGGATTCAGGGAAAGCATAAAATGAAGCATCTTACCTCAAAGGATAAAAGGCAAAGGGTGTATTTTATTTTATTTTATTTTATTTTATTTTATTTTATTTTATTTTAAATGTCATGTCATCTTGACAACATTACATTTTAGTAAAGTGCTCTGGCCTTCTTAAACTTATGGTTACTGTATGAATTTTGTGCCCCCCCCAAGTTCATATGTAGAATTCCTGACCCTTAGGACCTCAGAATATGACCTTGTTTAGAGAGAAAGGTTTACAGAGGTTACTGACTTACTGGTTCCCTCTTTGTCAGAAATCAGTCCTTTTTGGTGTTCAGAAGTAGCTTCCTTAGGGTGGACCATAATCCAGTATGACAAATTTCTTATCATCGGGGGAAATCCGAGCATGGGTATATACAGGGAGGACAGGACACAAGGAGAAGATAGCCATGTAAAAGCCAGTCTGGGAGGCTTGGAGTAAGCACCCTGTTCTCTTCCTTCTCCAGGAGGGACCAAGTCTGACCATGCAGTGACTGTGGCCCTCTGGCCTGTAGAACTGTAGACGATATTTTGTCATCTGCCAGCCACAAACTGCAGTGCTTTGTTAAGGAGCCATATCAGACAAGTATGCCTATGTTAGCAGCCACTGGCTTTCTGTTGGTTGGCCAGACTTGGTGATCTGGGCCTGTAATTCTAGGAAACTGAGGAAAGGGAATTGCAAGTGTTAGTTTATCCTGGGCCACACAGTGAGACCCTGTCTTAAGCAGCACATGCCATTATTATTGCATTTTGTTTGTTTTCAAATAAGTCTCTATCACTGCAACTCTAGTTTTGAAGGGGGTTTTGGAGTTGTTTTGCACAACCTTGTTTTCCTTTTCTTGTTGCTGCATATTTATTGTAAAGACTGGGAAACATATCTTCTCATTAGTCATCCAGATTGGTTATACTACTGGGAATGTATCATTACTATTTTCAGTGTTCTTACACATGGTAGGAAAGAGCTGTCTCTCTGCTACCTTCCCAGGCTTTGCCAAGTTAGAGTACTCAGATTGCTTGTGAACACTAACATGTAGAGATAATCATTCTAGACTGTAGGTACTCATCCACTGCATGGAAGTGCTGGATTGGTTTTATGCAAGGTCAATATAGGGGAGTCACAGAAAGTCACTAAAGAGAAGCTTGGAGTTGTGGGTAAGCTTAACAACTTTCAGAGAGAGAAGAGAAGAGAGTCTGAACACCAAGAAAGACTGATTATTGACAAAATAGTGAACCAGTAAGTTGGTAAATGTCTGAGGAATTTTCAAATAGGAGGGGGAAAATATTTTCTGAATTAATTACAACTTATGGTAAA
Source organism: Apodemus sylvaticus (assembly GCF_947179515.1). Classification (NCBI taxonomy): domain Eukaryota; kingdom Metazoa; phylum Chordata; class Mammalia; order Rodentia; family Muridae; genus Apodemus; species Apodemus sylvaticus. Next base: position 63,156,695 of record NC_067473.1, on the reverse strand, counting down.
ATTTAAAGAATCATAGCCTATGGCAGATAATATAAAAGGCTTTGAAAGTTCTTAAGAGAATTACATTTCTTGGAAAAGCAAGAGGTATATGTGGTGTGTCCACTTCTTTTCCCTGGAGGGAACTCCTTCTTTCTCCCAGAAGTCGGAGGAGAAAGGAAGGTTGTTGACACATTTCCAGGCAGGCCCAGCCACTTCTCCTCTGTGTCCATTCTCCTGGACCAATCCCCTAACTGTGTTCTTGGCTTTCCCCATGACTTGTGAGTCCTCCTCATACTCTTTGACATGCCGTCTGTACCCTCCAAGGATTACTGTATACGGCGTCTGTTAGACTTTCAGGATTGCTTCTCCTGGAAAACAGCATTACTCACATGAATTTCATTTTCATCAAGATTTCAGCATCTGCAGCCGCAACATCTTGTCCATTCTCCTGACATTTTCCTTGATGTATGTAGCATAGCCTCTTCATTGTTGCTGACATCTAGCAGGAACCTTTTCTGGCTCTCATAATCAGTAGTAACTCTTAAGAGTCTCAGCACAGAAGCCTTTCTTTGCAGTGTCTATTCCTTATATCTGTCCACATTCTGTCTTTCAATATTTTGGACCTATCCCATTGTCTTTGGTTTATCCATGAATAAGTTTAGGCCACCTTACCACCTTTTCCTTTTGGTTAATCCTCTGCAGGCTTAGCCCATCCTATTGGGTTCCATTCTCCTTTCAACATGGTTTATCTTTATTCAAGAGTCAACCTGGGACTAGAGATGACTTAGTTGGTAAAGTGCCTGCTGTATAACATGAGGACCTGAGTTCTCTAGCACCCACAGAAAGCCGAGCACATACATGTAATCCAGCACTGGGAAAGTGGCTAAAGCTTCCTGGCCAGCTGGTTTAGTTGAATTGGGTGTATTCTGTGTCTTGTTTCCAAAAATACAGTGGAGAGCAATTGAGGAAGATACCTTATACCAACCTCTGGCACACATACACACACACACACACACACACACACACACACACACACAGAGCAACTTTGCACAGAGGTAGCAGATGCTGCCTGTCAAACTCCAGCAGCTCCTGACGCTAACTTCAGTGAAATTAAACAAGTTCTTGTTTCCATATTTTAGTGGGAGTTAATGCCTGGACACTTGAGCATAGATATCCAGTGCTTGTTATTTAGCTTGTTGGAAACTCTTCTCCCCAAGAAAAAGTTTGACAGCATGTTCCATCCCTGCTGGTACTACCTTCTCTTCATCCCTCAAACACACTTGATCCTTTCCATCCTTCACCCATTGCTCTGAAACCTGACAGTGACTTACTGTTTTTTTTCCTTTCTGTTTTCTCAGACATTTCCTTGGTTCAGATCCTCCTCCCCTCCCCTTTGGGCTATTGTGACAACCTTCCTGTTTGCCATGTAACCTCTCCAGGTCACTTAGTCTAAGGCTTCTTACTCAAGACCAGTGTTCTGGCCACTTCTTTATTGCACATTGAAAAAGTGATATTTGCCTCTTAGAAGAGATTTATTTTTTAAAATATTTTTAAAACATTTCCCAAGTGCCACCCTGACCAGAGGAGACACAAATGATAAACACCATGGTCATTGTTGTGGGTGTCCAGTACGGTTGATGTAGTCAGCTGTCTTGTAGTTTAGATCTGTTTCTTCTTCTCTTTGGCTTTCATCTATGTGTCCATGGGTGCTACTCTGCCTGGCCTTATGTTCGATTTTTCTAATTCAAGAACCAAACAAATGAAGCAGACATTGAGTAATGACATGAACTTGAGATCTATGCAGACCTCAGTTCCAAATTCAACCCTGCTAGTAGCAAAGTGACTTTGGGTGACTTATGTCATTTCCTTAAACACATTTACCCATTTGTTCATTAGGAGAAATGCACCTTACCTCACAGTCCTGGAGTAAGTACCTGGAGTCCAGAAAAGAGCAGGGGTGACTATTGAAGTCTCAGAAACTTGATTAATTACATGTGTGGTGACAGAGGGAGAGCCAAAGGATGGGTGGGGCGAGTTGGCACCTCACACCAGCTTTGAGTGTTACACGTATTTTTAGACTATTAGAGCCAGCAGAATGGTAAGGAGGCAGTTGGTATGCAGTGTCCACTGGAGGTTGATTATCGCCTTGGCGTCTGCTAACGTATTACTGAGATGCGAATGTGCTTTAGTTGTTTCCAAGCAAAGCAGAAGCTGTCTGAGGACAGAGACAGTGCTGGTTGCTCCCTACTGTGAGCCTGATGAATTATACCCTCCTAGTAGGACCTGGAACACCAGTCTCACCTTTTGAAAGGTCATCCATCTTTAAATCACAGCTTACATCTTGTCAAATCTTGCCTGACTATAGCCTGAGTGATTCCTTTTCTCAACTGTGCTGTTCACTTTGGCAGTTGTACTTTTACATTGGCACAGGACTTAATGATGCTATGAGAGTTGTAAGCGCCTTTAGGTCAATGGTGATATCTTTTTTTTTTTTTAACTTGGGATCTTTGTACTGACTTCCAATTCAAAGATATGCCTACCTTTGCCTCATGAGTGCTTATATTAAAGGCATGTGATACCACGCCCTGCTAATGGTGATGCCATAGATGTTTTTGTATTTTCCTTCTACCCCAAAACGTATAATAGAGATCTGATGACTGATTTAGTTTATTTTCCAAATGCTTAGTGTTGCTACAATCATATTGCTGCTGTCATTATCAGCAAGGATTCTGAAGAACTTGTGGTTAATTTTACACTGCTCTGGTGGAATTATATCATGTATTTAACATTATATAACTAGTGCATAAACACTCTCTGATTGAAAATGATACAAAAGCCCTAAAAGCTATTTAGTACACACTGTTTTGAAAATCTGTCACTTAGAAACAGGTAACATGAAATTGCCTCATAGTCTTTTAAAATACAAGCTTGATACTCAGAATAATTATTATAGTATATCAATGAAGAATTTTTTCTAATACTCTTCAATCCCTTGAGGTATTAAATAATCATGTTTATCAAAGGCTATACAAATTTACCCTTCTCTGGGTATTTAAAATTTTCCATTTAAATACATATTTCCTTTTGGGGGAGGAGTGGGAGGTTTTGAGACAGGGTTTCTCTGTGTAGCCTTGGCTATCTTCTGTAGACCAGGCTAACCTCAAATTCAGAGATTCATCTACCTCTGTTCCCCTAGTGCCAATATTAAAGGCATACCTCACCATGCTCAGCCATAGACATATATTTCTAACATTAATTTATAACTTATTTTATATCTTATATGCAAAATATGATATAGAAGACAAAACATTTTGTTAAGTATGGGAATGAATTCTTTGAGTTATGTATTTTAGGGAAACAAAACAACATTATAACTTCCATCAGATACTCGTTATTCAGCAGTATATGCCTAGAAGGTTTTAGGAAGCAAGGAACCTCTTAGGGGATCTGGGCTCTACTCTCTTTAACTGTGTAACTGGATTTTGAGCATCAATCAATTTCATATCTTTCAAGCCTAAATTAAACCTTAAATACTGATAAAAATGATGCCTATTTTTACTTATAATTCCTTCTCTTGAGCTTTGCTGAATTCAATGAATTGAGTTCAGTGGAAAAAAAAATCATATATAACCCTCACTTATCCCTGTAGTTTCACCAGTCTGATCTTCCAGTAGATAATTTGGGGTGGTGAAATGGAAAGGAAATGTACTCACATGTGAAGCAACTTTTTAGTTCATCCAGTTGTGAAATAAAAACTTATGAAGAAACTAACCAAATATGTTAGGAAAAATACACTAAATAACCCAATCTTTTAACAAATGTCACTTTTAAAAATAGTAGGTTAAAACTCAAGATCATGAAGACTTAGCTTTTTAGGTGAGAATGATGACAAACATTCGTAATCCCAACACTGAGTCGAAGGCCAGATGGTCCTACTTGAAGCTAGCTGAACTACATAGCAAGACCCTGACTCAAAGAGGCAGAAAAAGTTGTCTGTAACTCTGAAAGAATTTCTCATTAAACCTTGAAGACTAAGAAAGACAATGAGCCTCACAGAGCTATCCAGGCTTGTGCTGATTTTGCCCCTATTCCAGGAGTCCACACCATGACCTGATGTCACAGCTTTCAACTCATCCCTGTGAGGAGATTGTGTGGGGCATGTAAATGGGATGAGCATACCATGATAATCAGAATGTCTCAGGCAAAGGTGCTCGCTCACCCTCCCAAAGACACCCCTCCCAGAGCCACACTGCTTAGTAATTTACAATCTGAAGAATGGCCCATGATTTTATGCAGGGGCTGGAATTGAGTGTGATCGAATTTTGTGGGCATCATGGCATCCATGTAAAGACTACAAGGCAAATGCTCTGAAAATAGTATTTTGAAACACAGGTATATTGTACACGAGTTTTAATGTGAAATGGGCATTTGCAGGACCTAAAGAGCAGTTAATCATAATTCTTTAGACATGCAGGTTATCAGAAGGCACTTGAAACCTGTGGGGCCTGGGTTTGTTTGGTACATGAGACAGTCTCTTTTAGTAGTGATAAGGAATCACTTAAAATGTTCACTGTAATTCTGTGCATTTTTAATCAGGTTTATAGGCACTACTTTTTATTTGTCATGAAGTGAGGAATTTATTACATACAGTTGAGATGTAAGATAGCTAAATTTCTAGTGAGTTTGTAAGTAAATCTCTTATATTGGTAGTTTGTCCATTAAGCCCAGAAACATGGAAAGACGTGTTCAATGCTCATGCCTTTGGCCTGCTCAAGGGCCAGTGGCCTGGTAGTAAGAACACTCCTTTGTAGACACTTCACCCTATATCTCAGCAATCATTGGATATACAACCATTATGTAGGGTTTTATCTTGAGAGGCCACTGAGGCTTTTATAGAAAGGTCTGGATAGGCTACACCTCTAAGGAGCAGGTATAATTATTTCACATTTATTGTGTTATTCCCTGGGTCCTCCATACTGCCCTTCAGGGAGTTAAACCTATCCTTGCTAAAAGAGGATCAAAGCTACATTTTCTTCTAAGAGCCCAAGAGGAGACATAGAGATTGAAATTTTATATAGGATCAAACTGAAGGTGTCCAGTCAGCCCCTGCCATTTCTGAGGGGGAAGTTATTACTATTATTATTTTGTATGTACAGGAGGTCAGTAGTCCTTGAAGAGTACAGAAGTCAGACCATAAAGAAAGGAGAGGAAACATTTAGCTTTTCCTTGAGAGGGGAACATACAGGTCTCCCCACCCCTCTTCCTGTCCCTTGCCTCAGGGATCTGAGCAAATGGAGTGCCAAAGGTTGTGGGCTTGACCCAGAGAGAGCTAAACTAATCAGGAAGGTTTGTTCCAGAAAATACTTCCAAGGAGAAATGTTTAGACATAAGTTTGATTATGGATGTGAAATTATTTTAAAAATGAAGCTACAAAACTGCCAGTGTTTTATTCCTTATCAAAATTTTAGGGCTTAAAACATCATTAGTGACTTTCTTTAGCTAAATTTTGTTTGAACATTCTCCTTCCCACAGGAAAGTGGACTGTGCCATAGAAAAAAAGGTAAGAAGGTTGTTGGAAACATTAGGTCTAGTTCTTGGAATAGTGGCTGTTGACCTCAGCAGTGGCCACAGCGGCCATAGCCAGAATCTGAGCGGCTGCTAGCCACAGGGATGGGTATAGAGAGGCTCCAGCCATGCAGGTCTTCATGCTGATCCTGGGCATCTGTCACCCAAGGCAGCCAGTGATTATTTCTCCAGTTTAATGACCCTTGGCTATCATCCCAATAACAAATAAGTCATAAGCTACCCTCTTCCCCTTTGTAAAATTCCACTCTGCAATGTGGCCTCTCTACCAAGAACTTCTGAAACAGTGAGGACAGGGACCAATGCCTCTGAAGCTTTGTGTGTAATCAGGTTATTTTTTCTTTCTCCTCCTACTCTCCCTTCTCCTTCAGTGACTTGAGAGACAAGCAAGAGACAGTCAAGGGACAGAGCTGAAGCAGATGTTAGTTTTGCTTAGTCTCTTCTGGGGAATAGGTAGCTTAAAGCCAAGGATTGCACTTTGCTGTATTACTTCAGGGGTATCTGACCTTTTGACATTGTCACAAAACATCATTTGCAAATGTGTTGGACCAAATTCATTAGTGTACTGGAATGCATGAGGCCAACAGGCCATAGCTTGGATTTGTCTGGCCTATAGCATGTGTAACTATGTGAATATTTAAGTGATATTAAGAAATAAAGAATAACCACTTTCTGTGCTGTTGTATTAGGAAAATATTAGGACATAAAAGTAGGTGAAAAGCTGGTGAGATGGCTCAGTGGTTAAGAGCACTGACTGCTCTTCCGAAGGTCCTGAGTTCAATCCCAGCAACCACATGGTGGCTCACAACCATCCATAACAAGATCTGATGCCCTCTTCTGGTGTGAAGAGTTAATAAATAAATCTCTTTTAAAAAAAGTAGGTGAAAGTATGGTTGCATAACAAACCAAAATAATCATGTCAAGCAATAATCATGTCAGACATATACAGGCATGCTAGTCATAGTACCCAGGTCAACATGGAGTCAGCTTTCAAACCAGAAGGTCTCTGTTGACCCATGGGGTCACAGTAAAGGCAGATTCAAGTAGCGCTTAGGGTTAGAGCAGACCTGCCTCCAGGATGTCAGAGTTGCCAGAGCACAGGCAGAGCAGGACTGTCCAGCACAGCACAGCACAGCACAGCACAGCACAGCACAGCACAGCACAGCACAGCAGCTGAGCAGTCCTTGCTTTGGTATTTTTTTTTTTTCATTCTAGAGTATTTGTTTTGAGTCAGGGTCTTTTTTTTTTAATTATATATTTTTATTTTTCTATATTCTTTGTTTATATTCCAAATGATTTCCCCTTTCCCAGTTCCCCCCTCCCCTGAGTCAGGGTCTTAATGTGTGGTCCAGAATAGTCTCCAGTTCTTAAATCCTCTGTCTTAGGCTTCCAATCACTGGAAGTTTAGTCATGCACCCCATATCTGGTCTTCTCCCTTGCTTTTTAAAAAGTCTTTATTTGGGTTAAATTAGAGTATTGACTCTAATTTTTAGTCTGGTCTGCTTCTTTAGATGTGAGTGACTGGTGACAAAGCAGTTACAGGTTTTCTTCTATTAGCAGTTGTCATCATGCACTGTAAGCTTGGCCTGCCATTAGAAGACACAAGAAGTATAAGGCCAAAAAAAAAAAAAAAGGTGAGGTGTAATGGCTGCCATAATATGGTCTAGTTGTGGAAACATGACTTAAACATATAAATAGTATGAAAGAGAAACAACTTGCCAAGTGTGCAGGACACAGTTGTGATCCTAGTACTGGGAAGATGGAGGCAGGAGGATTAGAAGTTCAGAGTCATCCTTGGCTACATAGTGAGTTTGAGGCCAGCCTGATATCCATGAGACCTTGTCTCAAAAGCTCAGGCTTGGGGCTCTAAACTGCATGGTCTTTAGATTAGTTGAGAGAAGGCATGACTTCATGGCAGAAGGCCAGAAGTACTGGGGAGTGAGTGAAGCAAGTGCAGGAGGCATTCTACTCTAGGAAGAGGAGTGGCACCAGTCTAGTGAGACTTCTGGAAGATCGGTGGTTGAAGATGAAGCTAGATGGTTGAACGGGACTCAAAATATGTGTTTACTCCAGCTTTATCTTCTGGGCATCAAGGAGTCACCAGAAGCTTTAGGTAGAGGAACCATGCTCAGAAGTGTATGTAGTAAGACAGATCTGCTGGCCAGAGACAGGCACACTAGTGATCATTCCAGTGACCAGGTTCCTACATTTACTTTAGGGTTGCTTTTGCAACGTAATAAGGAATTCAGCTATGGGAGTGGCAAAATGAACAAAAAGAGATGGAAATGAGACATTTTACCTTATATAGTTATTTAAGTACTTTTAATTAAAAAAAAAAAGACATTTTAAAGGAAGGAGAAATCAGTCAAGACTATTTTTTACCTGCTGAGGTAATGAAGACTCATAAAGGTAAGTCCGCACTTTGGGAACCAAGCAACTAGATAACTACTTTATTAACAGAATGGAAATGTTAGAATGGAGTATTAGATGACTATGTTTTAGGGGAAAGACAAGGAGTTCTGCTTTGGAAGATCATTTTTAATGTAGCAGGAGACAGAAATAATATTACTGGAACATTCAAGTGGGAACTTGGCCCATAATAAGCATGTGGGAGTTGCCTGCATAGAGTGACTACTTAAACTGTCTGCGTGGATGATGCCTTCCAGAGGAAACAGAACACTGGGGGCACCTGCATTTTAAAGGAGGAAGAGGAGCTGCCTTAATCCCTGTGTAATTAGCCATTGGGAGGAGGAAGGCAGTTACAGATTCACATTAGAGCAGATAAGAGCACCTAGAGGGAAGTGGTGGTCAGCAGTATCGGATGTTGCAGAGAGGTTAAGGAGAATAGGGACTGAAAGAGCCATTGGATTAGGCAGTTAGGAAGTTGTTTACCTGAAGAACACAGGTCTATGATATTTCAGTATGCTGGAAGAGAGGATTAAGAGTGAGCATTGAAGAACAGAGTACGTGAAGCATGATTCACAGGTAAGAAGAAAGGAGTAAGTTGGAAGCTTGTGTGTGCACGCACTTGAAGGCAGAAAGCGGTCAGGTCAGGGATGCATTTGGACAACCTTGTTCTGTACTAGCTGAAGACTATGGCCCAGTAGAGCAGAGATAAGCAATAGTGTCAAGGGAAAAATGGCAGAAACATGATTCTATAGAAAAATGGGATTACAGGACTAGCAGAGTGTGAGACTGGCCTCAGGATTCTGGGCAAGATAGGCAGAAATCCACTAAAGAGAGAAAGGAGTGGAGGACAAATGATGGTGTTAAGAGGGTGTTGTTAAGCAACCACTCTAGACAATGTTGGGGACCAGAGAGCAGCTGCTAGATGCTTAAGTATCAGTCAAGCTTGGCAATCTCTTTGCCTTCTAAGTGCTATTGTAAGAAAAGGCAGTGAAGCTGGGGAGGTGGCTCATTCAGTATGATGTAAGCATTAGAACCTGAGCTCCATCCTTAGCATTCACTCCAAAGCCAGGTGTCTGTAACCCAAACACTGGGGAAGTGGGAACAGGAAGATCTCAGGGGCTTGCTGGCCAGGCAGTCTTACAGAATTGGTGAGCCACAGGTTCAGCAGAGAGACCTTTGCTCTGAAACTATGGCAACTGAGGAAGAAACCTTTTATCAACCTCTGGCCTCTGTACACTTAGTGCATGCATGCTCAGACATGTATACACATGAAAACACACACACACACACAAACACACACATACACACACACACACAGGAAATGGTTATCAGAGGCAGCTTTGAAGGTAATTGGTATTTGTTTCTTCTTGTACCTTTAAGGGGCTTTCCTTTCTTGTCACTGTAGTGTTTTTTTCTTAGTCTGTATATCACAATTTAAAAATTTCCAGTATCAGCATAATTGTAAGTTGTACAACTACTCCAGAAAGGTCTTAAGTAGTTTTAAGAAGATCTGAGTTGCAAGCATGAAATCATAGTTCTTTCACTCTCTGCTTCTACTCTGCGTGTGTGCTTACAGACTTTAGGCTGACATCCGGGCTTCCTTCAATCACCTTCCATCTTGTTTTTGAGATGAGGCCTTTCATGGAATCTCGAGCTCACCAATTAGGCTAGACTGGCTGACCAATAAACCCCAAGAACTCACCCGTCTCTGCCTCCCCAGTGCTGGGTGCACAAAGCCAGGTTCAATTTTCCCTCCCCCATCTGTATATGTGGATGCTGGAAATCATGTTCAGTCTCTTATGCTTACATGGTGAACAGTTTATTCTACAAAGCCATCTCCCTGGCACCTAAAATCTCAGGATTTTTGAGAGAAATTTATCAACCTCTGTCTGGATTAACAAAACAGGTGAGCAGGGAGCCCACGAATGGTGCTACTGGGCCCTATCTGAAAGGCAACACATGTTTTAAGCCAGCCAAACACCAAATCATCCATCAACTCAGCCTTATAGAATTCAAGATGACAAGGATACTAGATGGTATGTGGTATGTCTCATTCAGAACACAGAAGATCAGCAGAGGCCCCTGTGATAGGGTTTATTCAAGAATATGGTTCTTAAGAGTAGTGAACTTGGTTATTACTGTCTGTTGACAAGGCTAAGCTGACTACATGGAGGTGCTAAGTATGTAACACTTACCTGAGATACTTGATATAATCTTTAGATTTAACAAGATGCAATCTGATAGGAATGGAGAATTGGTTTCTGTTACAAGTATAATTACAAGAAATAAATGATGAACTAAGTCCTGATTCTGTATCTGATTCTTGACTATTCTTGACTCTGTTTTAGGAGTCTTCTATCCTCCTAAAGCTGGTAGATCTAATGGTAGAATATGGGAACCATAGGTTTCACAAACAAGGAGCCTTGAATGTGTTTCTGGGTGGAATTGATTTGCTTTTTCAAGCTGCTGAATTTTTAAATCATCATGCATGTATGTGTGCACATGCAGACCAAAAATGTGTGGAGGTCAGAGGGCAGCTCTATGTGTTAGCCCTTGCCTTCTGCCTTGTTGAGAGATGGACAACTCTATGTGTTAGCCCTTGCCTTCTGCCTTGTTTGAGAGATGGACAACTCTGTGTGTTAGCCCTGGCCTTCTGCCTTGTTTGAGAGATGGACATCTCTGTGTGTTAGCCCTTGCCTTCTGCCTTGTTTGAGAGATGGACAACTCTATGTGTTAGCCCTTGCCTTCTGCCTTGTTTGAGAGATGGACATCTCTGTGTGTTAGCCCTGGCCTTCTGCCTTGTTTGAGAGATGGACATCTCTGTGTGTTAGCCCTTGCCCTCTGCCTTGTTTGAGAGATGGTCTCTTGCTGTTTATTGCTGCATATGCCAGGCTAGTTAGCCCACGATCTGGACATTTTCCTGTCTCTGTCACCTATCTTGCTAAGGGAGCTTTGGAATTACGGTTGCATGTGACTGTGCCCATCTTACATGGGTTCTAGGGATCCGAACTAAAGTGTTAACACTTTTGAAGATATGTTTTACCCACTGATCCTTCTCCCCCGACCTCAAGCTTCTTTCAAAGTGGAAGAACAATCTGAGACTAAATGAATTGACTAAGTTTATCATTGGAGGAGTAAAAATTTATTTTTCCTTTTTCTTTCTTTATAGGTATGGCCTCACATGTGCAAGTTTTCTCCCCTCACACCCTTCAATCAAGTGCCTTCTGTAGTGTGAAGAAACTAAAAGTAGAGCCAAGTTCCAACTGGGACATGACTGGGTACGGCTCCCACAGCAAAGTGTACAGCCAGAGCAAGAACATACCACCTTCTCAGCCAGCCTCCACAACCGTCAGCACCTCCTTGCCAATCCCCAACCCAAGCCTACCTTACGAGCAGACCATCATCTTTCCAGGAAGTACTGGACACATAGTTGTAACATCAGCAAGCAGCACTTCTGTCACCGGGCAAGTCCTCGGTGGACCACATAACCTAATGCGTCGTAGCACTGTGAGCCTCCTTGACACCTACCAAAAATGTGGACTCAAGCGCAAGAGTGAGGAGATTGAGAACACAAGCAGCGTGCAGATCATTGAAGAGCATCCACCCATGATTCAGAATAATGCCAGCGGGGCCACTGTAGCCACTGCCACCACATCCACTGCCACCTCCAAAAACAGTGGCTCCAACAGTGAAGGGGACTATCAGCTGGTGCAGCATGAAGTGCTGTGCTCCATGACCAACACTTATGAGGTTTTAGAGTTCTTGGGGCGAGGGACATTTGGGCAAGTGGTCAAGTGCTGGAAACGGGGAACCAATGAAATTGTGGCTATTAAGATCCTAAAGAATCACCCCTCCTACGCCCGGCAGGGCCAGATCGAAGTGAGCATCTTGGCGCGGCTGAGCACGGAGAGCGCTGATGACTACAATTTTGTGCGGGCCTATGAGTGCTTCCAGCACAAGAACCATACATGCTTAGTCTTTGAGATGTTGGAACAGAACCTCTATGACTTTCTGAAACAGAACAAGTTTAGTCCCTTGCCCCTCAAGTATATTCGCCCAGTCCTCCAGCAGGTAGCCACAGCCCTGATGAAACTCAAAAGCCTGGGTCTTATCCATGCTGACCTCAAACCAGAAAACATCATGCTGGTAGATCCATCCAGACAACCGTACCGAGTGAAGGTCATTGACTTTGGTTCAGCTAGTCATGTGTCCAAAGCTGTCTGCTCTACGTACTTGCAATCCAGATACTACAGGTAAGACATTTTCCATGGAGAGAGGATGCAGGAGGTCCAGTGGCCTCCACAGGGAAGGTGCAGAGAGAATCACCATGGTGGGGATAATGATAGTGGTTGTTGCCAGACAGAGACCTTAATATGAGGCCTGGAGACATGGCCCAATGGTTAAGAGCACTTGCTGCTCTTACAGAGGACTTCAGTTTGCCTCCCAGCACCTACCCACATGGCGGCTGGTAGGTATGAGTAAACCTAGTTCCAGGGGATCCATCTCCCTCTTATGGCCTCTATACGTGCACGTGGTATACATTCAGGCAAACATGAAAATACATTTTTTAAAAAACAAAAAGAGACTTTAATATGGTTGAAAAATTAGAATACATGCAGACTGGAGTGATGGTGAGAAGCTATCTAAGAAGCGTTTGAGGAACATTCTTGGCCTGGACATTGAGAGTTGGAAAGGGTTTTGGGGAGCTGAGTAAGGGGCAGAGTGGAGAAGTCAGGTCCTTCTGGATGGAGAGGATCCAGACAGCTAGAACAGGAAGGGGCGTGCCAATAACAGGCACAGGGTAGCAAAATGCAAGACTCATTTAGGAGATCAAGATGACTACCTGGCCAGATCAGATGATTTGTGAATAGTACCCGGAACAAGTCCTGGAAACTTTGAATAAGCAGGGGTCGATGGGAGTGGGGTGTGTGTGTGTGTGTGTAATAGGTTGATAACAGTTTTCTTAAAAGACTACTATTATAGTCATGTGGAAGATGCAGGAAGGGAAGATCTTTGCCCCGAAGCCAGTTGCTGCTTCCTGTGATAAGTTTATAATAGGAAACATTAACTATTCCTATCTCCCCCTTTAATTGTAAGGAAATACCCAAGGCAGGATAATTTTGTGAAGAAAAGAGGCTTATTGTTCAAGGTCATATTGCTCTTTTGAGCCTTATGGTAAAGGGAGCATGCATAGGAATAAGAGATCACATTGCTAGGTAGGAAGGCATATAATGGTTCAAGATTTGATTCAAGCTTTCAAGACAACTTTTATTGACGAGAACTCACTGAGGGGTTTCTAACCTTAATTCCATCCAAGGACAGCACTGATAATGAACTTCTACAAGGCCTTACCACCTCTCAGCATCACTACACTGAGGACCATTATTTGAGTTGATGACCTTATGGGGTCAAAACACATTCAAACTTGCACAATCAAATACCACACAAGTGTTTATCTCATTTCTAATATGGGCCTTGCACAAAAATACTAGCTAGCTCCAAGGATATAACAAGGTCCTGGCCATCCCAGAGTTTCCAGCATGCTGTAGGCTTTGGCATTAGAAAAATCCAGAACTGAACTGATCCCTAAAGTCACTAGGCTGTGTGATTTGTGCTGACTGCCTAACTTCTTCTGCTCTCATTTCCTGATCCGTAAGCTGGAAGCTGGAGTTTTTATACCAGTTCCAGGGTGCTGTTGTAGCATGCTGTGATACAATCTAGTACTATGTTCAATGGCCAGCCTGTGGGAGCCACGGTGTCAGGAGGCGGTGGAGATAGAAACCAAAGTTCAGGGTTATAGAATGGCAAAATATACTTATTTTTGTATTTAGAAGAGCTGTGTTGGAAGCAGTAGTGACCAGTACCACAGAGCCGGAAATTGGCAAGAAAAGAAACTCAAAGCTCCTGTGAGAAAGCAGGCTGGTCCATGTGACTCAGGATGAGTCTCCAGGATTCTCCATCCCTCTTAGGAGGGAGGAGCGCCTCCATTTCTGCCTGACCTCTGGAATCCAACATGGGAAAGTGATGGCTTTCTCTGAACATTTAGGAATACATACTGCCCTCTGTTCTCGGAGTCCTCACATACTTCTTTATACTCATGAGAATGGGTCTACCTCTGCTGGCTCTCTTTCCACCACTGAGCTGGAGCAGAGCCATCCAGGAAGGTGGAGTCTGGCCAGTGGGGAGCTGTACCCCCTCCTCGAGGTAAAGAGGGAGGCTGACAACCCTTATTCTCTGGAGAGTGCCTGGCTCCTCCTTGAAAGAAAACACTGGGTCATCATAGGGAAACAGCTTACTCCAGAGGCAGCTTTTGTTGGGCCTTGCTCTCTACTTAACTGCAAAATGGAGGCTTTGCTGTCACTTTATATTTAGACTTACAAATCCAGGAATGCCGATGGCTGGTTCTTGCCAGTTCCTGGCCTGAATTTAGGGCAGACTGTGCCAAGCCAAGGGCTGTGTGAGGTTTTATTATTTAGTTAACCTGTATTCTTAGCAAACAGCTTCATTGACGTTTGGCTATAAGTTAGGCATGGAGGCTTATAGAAAGGCTTAAAACTATATTTAATAATCAGTGCATCCTTGTAGCAAAACTTGACTCAAGAAGTTCCCTCTGGGACTCTGAAGCCTGTTCTGTATTCCTGCCCTCTGCCCGTCACTGTGTGCCCTCCTGCCAAGGAGTGTGCTTTGCTCTCTGGAACCCTCGCTCAGGAGGGCTGTGAATGGAGTGGCATTTCCATGGGAACAGGGGCAGGTTTGACTCCTCTTTCTTAGACTTGTCGCTTCTCACCAGTTGGTGGCCCACTCATCCACCCCAGCACCTCATGGGTGATAAGGCTGTTTGTTTACAGTTAGCAGCTCCCACCTGTCATTCTCATGTGTCAACGGGTACAGTCACCTCTACTTCCTGCATTCCTACCCTTTTGGGTGTCAGAGTACTCCCTTAAGTGACTACTACTTAAAATTCTAGGCAGAATGGTTTCCCTCCTCCCAGTGTATTCAAGGTGTTAGGTTTTCAAGGCCATCTAAGCAACCTTCGACTCTGGTCAAAGGCACAGAGTCCTAGAATGATAACTTCATTTCTAAATTAATCATAATACCCTGCCTGCCACAGGCCTGATCTGAGCCCTGGAGTGGTCAGTCTCCTGCCACGTGGGTCAGAGGAAGCTTATGAGACCAACTGTCAGCTTTGACCCAGTTCATCCTGGCTCTATAGGGCATTCAGCTAGATGATACTGTTCGGGTTGATTTTCCCCACCACTTCACCTTTTACTTGGGGAGAGTGGAGAAGAGAAGCTCTTTGATTATCATTAAGGTCCTTGTCCTAAAAAAAGCATACCTTCAGGGACATTTTGCGTGAGAGCAAGGGTGCTCGTTCCACACCTTAGCTCAGCATTTCCCAGGGGCCCCAGATGGACAGTAGCCATAGGAGCACTCCACTTTAAAAGGGATGAGTACTTTATGTCCTTTCATCATTTTAAACAGGATTGAGCTAATTCCTCCTCCCATGGCCCCCATCAGGTATGCTTAAAAAAATGTGATGCAAAGTGAACTTCCTGTTCTCAGCCTGAGAGATGTGGAGAGGAAGGTGGTGGCACGGAAGCCACTATTTTCCTTAGAAGCGTGCATGAATTATGAGTGGTGGCAGAGAGCTGGCTTCAGCTCTGCCTCCTAAAGCCCCAGGAACTCCTTTTCTTCTCAGGTCCACCAACTCATATGGATCCTCAACAAGGCCACAGGAAGGAGCTTCAAGGGCCAGGGTAAAGTAAAACTAGTGGGTTTATTAAGTATTTAGACAGAGAGACACAGGAAAAGGATGGCGCACACTGGGTACACATGGTGGCTCCTCAAGAATGTCACCTTTGGCTACACACAAGATCATATGGCTGAGCCAGTATTCATTGCTCAAAGGTTGTTTTTGGCCAGGTTTAAAGAGTAAGAAAAGCTTAAAATTTAAGTTTCAAAACAAAAATACATGGGTTTACTTATTTCTCTGACATTGAAGATTTCCCATTTGTAGATAAAATAGTGAGGCTTTTTAGGAGGTACATTGTTTAGATTTAGGAGTGAGAGAGATGTACATTAAAATGATAAAACTCCAAAGTTTCAAACATTCTGGCCCCAAGTAGCCTCATTCATTAGTTTTTAACATCTTATTTGAGGTGTCTTTAGAAGAAACATGATTATTTCTCTGGGCAGTTTTGGCTTTGTTAGTTGTATTGAGCTTTTTTGACCCTCAGTCAGTATAAAAGGCAGATTAGATTTCAGAGTGAAGAGCTTCTGCCTCTTCTCACTCCCTAATTTTCCTGTATTTCTAGCCTACCACAGAGTTGCTGTTAGCATTCTGTGAGGGAAGCCTGGAATGTGGCTTTTAGGACACAGGGTCGTTTTGTCGGGTCTTTGTGGTCTAATGGAGGGGTATGGGGTGTCTTTCGACTTAACCTATGTTCTGAAGGTCAGTTCTGATGGTAACTGTCAGCAGTGCTGGCTCTCAAGCCTGCTCATACCAAAGGATCTGGAGAGCTTGTATGAACAGAATTATGCTAGATCCTGTCTCAGAGCTATTTGCGCCCTCTGTGGGGAAGAGGCCCCTGATCCACAGTCTCTGCCCTCTCCCCTCCCCTATCTTAGAGACTCTTGAGAAACCCTGCTCCAGCTGAGAGCAAGCTTCCTCAAAGGTGCCACCTTTCAGATGGCAAAAGAACCCAGTGGAAGGTGGCCCTGTTTACTTGCATTACCTCATTAAAGAAGTCCCTGTCAGGTCATTATTTAATTCTACATTGATGCCAAAGTTTTGGCTTTTTGAGCAAGCAGTTAACTTGTACTGGGGTATTTCTGCTGTTAGTATGATCAGTAAACTAAAAACAAGACCAAACATTAAACTCTGAAAAACCACAAAAAAATTCATTGTTGGGCAAAACATAGTAAGAGGTGACAGTGTGTACAACTTTGTTTCTGATCTGGACTGTTCAAAATATTTTGTATAGACTTTTTTGAGACCTTTAAAACCATTGCTAAGATCCCCAAATTAAAACCAGAACATAAGGGCTGGTAAGATGGCTCAAAGGGTTAAGGATACTTACTAATTCTGGTAACTTTTGAGTTTAGTCCCCAAGACCCATATGGTAGAAGAAGAGAACTGACCTCTGTCCTCTGACCTCTACATACATGTCAGGGCACATATAAGCATTAACATATATACCACACACACACATACACACACACACACACATACAGAGAGAGAGAGAGAGAGAGAGAGAGAGAGAGAGAGAGAGAGAGAGAGAGAGTTTTTAAAATATTCTTTCAGTTGATTCTTTTGGGTGCAGAGGCTGCCTTCCAGATGATTCTGGAATGGTTGTTAGGTAGAGATGGAAATTAATTTTAGTTCTATTCATTATGTCAGACAATGATTGAGTAGCTCTGAATATCTACATATTAAATGGTATAGGAAGAAAGGTAGATTCTCAAATTTTGAGTTAATTGTCTCTTTCAGATTTATTTAAAAAGAAATTCCTAGAAATATAAGTTTGACATTTGGTATTCTAAGTGTGTGATTATTCGACAAGACACTTCCTATGACCCCACTGTGTACCAGATGGAAGTGGGTAGTAGAAGAGAGGAAAACAGCCACAGAGTTCAGGGTCAGTGAAGGAATTTTGCATGATGGGCTGAGCAGAGAGACCTGTGGCAAAGGGGTCTTGAGGTAGATCTTCAGGGAAGTCTGAAATGGGGTAAAGGCCATGGAGGCTGTAATAAAAAGGAGCAAGTGGTTGAAGGCCTGGGCTGGAGCACAGTGGTAGAGATGTGAGCTCTGACTGTAGTGAGTTTTGAATACAATATGAGTAGCTGGGGTTTAGTCAGAGTAACACGTTGGAAGCTTCTGTGAATTCTTGAGAATTTCCTATTTTCCCATGAATTAGTGATGATATATCAGTTGGAAAATGGCAAATAGACGGAAAGTTGGTGGGAAACACAAGGTCCAGAAATAACTGTATTTGTTCAGGAATGAAAACAGGGGGTCTAGATTATATGGTGACCCTACCCCCCATCGTCTGACTGTGGACCCTTTAGTGCACTTGACTTTTCTGATAACTGATTTCAGAACTTACCAGACAACAGTATGGTGTCTGTTCTTCATTTTTGTTTGGTGACTTTGCTCGCTCTGAGGCTGGATTCTGGAGCTCTTGTCTGCTGGGCCTGGTTTCAAATCCCACCACCACTATAAAGTAATAGTCTCTAAAGGTCACCTCAGCCTCAGTCCTGGCCTTCCCTCCCCCCCCCCCCTTGTTTCCCTGACTCATTGAGTAGATTGTAGCTGTGAGCTACCCTCACTATTCTATCTGGATTCTGTTGTGACCAGGGCTTGTGCTCACCAGGTTGTGGGCCATAGTTGGAGATTCTAGTTGTGTGGAGGAAGGAGCCTTTCCCCTGTGGGTGACTCTGGAATCATTAACCCACACTAGGACCCTTTCCTAGTTTCCCATGAACTGAACAGGGCATATTTCCACACTGCCAGACTGTAGGCTGAAGGTGTAAGTCACTCCAGTAAAGTGTGTTGCCACATACAGAAGTTTCAAAAATAGTATAACTTATACAGATCATAATATTTAAAAAGCGACTGGCCCACTTTGAAAAGACAGAACTCTGCAAACAGTTATGCATGACAAGCATTAGCTCTTAAACCTGCCCTTGTTACTAAGACAACAGGAGGAGAGGTCTGTGCCCGCTCTCCCTGGAGGATAGTATGTGAAACTCTCCAGTTTACTGGAGGTCTTATTTGCCAACTTATATACACGTGGAAACAAGCAGAGCCACTGTTCTGTTTTTATTAAAAAAAAAAAAGTGATAAATGAGTTACCTGGGCTGGTTAGCTGTTTTCAAATCTCCATTGTTTTTGCGACCTTCAGTTATATAGTATACATTTTGAAATTAGTTTTTCCTTTTAGTAATTATTAATTCATGTTCATAACTACCCGGTAATTTCCAGTGTGATAGTCTGCATGCATTTGAGTAGCTCTGTGCTGCAACCTTGCCATACACAGTAAGGTCCTGTGCGCGCTCATGAGCACTGACTTAAGAAGCACAGGGAAGCGCGTGCGTGAGATGCAGGCAGGGGTGTGCTTGTGAGAGGCTGCCATTAGCCCTTCCTTCATGCAGGGATGCTGATGCGCAGTCAGAAGGAGGTGAGTGCACGTGTAAGGCAGGACACATGCATATGTTCCAGACAGAGATGACCCTCCACCTCAGAGAACAGACGCCTTGCAAGTGTCTGGGGAGTCCGAGGGCCCAGATGCAAAAGTTGTGTCAGTGTCCTGGAAACTCGCCTCAGCTTTCTGCCCTGTCGCACTGCTAGCTGCATGTCTGTAAGCCTAAAGATGGGACGGACAGAACTGCTCGTGGGCTCAGGTTATAGGCCAGTTGTTTTTAAAATGAGCTCTAGGGACCCTGCCACTCCGGAATCTCTCGTGATGCTTGTTAGAAATTGGAGACAGAACCGTGCCAAGCCAATTTAATAGGCAGGTATACTGGGAGTGAAATAGGAACAGGCACTGATGAAGTTTCACAGCAATGCTTTCCTCCTTTCTCTTTATCCTTCCTTCCTCTCCCTCTTCTCCCTGCACCTCACTCCCTCCTTTTTTCTGGTGATTGAACTTGGGGCCTTGGCATGATGGCCAGGATTCTATTAACCAGCCACCCTTTAACTTCTTATTTTCTGATAGTGTCTCATTAAGTGGCTCAGTTTTGGCCTATCTATCAGTCTAGGTTAGCCTTGAACCTATAGTCCTCCTGCTTCAGCCTCCTGAGTAGTAGAATTACAGGCCTGTGCCTGGCTGCTTTTCTTCTTCACACATTTTAACCGGCTATTGACATTCAGAAAGCTGTTGACAAGTTGTAACTGTCAGATGTAAAACTTGTAGATAAAGATCCACCAGTGAGACCACAGTGCATCGCAGTCACTTCTAAAGTTTCCTTCCACCTTCTCTGTTGTCATGGTCACGCTTTGTGAATATGCTGCAGGTGGTTTGGGCTGTAGTCTATCCCACGGCGTGTAGAGTGTACCCTGTCAAGATTAGAGAAGGGGGTCACAGGTGCCAGTCTGGCCTTGAGCTGTTGATCTTTCTTCTAAGTGATTGGTAGCTCCTCTGAGGACCCATTTGTTAAATGTCTTGTGATTAAACCCCTAAAACTCAGGGGTGGAGATGTGGAAATATAAGATAGTTGTTGAGTGTAATGGGAAAGGTCATGAGGGTTGGCAGACTGATGGAGTGGGTGATTTACAGGAGGATGTTTGGAATGGGGTCGGAATAAGAAAGCAGATGCCAGCAGAGATAGTACTGTGTATGACTTTAGTACAATGTCAGCAGATGTGGCATGTACTGTTGATAGCTCCAGGTCACTCCCTGTGGCCCCAGCTGGGATGGGAACCATAATTCCCATTCAGGCATTGTACAAGCAAGTTTTTGAATTCCCAGTATGTGCAGGCACTGTGTTTTGTGCTGACCTTTCAAGACAGGAGTGGGTGCCCTCAGCTATGCAAGGACTGTCCCTAACCTTCAGTGGAGTGAGCTCCCTTGTCCTGCTCCTCTCTCTGAATAACTGAGGAGTAGCTTGTGCTGCCCCAGTCACTTTTCCCATTCTCTCAGGTGTTTGGGGCCACCATGTCAAGTCTACCCGACTGCAGCAGGTCTGTTGCCCTTGGTCCCTTCAATTGGCTCCTAGCTCACCACTCTGCCAAATAAGGTGCATGTTAACTCTTCTCTGTCCCT
Organism: Apodemus sylvaticus; assembly: GCF_947179515.1. NCBI lineage: Eukaryota > Metazoa > Chordata > Mammalia > Rodentia > Muridae > Apodemus > Apodemus sylvaticus. Next base: position 63,135,960 of record NC_067473.1, on the reverse strand, counting down.
ATCAGCTGCTGCCTCACGTGGAGTTGTAAAGGAGGGTAACTGAGGCAAAACAAGACAAGCATTGTGCCACATAGGGGATCAGCGTTTTGGGGGGTTCCCTTGGTCCTGGATAAAAGCTGAGAGGGTTCCATTAAGGAACCATTGTCTTTGTTTGGGTTCCCCATTAGCAGATCCCTAAGACAAACAAAAGTTTGTGTTCATGGGGTCTCTTGGGAAGGTGATCCAAGAATCAGGACTAAGGGCTCGCAGAATGATGCTGACCAGCATAAGTGTCATATGGACAGATGCTAGGAGCATAGAGGACTCCATTCCTCTGTGAGAGGCTGCACAAGGCCTCAAGCAGAGCTTAGAAAAGGCAGCGGTCCTGAGATTAGGGTTTCTTTTGTCTCTTTACTCTGTACTCTGTACATGAGTACTCTATACATGACTGTACTCTGGAGATGAGTGTGTGTGAAGACTGAATGGGCTTCGATGTTTCTGAAGGTTGCTGATACAAGGCAGAAGTTTAAGCACAGTGTACAAAGTTGGGATAGTGTGATCCACATCCCATGTGAGCTGCAGACTGTGTCTGTGCTATTGGCTACTGTTTTCCCCACCAGTCACATGGGTGGTATTCATAAAGGGATTTAAGGGAAAATGCCTTTGTAGGCAGAAGAAGAATTCAAAACAGAGTTCTGTGCTATGTAGTGGGGGATATGAGGACCTGAAGCTAATTCACTTTACCTCCGCTTTAACCCCTATAGCCTTCCTCTAAGAACAGTGTGGGTCTGGGTTCTGAGGTAGTCTACAGAGGTGCTCAGGAGAAGAGGTAGGCCCAAGTATGGCACACAGGACCATCAAGGAAATGACGAAGGCTGATGGAGGTCAGCCACTTTATTTCCAAACCCTCCATTCATGAATAATGCAGGTTGAAGCTACCACTCCATGACACTCATTTGTGGAGAGGGATGGCTACTGGAATGGGTCTGGACGATGTCGTAGCTTCCCATGCTGCATAATAAACTCTCTAGTATGTACTAGACATCCTTGCATGCCAAGCTCTGGGGTACCCTTCAGACAAGTCCTTCCTTTTAACAAGTCTTGACTCCATATCATTCAGCTTTTCTCTGAATCCTGGATCACAGGGACCCAACTTCAGCCTCCTAGGGAATCATATATATCACACACACACACACACACACACACACACACACATGTACATGTTTCTTTGCTGGTCAGACTGCAGTTAAGACTCGAAGTCAGTGGTCAGTACCTTTAACCAGCTAATTCCCCAAAGTCATCATGCATCTGTGTTGTCCTATTTAGAATGGTCGAGAGAACTACCCCAGGGGTAACAGGCAAAGCCTGACTAATGCCCTACTAAAGGGGCTGGCGCTGGCGCCCTGGGCCCCAAGGTCTCTTGTTCTTTTCTGGTTTGGGGCTTGATGGATATGCTACTCAGGCACCCTCTAATCTTGTCTTAACGCTGGAAAGCTGAGTGAACAAAGCCTTCCCTGAGAGAATAGAGCTCAAATAGGCTGCTCTGCGGGCCTGGGACAGAGGACGTACTCATAAATGCTAGCTGCTGTTTTAATCTGCTGCTGTTAGCACTGCTGTCATTACTTTTGTCATTGTTACTATATGTAGCAGACAGACTTGGGTTTGGATTCTGGATCTACTACTTTATGGCTGTGTGACTTCAGGCAAGTTTTCAAACCTTTCTAAGTCTTTATTTCTTTTAAGATAGGAACCAGAGTAATTCATGATGTCGTCATAAGAAACAAAGGAGACAACTCCATGGGTGCAACTCAGCTGCTGGTCATAGCACCCATTATCTCTAAGTCTTCTTGTCCCAGAATGGATGGATGTGTCTGATCTGTGCGTGGCTAGCAGTTTACAAGTTGTCCCCCCCACCAAGCACCAGGCATCAGGCATTACTTTCCTTCCATCTCTAGCATCTCTAGGAGGTGTTCAGGAGCGAGCCTGCAGGCCGGGGATATGAATAATGGCTTCTCTCCCACACCACAATGGGACAGCAGACAATGCAAAGGGAGTAGCATATGGGGAGGAACAGTGGAGGGCGGCAGTGAGCGGTATTGGGGGGGGAGGTGGATGCACCCATCCAGCCTGGAAGCTGGGCTTATTGCCACACTGCTGCTGCTGTACCCAGAGTGATGTCTGATGTCCTGTGGCCTATGACTAGGCTCAGGACTAGAGGAGAATAACAGAATGGGAGACGCATTTCCATCTGATACCTGATGATTCTTCTTCATTCAGTTCCACCAACCCAAAGGTCAGAGAGCCAAGAGGGATACTGAAGCTGCCCCGCAAAGACAGCACTGCGGGGGTGCTAGGTGGGCTGTGTGTGTTTATTGTTGTGTGTATGTTGACTTGTGGGGTCTATGTCTCCAGTGGCAGCAGGTGCACTGGTCAGCATCCTTATACCTGAGTTCTTGTGCCTGGGGAACAACCTCCAGTGGTGTCCTTTTCAACATACATGTTGGCAGTAGAAATATAAGTTCTGTAGTCAGAACAAACTGCCCCTGTAATTTTCTTTTTGTCTACCTACCTCCAAGAAAGGTGTTCTAGCCTCCTTTTTGTAAATTATAACTTATATTAGCAAATATAAAAGTGCCAAGTGTGAACCCCTGGAACTTAGTGGATTTGGCATAGAGAGTCAGACAGCCACCCTGATCAGCAGGAAGAGTCAGAGACCAGTGGAGTCTGAGTAAAGGGGTGCTAACATACGGCTGCACGTGCTAAAGCTAAACAAAACAGCATTCAAGTTGAAAGTGTTTTAAAACAACATTTTAAATCTATTTTCTTCAAAAAGTACTCGATACTTTTATATTGAAAGCTTAGTGTGCTTGCTTTCTCTTCCTGTTTTTGTTTTGCCCTGTGGTGTTTTGGGCAAAAGATGTCTTGTTTATTCTGTCACAGAAGGGTCAGGAAGAGAGGAACAGTCATTTCTGGAAATGACTGGGTGGGGGCACCTACAAAAACAAGCCTGGGATGAATAGCTGCTGATGACGGAAGTGGGCAGCTTCTCTCAGTGCTGTTCCAGGAGAAGGCCACAGGCTTGTCCGCACAGAGCCAAGGACAGTGATTACCAGACAAGAGAGTCAAGGAACTCAACACTGCAATAAATGCCCAGACAGGGCCAGTGGGATGCGTTCATCTGGCTCCCTGTGCTTGCAGTTCTCCATAGTCAGGCTGTGCGTGTGCGTGTGCGTGTGTGTGCGTGTGCGTGCGCGTGTGTGCACACCATCCGAGAGTGTGGCAGTTTTCCTACAGTACTTTCCCTAAGCCAGCCATCCCTTCCTGTAAGCCTCCCACTTGTGGGCACTTTCACACTCAGTATGGGAAGTGACCGGGTTTTTGGGAAAGGTCATTTACCCCAGGAACAAGAGCACCTGCTGGCTGTCCTGGCTGTGTAAAGGTGATCTTGTCCTAGTCTCAGGGCAGGGCCTTGGAGGATGACGCTGTCAGCTTCTACGGGCCACACACCCAGCTTCTGGGCAGCTCAAAGCCAACTATGAGCACACCTCTTTCTATCCTTTCTCATTTGCAGGAGCTTTCCCTTGTTTCCTTGGAAGAAACAAAGTCATTAAGATGTGTATATTTCTTGGTGTCTCTGGCGGTTCATTTTAAGATGACAGTTCTCTTTGACACTCCTAAGGGAACTATGTCTCTGGTTTGCCGAGGCGAGCAGACCTCTTGGCCATATCCCCTGTTTGCAGTCTTGCTTCTGCCAGATATGGAATACTCTGGCTGCACCATGCTGGTCTGAGCATCGTTAAGGCCGCTCTTCATGACCCCACTGCCTTGTTCTCTCCTGGAATCCTTCCTAAAGTTGTTTCTCCATTCTCTGGTAGCCCTCCCTCCTAGCCCTCTATATCCTCCATATCCCTGGCCTACAGTTCCAAGTCTTGGTGCTTCTGTCCCTCCCAGCCCACTCTGTTTCTGCTCACTAGCCATTCTCTAGCCTGAGCTAGCCCTCATCTAGGATACTCCCTGCTTTTACCCACTCAGTCCCTAAACCTCGCCTTCCCCACCCCCTTCGTGAAGCTTGAGCGTCAAACTCACACTGCACAAAATGATTTCTAGATACTGTCTTACACTATCAGACACTATCTTAGTTTGCTTCCTTTTCCTGTGGTCAACACTTACTTCCCTCCCAGCACTCAGTAGGCAGAGGCAGGCAAATCTCTGAATTCCAGGCCAGCTTGGTTTGCAGAATAAGTTCCAGGACCGCCAGGGCTACACTGGAACTGAAGCAGAGACAATGAAGCACGACTGCTTATTAGCTTGCTCTTCATGGCTTAATCACCTTGCTTCTTTAACCAGCCTTCCCCAAGGGTGGTACTGCCCACAGTGTGCTGGGTCCTGGGCCCCTCCCATATCAATCATTAACACAAAAGTATTCTTCAGATTTCCTAAAGGCTATCTGATGGAGGCACTTTCCCAATTGGAGTTCCTCTTCCCAGATGGTCTTAGCTTGTTTCAAGTTGAAGGAAGGAAGGAAGGAAGGAAGGAAGGAAGGAAGGAAGGAAGGAAGGAAGGAAGGAAGGAAGGAAGGAAGGAAGGAGTGTGGGGAAGAAAGTTAAGAAGAGGCAGACAGAGGCTCAGCATCCTGCCAGCTTGTGACTTGGGCCTGATGTCCCCATGTCTCTCATACAGTGTTTCTTTAGCTCACTGAGAGAGGCTGTTACCCATGAGGCCTGGGGAGCTTTGAGGCCCATGTACTCGCCTACGTCCCTATTCCTGGCCTTTCCTTTCTCTTATGCCTGCCTGTGCTACGAAGGCTAATGGTAGACACTTAAAATGATAGTAAACAATCTGCCTCACTGGCTGAGTGTAGGGAAGGTAGTTGTCCAAACAAACCCAGGTAGACACTTTTCTGGTGGGTTTGCTGGCCGGCTTGGATGCTGGGAAATGTAGTGAGGAGCAATCAGCTTCCAGAGCACAGCTAGCTGACTGCTTTACTACCATGAGTCAGGGCTCCCATAAGGAACTCCCCATGTGTCTACCATGTGTCAGGGCTCCTATAAGGAACTCCCCCGTGTGTTTACCATGTGTCAGGGCTCCCATAAGGAACTCCCCCGTGTGTTTACCATGAGTCAGGGCTCCTATAAGGAACGTCCCCATGTGTCTACCATGTGTCAGGGCTCCTATAAGGAACTTTCCCGTGTGTCTACCATGTGTCAGAGCTCCCATTAGGAATGTCCCCGTGTGTCTACCATGTGTCAGGGCTCCTATAAGGAACGTCCCCATGTGTCTACCATGTGCCAGGGCTCCCATAAGGAACATCCCCATGTGTCTACCATGAGTCAGGGCTCCCATAAGGAACTTTCCCGTGTCTCTACCATGTGTCAGGGCTCCTATAAGGAACATCCCCGTGTGTCTACCATGAGTCAGGGCTCCTATAAGGAACTTCCCCGTGTGTCTACCATGTGTCAGGGCTCCTATAAGGAACTTCCCCGTGTGTCTACCATGTGTCAGGGCTCCCATAAGGAACTTCCCCGTGTGTCTACCATGTGTCAGGGCTCCTATAAGGAACTTCCCCGTGTGTCTACCATGTGTCAGGGCTCCTATAAGGAACATCCCCATGTGTCTACCATGAGTCAGGGCTCCCATAAGGAACTTTCCCGTGTCTCTACCATGTGTCAGGGCTCCTATAAGGAACTTCCCCGTGTGTCTACCATGTGTCAGGGCTCCCATAAGGAACTTTCCCGTGTCTCTACCATGAGTCAGGGCTCCCATAAGGAACTTTCCCATGTGTCTACCATGAGTCAGGGCTCCTATAAGGAACATCCCCGTGTCTCTACCATGAGTCAGGGCTCCTATAAGGAACTTCCCCGTGTGTCTACCATGTGTCAGGGCTCCTATAAGGAACTTCCCCATGTGTCTACCATGTGTCAGGGCTTCCATAAGGAACGTCCCCATGTGTCTACCATGTGTCAGGGCTCCCATAAGGAACTTCCCCGTGTCTCTACCATGAGTCAGGGCTCCTATAAGGAACTTCCCAGTGTCTCTACCATGAGTCAGGGCTCCTATAAGGAACTTCCCCGTGTGTCTACCATGTGTCAGGGCTCCTATAAGGAACTTCCCCGTGTCTCTACCATGTGTCAGGACTCCTATAAGGAACTTCCCCATGTGTCTACCATGTGTCAGGGCTTCCATAAGGAACGTCCCCATGTGTCTACCATGTGTCAGGGCTTCCATAAGGAACGTCCCCATGTGTCTACCATGTGTCAGGGCTCCCATAAGGAACTTCCCCGTGTCTCTACCATGAGTCAGGGCTCCTATAAGGAACTTCCCAGTGTCTCTACCATGAGTCAGGGCTCCTATAAGGAACTTCCCCGTGTGTCTACCATGTGTCAGGGCTCCTATAAGGAACTTCCCCGTGTCTCTACCATGTGTCAGGACTCCTATAAGGAACGTCCCCATGTGTCTACCATGTGTCAGGGCTCCTATAAGGAACGTCCCCATGTGTCTACCATGTGTCAGGGCTCCCATTAGGAACGTCCCCATGTGTCTACCATGAGTCAGGGCTCCTATAAGGAACTTTCCCGTGTCTCTACCATGAGTCAGGGCTCCCATAAGGAACTTCCCCGTGTGTCTACCATGTGTCAGGGCTCCTATAAGGAACTTTCCAGTGTGTCTACCATGTGTCAGGGCTCCTATAAGGAACATCCCCATGTGTCTACCATGTGTCAGGGCTCCTATAAGGAACGTCCCCATGTGTCTACCATGTGTCAGGGCTCCTATAAGGAACTTCCCCATGTGTCTACCATGTGTCAGGGCTTCCATAAGGAACGTCCCCATGTGTCTACCATGTGTCAGGGCTTCCATAAGGAACGTCCCCATGTGTCTACCATGTGTCAGGGTTCCCATAAGGAACGTCCCCATGTGTCTACCATGTGTCAGGGATCCCATAAGGAACGTCCCCATGTGTCTACCATGTGTCAGGGCTCCCATAAGGAACGTCCCCATGTGTCTACCATGTGTCAGGGCTCCCATAAGGAATGTCCCCCTGTGTCTACCATGTGTCAGGGCTCCCATAAGGAACGTCCCCCTGTGTCTACCATGTGTCAGGGCTCCCATAAGGAACGTCCCCATGTGTCTACCATGTGTCAGGGCTCCCATTAGGAACGTCCCCATGTGTCTACCATGTGTCAGGGCTCCCCTTAAGGAACGTCCCCATGTGTCTACCATGTGTCAGGGTTCCCATAAGGAACGTCCCCATGTGTCTACCATGTGTCAGGGTTCCCATAAGGAACGTCCCCATGTGTCTACCATGTGTCAGGGTTCCCATAAGGAACGTCCCCATGTGTCTACCATGTGTCAGGGCTCCCATAAGGAACGTCCCCATGTGTCTACCATGTGTCAGGGCTCCCATGTAAGGAACATCCCCATGTGTCTACCATGTGTCAGGGTTCCCATAAGGAACGTCCCCATGTGCCTACCATGTGTCAGGGCTCCCATGTAAGGAACATCCCCATGTGTCTACCATGTGTCAGGGCTCCCCTTAAGGAATATCCCCATGTGTCTACCATGTGTCAGGGCTCCCATAAGGAATGTCCCCATGTGTCTACCATGTGTCAGGGCTCCCTTAAGGAACGTCCCCATGTGTCTACCATGTGTCAGGGCTCCCCTTAAGGAATGTCCCCATGTGTCTACCATGTGTCAGGGCTCCCCTTAAGGAATGTCCCCATGTGTCTACCATGTGTCAGGGTTCCCATAAGGAACGTCCCCATGTGTCTACCATGTGTCAGGGCTTCCATAAGGAACATCCCCATGTGTCTACCATGTGTCAGGGTTCCCATAAGGAACTTCCCCGTGTGTCTATCATGTATCAGGGCTCCCATAAGGAACGTCCCCCTGTGTCTACCATGTGTCAGGGATCCCATAAGGAACGTCCCCATGTGTCTACCATGTGTCAGGGCTCCCCTTAAGGAACGTCCCCATGTGTCTACCATGTGTCAGGGTTCCCATAAGGAACGTCCCCATGTGTCTACCATGTGTCAGGGTTCCCATAAGGAACGTCCCCATGTGTCTACCATGTGTCAGGGTTCCCATAAGGAACGTCCCCATGTGTCTACCATGTGTCAGGGCTCCCATGTAAGGAACATCCCCATGTGTCTACCATGTGTCAGGGCTCCCCTTAAGGAAGGTCCCCATGTGTCTACCATGTGTCAGGGCTCCCATAAGGAATGTCCCCATGTGTCTACCATGTGTCAGGGCTCCCATAAGGAATGTCCCCATGTGTCTACCATGTGTCAGGGCTCCCATAAGGAATGTCCCCATGTGTCTACCATGTGTCAGGGCTCCCTTAAGGAACGTCCCCATGTGTCTACCATGTGTCAGGGCTCCCCTTAAGGAATGTCCCCATGTGTCTACCATGTGTCAGGGCTCCCCTTAAGGAATGTCCCCATGTGTCTACCATGTGTCAGGGTTCCCATAAGGAACGTCCCCATGTGTCTACCATGTGTCAGGGCTCCCCTTAAGGAATGTCCCCATGTGTCTACCATGTGTCAGGGCTCCCATAAGGAACGTCCCCATGTGTCTACCATGTGTCAGGGCTCCCATAAGGAATATCCCCATGTGTCTACCATGTGTCAGGGTTCCCATAAGGAACGTCCCCATGTGTCTACCATGTGTCAGGGCTCCCATAAGGAATATCCCCATGTGTCTACCATGTGTCAGGGTTCCCATAAGGAACTTCCCCGTGTGTCTATCATGTATCAGGGCTCCCATAAGGAATGTCCCCCTGTGTCTACCATGTGTCAGGGCTCCCATAAGGAATGTCCCCATGTGTCTACCATGTGTCAGGGCTCCCCTTAAGGAACGTCCCCATGTGTCTACCATGTGTCAGGGTTCCCATAAGGAACGTCCCCATGTGTCTACCATGTGTCAGGGTTCCCATAAGGAACGTCCCCATGTGTCTACCATGTGTCAGGGCTCCCATAAGGAACGTCCCCATGTGTCTACCATGTGTCAGGGTTCCCATAAGGAACATCCCCATGTGTCTACCATGTGTCAGGGCTCCCATGTAAGGAACATCCCCATGTGTCTACCATGTGTCAGGGCTCCCCTTAAGGAAGGTCCCCATGTGTCTACCATGTGTCAGGGCTCCCATAAGGAATGTCCCCATGTGTCTACCATGTGTCAGGGCTCCCATAAGGAATGTCCCCATGTGTCTACCATGTGTCAGGGTTCCCATAAGGAACGTCCCCATGTGTCTACCATGTGTCAGGGCTCCCCTTAAGGAAGGTCCCCATGTGTCTACCATGTGTCAGGGCTCCCATAAGGAATGTCCCCATGTGTCTACCATGTGTCAGGGCTCCCTTAAGGAACGTCCCCATGTGTCTACCATGTGTCAGGGCTCCCCTTAAGGAATGTCCCCATGTGTCTACCATGTGTCAGGGCTCCCCTTAAGGAATGTCCCCATGTGTCTACCATGTGTCAGGGTTCCCATAAGGAACGTCCCCATGTGTCTACCATGTGTCAGGGCTCCCATGTAAGGAACATCCCCATGTGTCTACCATGTGTCAGGGCTCCCATAAGGAATGTCCCCATGTGTCTACCATGTGTCAGGGCTCCCATAAGGAATGTCCCCATGTGTCTACCATGTGTCAGGGCTCCCTTAAGGAACGTCCCCATGTGTCTACCATGTGTCAGGGCTCCCCTTAAGGAATGTCCCCATGTGTCTACCATGTGTCAGGGCTCCCCTTAAGGAATGTCCCCATGTGTCTACCATGTGTCAGGGTTCCCATAAGGAACGTCCCCATGTGTCTACCATGTGTCAGGGCTCCCATGTAAGGAACATCCCCATGTGTCTACCATGTGTCAGGGCTCCCATTAGGAATGTCCCCATGTGTCTATCATTGTCAGGGCTCCCCTGTAAGGAATGTCCCCATGTGTCTCTCAGTTTGGGGTTAATTGATTCAAATTAGGTACTACTGGCACTGGCCAGAAAGCTGTTCCATCTTTGATTTGTCCCAGGCTTTTCTGTTTCCATGTCATGTTATGAGCCCGTGTCTCTGCCTCATTACTTTGCTTTATAAGCTTTATTCAGTAAGTGGTTGTGTGTACCCACTTCTTATTATTCTAGTTCTACTCGTATGGATACAAAGAGGCTAGGCTGCGGAGTGTATGCTATGGCTTCTTCAGAGCAAGAACATTTTTTTCTGAGCATATCTTATTTGATAAGAGTTCTCAGGACCTTTTAGTGCCTTCCCCAACCCAATGAGCCTGGGTCCAAAGCCAGCCAAACATGCTCTCTTGGGGAAGTCATAGGAGAATTCTGTAGAAAATCTCAGTGAAATGAGTCAAGAGAAAAGGTCAGTCTCCTTAGGCTGACTGGAAGGCTCACTGCTTACAGATTCAGGGAATGTGGTGGTATGCACAGGAAGTAGCCATTCCTAGAGCTGGCTGCCTGCCTGGCATGCACTCCTTCAACAGCACATAGTTGTATGTGACCAGTCCTTCAGTCATAGGTAACTCAAGTCTGTGTGTTTCTAGGAACAAGGCTCTGTATAATCTCTACAGCAACCCTAAGGGTAGCTCAGAAACCTTACTGTCTTCATCCCACAGGACACAGGGCCTAGCCCTAGGTTATCTGTGTGCTATTTGTGAGCTCCTGCCTACTCCAGAAAGCAAGGATTTGAGAATCTTTGGCTATTAGCTGGGGTGTGGAACCACCTCTAACCCCTTGAAAACAGCCCTAGGAATGTGTTTAAGTAGTAATGCTCTTCCCCTATTTCAAACAACTGACAGTTTCCTCTAGAGAATTTGTTTTTTTGTCACATGGGAAGCATGTGCTTGATCTGCATGGATATCATATGACTGAGAATTATCGATCAGTTCTGACTGTGACCATGATGGTAATGTTGGTAACACTGGACAAAAGAACACAAGTGTGATGTATATGTGCATACATATATACCCTGGCTAAAATTCAAATTTAGTATCAGAGTCTGAAGCTGGCTGCATGTGCAGGCATAGCGAGCATGCCTATCTTCCTGGGTATGCTGATATGAGGCCCAGCTGAGCTATGCACCCATTCTGTCTGCATGCCCCTCGGTGTGCACAGACTGTTGCTTGCTGCTATGATAGCTTCAGCTCTGAAGTAGCCTTAACCTGGACACTCAGTCTAAGAGTGTAGGCAGGGTGGGTGCAGGGGGCTGGGCTTCAGCAGTGGGAACAATGACCAGGGCTTGGTACAGAGAGAGACATCCCACTTCACACTCCCTAGCTGTCATCCTCTGACTTCTGAGCCAGGGAGCTCACGGTACTCATCCCAACCTGATTTCTGGTGGGTATTCCCTCTGACAAGATTTAGTATCTTGCTGCGATGGAGGCTGCAGAAGGAAGACATGCATGGCTCAAGCATAGCTTTGGTCTCTGGGTAATAAAGAAGCAGGGAAGGAGCATGTATATATTCATTCTGCTTCTCTTTTCATCTAGCAGGCCAGACTCACCTCACATAAATACTTTCAATTTTGCTTGCACAGCATGAGAATTGCTAGGTTTGTTTTACTACTGAAATTGAACACTTCTAAAGAAACATGACAGCATTATCTTTCCTGGCAGGTAGGAGGGGAGTTCTTCAGCAGGAGATATGGTGCCCACAGCACTTTAGAAATGAGGCACTGCTACTCAGTCCTGGCAGAGAGATGAAGGGTCTTACTCTTCAGTAGCTCTCTCTCCAGGTTCTTGGTCCCCAAGTCCCAAGTCCTAGGGATGAACAGATTTGGCTGGGCTCCTGTAGAAGGCAGGCTACAAACCTCTCCAGAGATGTGATACTCAGTACTCCATGTGGCTACTGTCTCTCATCTTTTTTTTATACCTGCTTTTCTATTTACACAGGTTTCTGCTCTCTGCTTACCTTCTACGGCCGCTCTGCCCTCTGCATTTCTTCCCTTTCTATTATAAATTCTTACTTCCTTAAAAATTATATATTAGACAGCTCTGCATCTGATAGAACTTGCAGACAGACATTTGTTTGCTAATTGTGTCTGGGTGTTAGTTCTGGGCAGCCAGCTGGATGGTAGACATCCTGGGTGTCTGTTCTCTTCTAGTAATTGCCATATTGTCTGTGCTTGATGGGAGTGGGGCTGGAGATTAGAGATTTCACAAGGCCTATTAAATGAAAATTCTCAAAGAAATTTTGTGGAGCACAAGGGTCAACATTAATGAAAATTGTTTTGGGAATTTTTAAATAAATTATGTGTGGAATAATATTCTCTATTCTTTCTTGCTGGTGGGAATGTGAAATGGCACAGCCATTATGGAAAACAGCTTGGCAGTTACTAAAAACATTAAACATAGAATTGCCATATGATCCCAAGAATTCCATTTCCAGGTTTATGTCATAAAAGACTGAAAACATCTACTTGAATCATTGTACATGCATGTTCGTACAACACTATTTACAGTAGCCAAGAAGCAGGCCAATCCAAATGTGCATCTCTGGTCAATTGCAGTGAACAGATACAACACAATTTTATTTATCAAAACAACAGTAGCAAGTCGGGGATGGGGAATGGGATGATATACTGATAGCTGCCACCCCCAACCCGACAAAAATGATTATACCTCAAAACTGCTTGCTTAGGGAAAGAAGGTAGACACAAAAGGTCACATTATACGAATTTCAAAATAGATTAACTCAGCAGAATACAGACATGTTTGCCAGGGGCCTGAGAAAGGGATAATGGGAGAAACTACTTTGTGGGTAAAGGGAGTTTTGCCTCCAATTAAGAGAGTGTTGGGAACTAGATAAACGTGGGATTTGAACAATATCTTGGATGCACTAAATATTCACCTTATAACGCCTAGTTTTATGGTATATAAATTTTATCTCAGTGAACCATTTTTTAAGCCGAGAAAGGGAAATTATTTTTAGGCGAAGAAGTTGAAATAAGATGAGTTTTACTGGAAACTGAAATTTAGGCATTTTGAGGTTAATTGTTAGGTAAACCCTAAAGTTGTTAGACATGCCAGCTAGAATGTGAGTGTTTTTCAGGATACTGCTAGGTTAGCAATTCGGTTTTCCTTGACCTGAGGAACAAAGGGACAGCTTTATTCAGGATCTCGGCATGCCTCTGTGTGCTCCGTGTGCTCTGTGTGCGAAGGAGGCCACTGGTGCCGGGAGAGACAGCAGGCTTCCCTGAGGGATGCGCCAGCTTCAGTTTGCAGGAATCCCACAGCTGCCTCTAGTCAGGCTCTACTTTAGAAAGACTGGTAAGGGGAGGGCATTTTGTTTATATTCCAGTGTTCTTAAAGTATATGCACAGGCATGCGTGTGTACATTTGTGATATGGGTGTATAAGGTTTCAGGGTTGGCAGACCCAAAACCCTTTAATATATCAGGGATAACCCTATTTATTTTCATCTCTTCCTTTGTGTTGGGGTTTGGAGGATACAGAGAGTACTTAGGTTCTATTTGTTTTAGTACCAGCTTCTGTCGTCAGCAAAGACTATTTTCCCCACCCTGCATTGCCTCTGTGTAGGTAATTACATTCATCCTCATGGCCTTCAGACGAGAAGGAAGATGGAGATCTCAGTTGTGCATTTATACATTTGCTGTTTTCGCCATCATTAACATCAGCACTGGTGACTCTTGTCTGTGAGCCTCCATTAGCAGGAGTCCATGGTTAGTCAATTTGTGCCTGCTGCCCCTGTCACCAGTGCTGTCAAGTCTCACATGTTAAGAACATGACTTGTTCCTCCTTACATTCTAGCTTGGTGTTATTTCTAAAGAGAAATATCCAGGATGATTAATGTTCATCATCCAGGAACATTAATTGGACATCTATTATAAGCAAGGCCCTGTGTCACACTAAGTTAGGACTAGGTTTGTCCTTCCAAGTGTCAGGTGAGGAAGATAAGATGAAAATCACTGTGGAAAAGATGACCTTAGTTGAATTGGATGTCATAAAAATTTTGTTGATGAAGCTATTTTATTTCATAGATGTGCCTTTTTTTTTTTATAACTTTGGGCAGTTTGCCTAGAACCCTTTTCATGGTAAATTTCATGACTATAAATCTCCTTTATCAGTGAGCATGGTGGTGCACATCTTTGATCCCAGCACTCAGGAGGCAGAGTCAGGCAGATGTCTGTGAGTTCAAGGCCAGTCTGGTCTATAGTGTGAGTTTCAGGACAGCCATGGCTCTGTTACATAAAGAAACCTTATCTGGAAAAACAGACAGACAGATGACAGGCAGACAGACAGAAATCTCCTTTGTGTTTTCTTTCTTGGTACATATCTGAATGTGTGTATGCTCGTGTGTGCTTGTACCACCTGTCCGTGCTGACAGGACAGTGTCCTGTCCGTGCCTGTCCGTCAAGATAGACTTTCGCAAAGAACCTGGAGATCGTCATTTTGGAAAACTAGATGGCAAGCAAGCTTCAGGGGTCCTCTTGCCTCTGTCTTGTGGGTGCTAAGATTATATAGGTCAGCAGTAGCCATGCCCAGCTTCTTACAGGGGAGCTGAGGACTCAAGCTAATCCTCATGCATTCCCAAGAAGCGTTTACTGAATAACCATCTTCCCCAAACCTTTGAATACATATTCTTTCTCAAGGAAGTCTGCACTGGTTGTTTGTTTGTTTAGAAGATCTTTTTGTCCAATCAAGCATTCCATAGACTAGTTCTGATTTGCTTTGATTATTGGCTTTCCTCTGCCCTCTAAAGAACCATTTTCCTGCCCTATAGACTGGATATATTGTTGAGTATAGACCATTTTCTCCCACAGAGTACTGATGTCAGGTAATTGGATTGGCATTCTCAGTCCACCTCTTAATTGTGTGACCATAGGAGATGGTGTGTAATCCCCTAAGGCTGCCCAGCTAGCTCATGATAAAAGGTGGCCTGGGCCCCCTAATGGCTATGCAGTTTTTTACTGAGGGCTTCCCCTCCTTCTGAGTTGCCTGCTGTAAGGGTCACTTTGATGATGGGGCTACAACTCCCTGAGCTATAGGCTGCAAACAGCTTCCTCATCTAATGATAGAACACACATGGCTGCCGGCCATGGGAGATGCTATGAATATTAATGAACTGTATTTTACTTTTACTACCTTTTCATTAGTTTTCATGGAGATGGTGTTTGTGAGTGAAGTGCATGAGCTATAGGCAGGTGTTTGTTTTCTTGACAAAATGGCCAGCCTTATAATCAGAGGCCAAGGCAGGAGAAGCAGCCAGCCAGCAAAGTGCAGATGAACATTAGCAGGTCATGAAACAAACCTGTGAGTTTCCATATTTCCCTGCAATCTTAGGCAGATGTGTGCCATAGTCCCTGAAGTTTTACACTGTATCTTTCATGTGACAGTGAGAAACTTTTATTCTAATATATGGGTGCACCTAGTATACTGTGGCAGCTGCCTGTCCTTCTGAGTAGTTCTGGTCCTGGAGTTCACCTACTCACTCTGTACCCCTCAGCCCTCATCTGCTGTCTAACGCTTTCTAACAAACCGAAGCAGACACTGCCTCTGGTTTGCCACATTGTGACATTGTGGGTTTTTATGTACAGGAATGATGGAATTAACAGGTAATGAGAGACTTGTCCACATTGCTGAACAGTAGAGAAGAGATGCTTTGAAAACCAGATTGACCAGCAAGGGATGCCCACATAGTTCTGGGACCAGAGTGGTTCTGAGCTAGGCAGAAGCAACCCCTCAGCATAGGAATGCCTATCTCCATGACCTGCCTTGCCTTGGGGAGAGACATCTGTTGGAGCTCTAAGCCATGCATTGCTGGAATGAGGAGTATAATTTACATGGGCAGAGCGATGGTAGGTGTCCATCAGCGGGCTAGATGACAGAGCCACACTCCTACCACTAGCTGGTGTCATTTGAAGAATGTAAAAACATGCTTGTCTTTGTCAGGGTGGAGCATGACAAATTATCTCAGAGATGGAGGGGGCAGATTGAACTTAACACATTTACTTCATTGCTAATCCGGTGTGCCAGTTTCTACAGATCAAATGAGAACCTGGCAAACCCTACGTGATGTAGTCCACTCAGACTGACCCATTCCTGATTATTTATTGATTAGGTAGGAAAAGATGCTTCTTGCTTTTTTAAGTCCAGGTTTCTTCTCTGTTTAGAACCAGTTTTTCAAAGAAGGCAGTCTGTAGTTCTAAACCCTGACCTGTTGTAGAGTTGGATTATCTTTCTTTTCATGTATTGACCTTGCAGTGGCATTTTAGTGTTGACTGCATGTGGAGTACATGTAGGAAAGGAATTTAGAGAATGAAAGTACTGATATGGATACATTCCAAGGGCCTGACATGTATCCATCTCAGTGCCATAGTGTAAATACTTCAGCACCAACAGTGCCCTTAGCCTTCTGCTTCAGCACAGAGGATGGAAGATGGCAGCTTTTACTACTCTTAGCTAGTAGCTGAGAAAAGGAGTTGCTAGCATGCAGTACAGCTGGAATCCAGGAGATCGTCTTGTCAGAGGGTGTGTTCCTCCAGTTGAAATTTTTTCTCATCCTTAGCATTGCCATTATGAGTTTTATGAAATGTGTTCAGACGCACAGATATATGTGTATATATTGGATTCACCCTGCTTTAAAGCTAATAGGCTCCAGGCATACAAATGCATTCAAGCACATAACATTCTATATGTGTGCTCAGTACCTTTTTATACCAGATATGGTTCTTATACTATCTGTTCTTTGGGACTCTTGTAGGTAGGTGACGTCTTCTGAGAAAATAAGCTCAAAGGGGTGAGGTAAAATCCTCCACAATCCCATAGCTAAGTGATGTAGAGCCTGCCTTTCTGCCTCAAAGTAGTTTGTTCTCCCAGAATGGTTGATCTCTGAGCCTCCTCAGGTTCAGCTGTCCCTACGCACCATTGTCTGCATCAGCCCCACTGTCATTAGCTTTTAATGTCATATGCTCACCTCTTTATGTTTGTAGTACTAAGTTACCAAACTTGTTAGAGACATAGTAGTGCTAGAGCCTGAAGACCCAGATTCTAGCTTCAAACTGGGCCAGTCCTTGCACAGGGTCCTTGGCTCCTAAACTGAGAACGTATGAGCCCCTGGCCCTTGCTACTCTATCTTCTGGCTTTTATCACAAATAAGTGAGAATCCAGTTGTGCTCTGTATGTATAATGTGTAGGCAACTTGTTTTTTTTATAAGGCTTGTAGATGTTTTGTGATGAATGTTATTCAACTACTAGGGCTTTTTGGCATTTAAATGTTCTCATTTGGAAAATAGTAAAAGCTCAGTTACTATGTGCCCTGCGAATGCAACCTCTCCCTACCCACCTCCACACTCTACAGATGAGGATATAGTTCCATTTCATGTTGGAAGCCAGAGTCCCTTAAGTCTACATCACAGGAAAAGCGCTTTTAACAGGATTACTATGTGATCCAAGGACTTGAAATCAAGACAAGTGGTACACAGAGCTAGCTCCTGAGCTTTGTCCTTGTGAGGAGGTAGTGACATTCTGCAGGCTTCTAGTATCCACTCTGTAGCCAGCCTGCATGGGCCAAGCCCACGTACTTTTTTCTGTTCCTTATTATTATTATTATTATTTTTACAAAGACATCTTTGAGTTTATGTACAGATTGTAGATTTAAAACATATACTTTAAAAATCATCCCTACATATTCTGGCTTTCCTGATTAAACTTCCTTAGAAGGAGAAATAAAAGTACCACATATCTCCCCGTAGCTCTTTTTTCCTCATAGAAAAAAATTAATTTATTAATTTATTATCTATTTTAAAGTATAATTTTGCACTTGACAGCGCACTGCTATGTATACTATTTCATGTGCTCATCAGAACAGCTCTGTTTCATCCCCACTTGCACATGTGGAAGCTGAGAGCCTGACTTGCCCAGGACCTAGAGCCAGGAAGGCGTGGAGCCAGCTGGTCCTTAGTCGGAGCCAGCTCCTCCAGGATCAGGGCTCACGGCCTGCTCGGCTCAGTCCTTCAGGGAGCAGGAGTTGCTGAGGTTAAGGACTAAGTTTTCATTTTGGCCCTGACAATTTCTCACACAGGGCTGTGTGAAGTGCCAGGTTAAATGGTTCTAAGCAAATTACTGCTTAGGGGAGATGGGGACAAACTCAGAAAAACAAGTCTTAGTCATATTACATAGGGGGTGTAATGTTG
The DNA here is from genome assembly GCF_947179515.1 of Apodemus sylvaticus. NCBI lineage: Eukaryota > Metazoa > Chordata > Mammalia > Rodentia > Muridae > Apodemus > Apodemus sylvaticus. The sequence continues at coordinate 63,117,845 of NC_067473.1, read as the reverse complement.
TCTTATGTCAAACGAAAGCAGAAATTTGTTGTCACTGATGGTAAGCACCAAGTAACCAGCACTGCCATGTTATCTGACACTTAGCTTTATCAGCAATAGTGCAAGATGTTTGCACAATAGAAACCACAGAACTGCAAGGAAATAGTACCCAGCTCTGCAGCTAGCCACATGAATAGATAATACCAGGCTAAAGCGTTCCCACAGAATCTTACCACTGGGGCCCCCAAAGTAATTACATAATCCTATTCCTTCATCAAGAGATTCCTATTTAGCCAGTTTTCATCAAATTCCCTCTAGGCCCAAGGCAATCCACCCGAGTATCAGGTAACAGCGTGTAGACCCGTGAGCCAAGTGTCAGGTGGGAGGAGCCCTGGCCCCTGAAAGGCCAGGTCTTATGTCTCTGCTTTCTTCATCCTCTGACTCTATGTCTAAACTAACACTCATGCCACTAACTGATAAAAGATGCTCTTTGGAGAGCAGATTTTAATGTATGGTCACTGATGAACTGTAGTCCAACAGTGGGTCTACACCTCTTAGACCCAGTTTGTCTCTGCAGTATTTCTCCTACTGTCCTTTTGAGCTGTGGTGTTGGCTGTTTCCTAGGCCCAAGGGCCCAGGCTCTCCCGCCCTCGCAGAGTCCTCTACAAGAGCTCTTACTCAGCAAGGATGGCAGTCATGGATACCCTGCTCTGCATGGAAAGTTACCCGAACGCCTTCATCCCTGCCCCCTGTTGCAGAAACTCTGTTTCTCATGTTTATTTGCTCATTCCTCCTCCTCTGCCTCTTTCTCATTTTCTAATTTTGGAGTTGGAAATCTCTAGGCCCCAATTAGGCCTCACTCTTCTCTAACGAAGTCTAAGCTATGACTTTGGAGTTCTCAGCCACAGAATTACATGTGAGGTGACATATTGTTCTCAGAGCAGAGATATTTGTCTTCAGGGATGGGCAGCTGGGTAGGTCTAGTAGGAGTTCATGGATCAGAACCATTTCTGAGCCCTTTCCCTGCAGTAGGTCAAGCACAGAGCCCATCGCCAACACATGGTAATTAGGACATGATAAGTCTGTCTCCAAGGAAGTTATCATTTAATTGATAATAAATGATGTTTGGTAAAAAGAGTTCTGAGATATTTCACAAGAAATAGTTATTTTCATTTCAAATTGGATAGCAAGGTGATTCCTTTTTGTAAGAGAGCACATAACAAAATAATTTGAGGATGGCACACTTTATACCAGTTATACCTCAGTCCCAAGCTTTTCATGATCTTCATTGTGCTGACCGAATTAGACAGCCTTATTACCTATGTTTCCCCTACAACAGAGCAGGCCGCCCTGCCAAAGGCCCATTTCTCTACTTTTGGGAAGGACACTGTGGTGTTTCTGGGTACATTGGAACCCTAGCTAGTGTGACACTCGGCAGGCTCTGACAAGAATAATCTTTAGCTTTGACTCTCCATCTAGGGGCTAATAATTAGGAAAGGCTGAATTTTAAGTTTCTCTTCATTGACTATTACTGTCAGGGCTGGAACTATAGTACAACATAAGGTCTGAGCTTTAATGAGACTGGAAATGACATTATAATATACTTTAATATGCATTAGCTTCTAAATGTACCTAAATGTCTAATGAGTTGATGGTCGGTCCTGGAGATATTATATATATACATGTGGGAGAATTCTCCTTTAATGGACAGTATTTTTAAGTTTGCTGACTGCATGTTGGTTGGGTGGGAGGTGAGAAGAAGGAAAATAATTTTACACAGGAACTTATCTCTGGTGTTAAAAATAGTCAAGGGAATCATATGATTGATACACAAATGCTGTCCTAAGTCACATTATTTTGGGAATGATTTGATGCTATGTGGATGAAGACTAGGAGCAGCTAGTCCTCTGACACTCCCTGGGATCATGCCCCTCATGCAGCTCTTGGAAGAACTGACAGCAGCTACCAGCTTCCACCTTCTGGCCTTGCCCTTATCCCCAGACCCAGGTGAGGTGAGAGGCCAGTTCTTTGAGACCGTCCTCTCTCCCTTTCAGTCTGGCTGCTCTCAATTGTTTCTGCTATTCCAAAGCCAAGCTATCATTTACTAATAGTCTCTTCCAGTGCAGGAGAAGCCGAAAGTGATAACAGTAGAAAAGGTATGAGGAGCTAGGGCTTTAGGGGCCAAGGCAATGCCAGGAGGGTCATCTCTCAGTAAATAAGTTGTTAGCTCCACACCTGCTTGGTCTGGACCTTGGCAGGATGCAAGAGGAGTGGGGTGCTGTATGGGTTGGCCCAGTGGGCCATGTGTTTGCCAGCTGTGGCAGCATCTTACAGTGGGGCAAGGCTAACAAAAATGTGTGTTGCCTAAGAACAGATGTATACGCTGGCTGTGCTGAAATCCACAGCTTTGTAGAGTGCCCTAGAATCTGCTCTCCAATAGTTTTTGTTCTTCTTTTGGAAATCCATTTAGTATCTGGATTCTTCTCCCACTATGTGTGTTCTGGGCCCTAAGTTGGTTCAGAATATTAGTAAACTTAATATTTACTAATACAAATCTAAACAGTTTGAACCAGAATGTTGTTTAATTCAGGGCAAGAGGGTTTGGTTTCTAGACTGGTCCTATGTTGCTTAAGGTCTTTATATGAGAAATTCAGGATTTCCTGCAGAGATGCCATGTTGATCCTGGTGAGCTGTGCCTGGTAGGAGACTGTAGACACGGACTGGACAGGCTGAGTACAGATTGAGGCAGCACACATCCTACCCTTTGGAGTAAACCTCCATTTCTGTAGCCACTGCCCACTATCACTAGACCACTGGGCCCTACCGTCAGTCAGGCCAAGGACTGTCTACCAGCAGGGCAGGAAGGTCTTCATCCTTCAACTCACTCACTCGTGTCTAATGTGCTTGTGTTTATAATTATAGAATGCCTGGATACACATGCTCACAGCAGCCTTGTTCGTGCCAGTCAAGAGGTAGAGCAAAGTGTGTATTAAGAGGCAATGAGGAGAGATGGCTCAGCGGTTAAGGGCACTGGCCACACTGTTCTTCCAGAGGTTCTTAGTTCAATTCCCAGCAACCACATGGTGGCTCACAACCATCTGTAATGGGATCTGATGCCCTCTTCTGGTGTGTCTGAAGACAGCAACAGTATACTCAGACACATTAGATAGATATCTAGATATCTAGATAGATAGATAGATAGATAGATAAATAGATAGATAGATAGATAGATAGATAGATAGATAGATAGACACATTAGATAGATAGATAGATAGATAGATAGATAGATAGATAGATAGATAGATAGATAGACAGACAGACAGATAAAAATTTTTTAAAAGAAAGACACACACACACGTATGCTACCACACTTTGAAAAGGAAGGAAATCAGGCTGCTGTAACCTGGAATATGTAAGGCTCTGGGTTTGATTACTAATAAAACACACACACACATACACACACACACACACACATGCACACACACATGCCCCAGAAGGGAAGGGGGGCTCTGAATGTAAGGACATTCTGCTAAGTGAAGTAAATGTGATACAAATAGACAAATAGTATGATTCTAAGAGACAGAGAGTAGAACAGTAGTTACCAGGGGTTGAGGATACAGGAATTATTGCTTAATAGGTATATACAGTTTCCATTTTAGACTTAGATGCAGAAGGTAGAGATGAAGGCACAATAAACTTTATGTACTTAATGCCATGTCTCACAACAGGAAAGTTTTGGCTATCTCCGTCTGAAAGTTCTGAGCCTATTTTATATTTATAGCTCCTTTCTAATGTATCAGTAGCCCTTCAAGACCATAGGAGGAAAAAACTATCTGCTGAAAATTTCGTTGGTGAATCTGTAATACAGGGTTATGGATCTACCTACCTACCTGTTCATTGTCTGTCTGACCTTGGAAAGGAAATAACCAATCATAATGAAGATATATTACCCTTATTGCTAGAGTGTGCCTCTGGTAGCCAGCTCTCAATGGTCCTTACCGCCTAGTATTCGGGGCTGATTTGTGGGCTCTGTAGGATCTGACAGAGATGATGGCGTATCACTTCAAAGATTAGATTATAGATGCTATGTGGCTTATGCCTTGTGTCTGTTCCTTGTCTCCCATTGAGAGCAGCAGCCCTGTAGAGGTCCACATACGGACAAACTGAGACCTGCAAAACTGAACTTGGAAATGGATTATCTTGATTACAGCCTCTTGACAGACCTGACCCATATCACCCAGCTAGGCCACTGCTGAGTCTCTAAACCTACAGAACTACTATTTTAAGCTATTATGGTGATTGGTTATGTGGCAGTAGATAATTAACACAGACCTTACAGTATCTTCATTCTAAAAAATACAGCATATATATGACAGAAAGACCATAAAGGGGGCCAAAGCCTGGACTCTTATCTGAAACTACAATCCTTTAGGAAATGCTAAATATTGTATAGCCTTGTTTTAGTTGCTAGCTAGTGCAAGTTTTTAGGGAGTTCATGGTGTGAAAATGTCTCATCTCTGGAATGAAAGGACATTTTCCTTTACCTTGCACTACCTTGATATTTCATCAAAAAGCTGGGTTCTGCACACCTTCCCCATGTGTGACTCTGTGATGCTGGAATAGCCTCAGGAAGGGGCCATCATAGTTCAGAGGGTGAGGGATGAGGCTGCAAAGCTTCGGCAAGTGCAGTTTGTTTGCAGCTTGGCAGGTCTAGCATTGAGAGGCCCTGCCTTTGTCTTCTAGGTCTTCAGAGGAAATGGGTGTGTGTGGGGACTCTCAGTACAGTACTCAGAAGGTTGCTAGTTCTGTGGTTTACCATTGAGTATACTTAGAACAATAATGAACAGGTGCAAGCACTTACACATGCCAGAGAGGATGCTTGATACAGCTGGAGCGCAGAGATGAGGCTAAGTTACAGGTCTGCTGTGAAGGAGCACAGATCCTTGTGGAGGCAAGAGCCGTGCATGTTCCTGACCAACAAAGGGACCTGGAGCCTGGGGCGGACACACCTGAGATGACTAGGGAAGCTTCTGGGAGAGGTAGCAGCCTAGGTAGACTCTGTAGGAGACCGAATTGGCATGCCTGTCCTATACCCCAGCCGGACCCTCATTTCTAACATCTGCTCACATACTTTAATGTTTATCTGGCCTTGCTCAAATAGAAGTCTCTTGAGCCTGAATATGGAACTTATGCAGTGCCCTGGTAGTGGTGTATAGTGCTTATTGTAGGTTCTCAGTGGAAGATATGAAGTAGATAAATGAGTGTATGTGTGAGTGAACGAGGGTATGTGGTGGGTGATCACACTGCAGACATCATTTAGGACTGAACGCTAAAGGGCCTCCACTTTTACTCCACAGCAAGTAAAATCAAAATCTGGAGTAGTGGCCACATTGAACCTGACCCTAAGCCTGGCTCTGCCCTAAACCTAAAGTCACATCAGGTGGGTACTGAGGCAGGAAAGTCTAGAGCAGTTGAGCATCTCCAAGAGAGACTAAGCAGCCTCAACTAAGATGAAGAAGAAATGCTGGCAGACTACACACAGGGAGCGCTAGTCTTCTCCCCGTAAGAAAAGAGCTTACCATAGCATACTCAGAGTGCGTGGCACGAGAACATCCAGGCTATATCCCACCCGCTTCTTGGGAAGTCAGAATTTTCCAAAGTGTGGGGGCTTTTGTTGTAGAGATCTTAAAGTTGTTTTCTAGTGGTGACAATCACATCCTTAATTTTCATGTAAAGCAAACAAGTTGAATTTGAATTCTCAGAAACAGAGACACTTCCTTTCATAGTGTTCAGCATCCAATAGAGAAGTCTTTCAGTCCTGCCTTGATTGCACACATTTTGGTGAGAGAGGAACCTGGAGGAAGGAGGGGTGTGTACCATTGGGGTTTCCCATGTAAATGTACCAGTACATTTTTGGCTTTAAAATTTAGCATCTTTTGGCTTTGGAAGTAGATTTGTGGGTTGATTTAATTGTGAAGTATTGAACATTTTGAAAATGTACCACACACTTTCAAATTCAGTTAATAATGCCATTTGGAGGGATCAAAAAAGCAGGGCCACTTCCTCCCTCCACCTCCATCCAGCCTGTCCTCAGTTTTGATCCAGGATTGCATCACAATTGTATCATCAAAATTGGCCCAAACCAAATAAAGTTTCAACTAAGTCAAATAATGCAGCAAGACTGACCCAATTGAAATTTGCAGGTCGTCAGAGCTGTGTTTATATCAGGAAAGGTTTGTTGCCAGCTCCTGTGTGTAAAATGCACCTAAAATAGAGATGGAGATTAGCTGTGTCATGCTGTGACTCAGCGTGATTTTATTCTACAGTGAGTTAGTGCCAACAAAAAGGAGGTATGAATACAATATGACCATGCTCTTGACAGGAAGTTAATGGGGCAGGAAAAACTAGATGTAGTTTCTGTGTAACTGAGTGGCCCCTGGTCCTACCACCAAGTGCCTGGCCGGGGGGTGGACACAGGTGACATACTATGGAAGTGGACTTAATATAATATATGCAAGGCATTCTGCAGAGCCTTATTTGGCAGGTGACCACACACCCAAATGAGCAGCTACCTGCAAGATATACCTGGTTCTGAGTGGAGAATAGAGGACGCTCAGGTAAATGTGCACATGTCATAAATGAGGCAGGATTCTGTCTTCTGAAGAATTCTGGAACATTTTATCCAGAGAGGTTTTGTGTTTGTTAGCTTGCTTGCTTGCTTGCTTGCTTGTTTATGACTTTGCTACATTTAAGCCATTTAGCAAAGCCATTTTGGTTACCACCACTGATCACTCTTATTCCTGGGGGCATTGGATACTCATATCTGTCAAACTCTGTAGTTTTCAAAACACCCCCATTATAAAATGTCATCCTCTCAAAACTCAAGGCACTGTGTAAGGATTTAAGTCAGCAAGAGAAAATAAATGGTCCCTACCAAGGGATGGCCAGACTTCTTATAGTTTGCCCTGCCTGAGGGTCTGTGTCACAGGCGTGTTAGGTAGCTCTCTTACCTATGTCTTACTTGGGCTGTGTGGGCAATAAGTTGCCTTGGGTGTAAATCCGGATCCATGTTTGAAGTAGCCATGGGGTGGAGGGCAGGGCAGGCAGCAGCCAGGCAGGCACACAACAAACACATTGCCGGGGCAGAAGAGACATTGCCAGAACTGCTGCCCCGAGAGACTTCAAAATGCTAAATCCAGACTAATGAGTTTTGGAAGGAGGAGCGTTTCTGGAGATTGGTTTGCCTTTGAAGAGTCTAGATTCACCTTTTCTTTTCAATCAACTTTTTCCAGTAGTCTTTGTTCCCTGGGGGTTTAATGTCCGTGTCAAAATGAGTCTCGATAAAAGCACCAAGACGTTAAATATTTATTTTAAGTTAACTGCTCTGCTTCTGAGAGGTTAAAACACAAATGTGTTTTCATGCAGAGCCTTTCAGTAGTCAGCTTAAGCTCCGAGCTTTTTCTTTGGCACTGCAGTAAGCCAGCTAACAAACTGCATTCCTCAGATGAGCTGACAAGAGTGCAGAAATGAAGAAATAAACAAAAAGCCATGTTAATTTCAAGCTTCGCTAAGAATACAAAAAGTAATATTAACAGTTGCTGAATGACAAATAATGAAATGGCTGAAAATTTTTAATGCTTCTAGCAGGCTTTTATAATCTTTCATGGAATTTTCTCCCTGTCAGGTATAGCACATTTATAGCTAGCAGTGTGTTAGACAATTTTGATAGGCTGTTTAAAGATGGATACATCCAAGCATGTGAGTGTATCTATATATAACTCTTGAGCTCCACTCACATGTCTCCACATGCTAGAAGTAGCCCTTTCTCCTTAGCCTAAAATCTTCATAATTGCCTATCTGTTTAAATAAAAGGTATTTATTTTATTCAGCTGGAGAGTGGTCACAGTGTTGTCATTTCACTGTTACTATTAGCTAATAAAAACATATTAAAATGTGTGTGTGTGTGTGTGTGTGTGTGTGTGTGTGTGTGTGTACCTCAGGCTTGTGTTTATTTCTGGTTTTTCTTTGAGCATAGTCCTTAGAAGTCTACCCTTACATCCTAATGTAGTAATGTATACATTAAGAAATAGTAAGGAGCTGGGCATTGCTGGGCAGTGGTGGCGCATACCTTTAATCCCAGCACTTGGGAGGCAGAGGCAGATGGATCTCTGAGTTTGAGGCTAGCCTGGTCTACAGAGTTCCAAGATTGCCAGAACTACATACAGAAACCCCTGTCTCAAAAAAAGAAAAAGTAATATTTTGAAATGTGTGAATTATTTGAACTATATGAACTAGTAGGGCATGGATGATTTGATTTACCTCAGTTCACTATAGCCCGTGTATTTAGAGCACGCACTGTACAAGGGGCCGTGGAGGCACTTCTGGCACCTTGCTGCTCACCAGGGCCCTCTCTTCCTAGTGTTTGATTGTAGAGAAGAGGAACAGTGCTGGCTGAAAGGAAGGGGAACTTGGCATCAGTCCCGAACCAAACAGCAGGTCTTCTCCCTTCCCGTCACCCTGCCTATGTCATAATGCCCACACACCCAGAAAAGAAGGCCTGTCACCCACTCCATAGACCTAGCATTAGTCCTTAGCATACAGGAGGGAGGCCCCTGATAGATATCTCTGGAAGAGCAGCTGGGCAAACAGGAAGATGGAATGGGTGCCGAGCGAGATCTGAGGAGAGTCAGTAACAATGATGGAGGCTGTGAGGTTCTTAGGGGTGCGAGGCAGGGAGCAGGCAGCCACGGGAAGTGATGTGGCTGAGCCTAGAATTTCCATGCCAGGGGAGTGAAGCAGGGCCTGCAGAAGGACCATACAGCCATTCCTTTATCTCCTGCCTCTGCGCCCTTTTGTGGTGGCAATTTGGCAGGGTTGGCCTCGAATCTACAGTCCTTCTAAGTCTCCTAAACTCTTAGCACTATGTAGGCAGAGATGCATAGTTGGCCACAGAAAGGAGTTACAGCATGTACAGCCTGCTTAGCTGATTTTTACTTTCCAGACAGAGTTTACTGAATTCTGCTGTAGAGGAATAGGGCCATGATGAGTGCACTTACCTTAGGGTCATGTTCTAAAGCAACAGTGCCTACTCAGTGCTCTGTTGATCAAGGACTGGCCTAAAGGGGAGGTGTGCAGTTTAGGAAAGTTAATATGGGAGTAATTGAGTAGGATAGAGCTGTGGGAGGGGTCTGGACGTAAGAAACCTCATAAAGATACTGCAGCCATCAACTGAGGCATCCTTGAACACACAATATCCTTTGAGTCAATGTCCAGTTCAAAAGCTCTTTCTCACATCCTGCTTTATCCTTGTGGTCTCTGCACAGTCAGGTTTAACTCAGTGGGTTGCTTGTTTCCTGGTGACATCAACTTTATAACTGTTCTTGGGCCCCAAGTGACAGTGCCTGAGCCCACTTTGCTGTTCTTCTGTCATCTGTATGTAGATGTGGTTTTTGTTTACCTCCTGCAAGTTCCTTGAAGGGTAGGACTGCACTCACTCATACCAGGATTAGCATAATGTTGTTCATATAAGCTGGTCCTTTCTGAATGTTTGATGATGACACAGCCACTGAACAGGATGGATGTGTAGGAGAAAACATACCCTCTCTCGTTCTATAAATTAGTCAGAATACATCAGGCTAATAGCAGTAAGAGTGAGCATCTGTCAGTCTGATGCACCAACATCTATCAGACAAAGCAGTTAAACCCATGTCAGTCATTTTGATACAATAAAACTAAAATTAGACGCAGGATAAATACACTCAAGATGAGAGCATTTATCCCAGTGTTGGTTTCAAGACTGATAGAAGCAGATGCTGAAGCATCCGAGCTCTGAGATCTGGTCAGTAGACAGCTGCTCCAGTGGAGAGCCAGTCTGGGCGGCAGGAAGTAGAGGGCTGGGCTGGAGCCTGAGACCTTGTGTAAGAGGTGTGAAATACAGAAGTTTCAGAAATGCAAATGGAGTTTTGTTTAGTGATATTCTTTAGTGGTTTAAAATTAAAAAATCTCCTTAATGAAGTAGTTAATTAGCTCTGGGAACTAAAGTTTAAAACAGAAGACTAATTGATTAATATGATTGCTGTGCTTATTTTAATTCTATTTGTTCCAAGAAGCCAGTGTTGGCACACCGAGTTTGCTTCTTAAGCCTAACTAGAACTATTCTGCCTGGAGTCCGTTTTTCATTTTCTTATAGCTTGTGCAGTTTCATCTCTGAAATCCTTTGGCAGTGCTTTCTCTAAACTTCTTGCTATCCCAAGCTCATCCTGCCCCAGGATCCTGTTCCAGTTCTTAGGGCTCTCTCTGCCCTTAACTTTAGTCAATACCATATAGACAAGGGTTTAACTTTCCTTAACTGCTTTGTATGTAGTCAATACCACATAGACAAGGGTTTAGCTTTTCTTATGGCTTCCGATGTGGGATAAATTTAAAGAAATAAAAATTGAGGCTTTAGAGATGGTTCAGTGGGCACAGTGCGTGCCACACCAGTCTGGATCCCCAGCACCCATGTAAAGGTCAGGTGCAGCAGGACACACCTGTAATCCTAGCACTAGGGGTTCTGAGACAGTTGAATGAATCCCTAGAGCTTTCCGGCCAGCCAGAATGGCTAGACATGGAGTTCCAGGTTCACGGAAGAGATTCTGTCTCAAAAAAGGGAGAATGATAGAGGAAGATATCCTGTCTAAGCCTCTGTTTCCACATGCATGCTCATATCTATGCATGTACTCCAGCCCCCAAAATTAAAGGTTGAAAAAAAAAAAAAAAACCAAGCATTTGATTTCCTGCATTAGTTGTTTGAAATCTGGCCTCATTTGGGCAAAAAAAGAGGACATTTCCAATATGTCTGAGTATCCAAAGACCTAAAGCAGAGGAAGACCCAATAAAACTATAAAGTGCCACATAAATTTAGTTATTGGCATCATTATTATCCATATTATGTTCAGATAAATTAACCTTAACTTCTCTACTCCATTTATGCTTAAGATCACCAAACTAAAAGTGAGGATGTTTTTAGCAGCTGTCTGCAACTTCCTGGAAACAACAGACATGAAATAAATCCGAAAAAGTCAGGCTTCCCCAAATTCCCTGGCACACTGGAGGCTCCATATGTGGAAGGTCCCACCCACATGCAGCAGACGCACTTGGTGACAGGTATACCCAGCTACAGGGACCCTCACACAGACCTCAGCCTCCAGGAGCTTCCGCAACCCCCACACTTTCTCCACTTAGTCTTACAAAAGCAGTGGAAGATGACAGAGGAACTAGGGGTGGAGGTGGCAGCATATCACAGGTGCTGGTGGCAGACCTTCTTCCCAGAAAACCTGGTTTACTCTGAAGAAGAGGAGATGGGCAGAGCACGGACGGGAGCAAGACACCCTTGCTAGGATCACCATGACCTTCGTGTTACCAGGCAACTCCCTTGAGTTTGTTTGCAGCCAGCATCTTCCTGTGCATGCTCGGTGCACAGTTGTGTCTCCTTGTGGGCTCCAGAGCAGGTGGGTTTCAGGTATAACTTAGCCCCAACCCCCCTTTCATGGGGGAAAAAAGCTTTAAACATCACTTTTTAGGTTATCATGGGTCTAATCCTGGGACTTCCTGTTCTAACAAATTGATTGCCATTAATATATTTGTTTTAATGATTGAAGCAGAGGTAAACCTTATTTGCCTGCGGGCTTTATTCTGACTTATTACTATGTTTTACAAGGATACTGAGTAAGCTACAGAACACTTAATCATACCATGGTCAGAACAGTAAAAGTATAAATTCCCTTATGATTTAAGTTGAAAATGAGTGGTCAAGTTGAAGACAGTTCGTGATGTTAAATAAATTGTGGTTCTGGTTCACTGATCTTAATCATCAAAATTAAGAAAAAATGTTACTTTTAATATCTTTTGAAATGCTCCCATTCTGAAGTCCGTAAAAATTGGCTTTTACTTTTCTTTCTTTCTTTTTTTTCTTTCTTTCTTTTTTTCTTTCTTTCTTTCTTTCTTTCTTTCTTTCTTTCTTTCTTTTTTGCAGATGTTGGTTGATATATTTAGAATTTCTCCAGTTTTTATAATCTTGATAGGTGTTTCATACCCAAGATACTTTATAATTTCATGCCAACTTAAATAAAAGTAGCATTTGATTTTTAAATTAGTAAACCAGGAATCAAGTCTATAAATGCTCAAGTGTTAGAATGTAGATTCTACAAGGCTAAGAGAGTACACTCCATTCTCTATGCTGACTCTAGCATCTAAATCAGTGCACACCACATACCGTATCTACTAGAGAAATCTTGAATGAGTGAATGAATAGATAAACTATAGAAACAAACTAGAAGAAATTAACCAAGACGCCAGTGACATGGCTCAGCAGGTAAAGGGATTTGTTGTCAAGCCTGAGGATACGAGTTAGATCCCTGGGACCTACGTGGAGAAAGGAGAGAGCTGACTTTGTAAGTTATTTTCTGACCTCCACGTTTGCACTGTGGTATGTCTGCACCTCCTCTTATGCATGCTTACACAAAAAATACATACATTAAATGATTAAGTGTAACTTAAAATTTAAATTGATAAAAATGTAGACCACTCTAATAACCTCAGATGTGTCTTTAAAGCAGAACTACGGAGCACACAGTTTACGTTTCTATGTGAATGATAACATTCCATGCCTAGATCACCTCTGTAAAACTTTATTATCAGTTGTAGTCCTGGAATAGAGTCCAATCTATTCCATCACACAGACTACATAGATAGTTTTTAATGGCTTTAATTTTCGGATCTACATTCAGCAGTATTTATAAAGGCTGGCATAAAGATCAGTGCAGGGCAGTCACCACTGTTTGAGAAAACGTCTTGTTAACAGTTCTGTTAGAGTAAATCTATAAGTACAGAGTTCATCAGTGATGTTTTCTGGAAACATGTCTGCGGCACAATTAAACTATTTTAACATTTCTGATTCTTACTTTATGTCTTGTGTTACTGTTTGGCAAGCCAGTTCCTGTTTGCTGAGTGCCAGTTGCAATGCTTTGTTTTCAAGTATTATAAAATATCTTAATGTTCTTTCTGGGGAAAAATCCCTCTTTCAGTTCATTATTTCAAGCTGTGGCTTTTAAAAGTTTTATTTTTCAAGTTGTACTCAGAACTAAAAGATACTTAGACTCAGCTTTAACGACTCTGTTTTGAATATCAGGAATGCAGATGTGGCAGCCAGATGCTCCTTGCTGCAGACAACAGCAGTGGTCAACAGTTGCATGATGTTTCTTGTGCTTCATAAATAGCTGAACAGGACATCCGTGTTCTTAACATGGAGTGCAGATTTAGAGGAACGTAACAGGTCTGCAGCTGCGGCCAGCAGTGTAATACATTCACTGTATGGTGAAGCAGCCTTCGAAGGCAACCTCTCAAACCAACAGGGAGAGAGGGAAATGCTTTTTTTTTTGTTTCAGTTCTCACTTTGCCAAACGTCTGAAAGCAATTTAAGAGATGTTTCAGCCAAACTCTCTTGTAGACCTAGGGAAGAATAAAGTTAGCCTCTTCACTGTGCTCTACTCTGCTGTCTTGGCATCTCCACAAATAAAACATTAAAAATATGGGAGGCACAGGAAGGAGAGAAAGCTATTCTCTTTGAATGTGGTTGTAGGTGCTTCCCCCACCCCACGAGGCAGGGTTTCTCTGTGTAGCCCTGACTGTCCTGGAACTCACTGTATAGACCAGACTGACTTGGAGAACTCACCAGCCTCTGCCTCCTGTGCTGGGATTGAAGGTGTGGACCGCAGCCACCACTGCCACCCCCTAGCAGTGTAGCTGCTCCTGAGCTTGGCTTTCCTCTTGATCTCTCCTTCATCTGACTGGTAGCAGTAGCAATCCTCTAACACATTTATGCTATAGACTTCTACTGCCATTAGCACCGTGTCAGAGGGCTGTGTGTGTGTGCGCGCGCGTGCGCGCGCGTGAATACATTGGGTTACACTGGGCTTCAGTACTTTTTATTTCATCACTTTCCCTCGACGGTGACAGTAGTATTGTAATGAAACAGTGCAGTGGGACAGGAATTTCCCCTGTGTTTATATGCTTACGTGGACAACCCTCTGCCAGATGTCATCCATGTAAAAGCCATGCACAACAGATAACTTTTGTAAAACTTACTTCAATCTCACTTTCCCATCCACAGATGAATTTTTAAAGGCTAAATTTAAGTTGTTGTTTAAGATTTCTGAGTGTACAAAAGAAGAATAGTCTTATTAAAATGTCATCTCTGCTTTTAATTATGTGCAGTCACAATATGCTTATCTCCTTTCCTGGTTTATCTCCCCTGCCAGGTCACTCCTCACAGTGAGAGAGGGTGGCTTCTGTTTGTGTCATCCTTTGAAATGGCTTCAGAGCAGGCTGTATACACATCAGCCCTCTGGCCAACAGGACTGAGCTTGGCTTCTGGGAGGAAAGAGGGTTCAGTGACCCTTCTGGAAAGGTCACTCTCCACGGGGAGGGGAATATAAGCCCTCAATTCTGAGACTGTAGTTGTTAGCTAAAGAGATTAACCCAGAGGAAGAGATTTGTAAGACCTTGCCATTGGGTTTTTTGGGTTTTGATAGGAAAATTGAACTGGCCCTTCAGTAAATTGGCTGCATTACATAAGGCACAGGTTGAAGCAGTACAGTAGCATGAATTCTTGTGTAGTTATCTGACTATTTTTAAAATACCTTTGACATTTGAAAGGCCCATAGACAAAGGCCAACCCTATAAGTGGTTATGTTTAGAAAAGTAAAATAAAATCTATTCATTGGCCTTTTTTTACCTTAACCATGTAGATCCAAAGCAGGGTTTTGTTTCAACTAAATAGAATAGCCAACATGTAGTTTTAAGAAAGATTTCATTGTATATATTCATTGTGCATGGTACAGCAATAAAATATATGGTTTACAGTTTTGATAATAGTACCATCCAGTTTAAGTAACTCTGAATAATACTTGTGTAACTTTTCATCACAAAATGAGCGATATTAAACTCTTTTACTTTTTTTTGTTTGTTTGGTTTGGTTTTGGTTTTGGTTTTTTTGAGACAGGGTTTCTCTGTATAGCCCTGGCTGTCCTGGAACTCACTCTGTAGACCAGGCTAGCCTCGAACTCAGAAATCCACCTGCCTCCCCTCCCAGAATGCTGGGATTATAGGTGTGCGCCATCACCGCCTGGCTGACATTAAACTCTAATAGAATTGATTTGTCAATTTCTTATAAGTTATAAGTCTTAAGTTATTTAACAGTACTTGAAGTAAAAGATGTCTCACTAGATACCCAGTTAAATAAAAACTATTCATGATTGATTTCTATAATATTTCACATTACTCAAACTTCTTTGGTTTGTATTATCTATTATTGTATGATACTGTTGATTCTAATTAATCTTTGACACTTGTTAATAAATGGTCTCTTCACTCTCACCTAAAATACAGTATGTCCACTACTTGCTACCTATGAAACTTGGTTGTTCTTATGTATGAAGAAGCTAACCAATATGTTTTGTGTGTTACATACATGAATAAAGGCTTTCCTAGGAATCTGGCAATTCGGTTTTAAAACAGCTCATTCTTTGTCTTCTAATTACAAAAGCCATTGAGTCAAGGCTGTTTCTGAGTCAAGCAGCAGTCACTACTTAAACATCCTAAAGTAGTGACTGAGCACAGTTTAGTGTCACTTTTCAGTTTTACTAGTTGTCACAAGAAGTAGATCAAAA
The DNA here is from genome assembly GCF_947179515.1 of Apodemus sylvaticus. Lineage (NCBI taxonomy): Eukaryota > Metazoa > Chordata > Mammalia > Rodentia > Muridae > Apodemus > Apodemus sylvaticus. The sequence continues at coordinate 63,102,159 of NC_067473.1, read as the reverse complement.
ATTGTTAAATTGATTTTAAAATAATGTGATCCTTGTAAAAGTCAGATCAGCAAATCCTATTGGCAGCTGTAAGTATGTTTGTGCCATTTTTACCTGATAATCTCATAACACTATAAGTATTATAAATTTTTGAAACCATGTGAGTAGCTGGGAAGTGGTGGCTTATAACTTTAATACTAGCAAAAGTAGGTGGATCTTTTGAGTTCAAGGCCAGCTTGGTCTACAAAGTGAGTTCTGGGACAGTCAGATTGAGAGAGAGAGAGACAGAGAGACAGAGACAGAGAGACAGAGCAAGAGGGGAGGGAGGGAAGGAGGGAGGGAGAGAAGAAAAGAGAAAAACGTGGGTATATATAATTCCTTCTATTTTTAATAAAAATTGAAGTTGAAGGCAAACAGCAATTGACAGATAAAATTAGAAAATTGAGATGCTAACAATTGATAGGTTCTGGATTGAGAATGTAAAGACTAGCAAAAATAAGTGCAGGCTATTACATGAAACTGCAAAACTGTGCAAATACTGTGATTACAGGTGTGTATTTAAAGACTTGAAGGAAACATGTCTGTGTGATACTTGCATTTTAGCTTTTGTATATATTGGTTTTCTAAGCTTTAGTCTTAGTTTTTATTAGGAAGTTGTTTGATTTCTTTTCTAACATGTTATATGTGAGCACACCCATGTGCACTAGAAGGGATTGGTCAATAATTACATGCAAGATCACCATGCATAAAGGTGTATTATGGTATTTTTGTGCCACTTTACAAGTGGCCATGGCCATGTCTGGTGTTTTTATGTTTATTCCTACCTACCCCAGATGAGGAGCTCCTCAGCAGGACAGTGCTCCATGCTGTTTTACCTGCTCAGTTAAAGCCTTGAGGAAGAAGATGGTATTTGTCAGCATGTGCACTAACATTTGCCCCCTGGCTTCTGGCTTCTGAGAAGAGCCAGACAATCCTTCAGTGGCCTCACTAGGCCTGGGCTCTTACCAAGGCTGCTCTCCTGTTTCCTTTCTAGAGGACACACACTGTGCCAGTTCTGCCTTTCCAAGTCTCTGAAGGCCTAAGGCTAGATGGGAGCTGCCATTAACAGCCTGGCATCCCCCCCCCCCCCCACTCTAGACTCTCTGGCTTTGTATTTTTTTGTTTGTTTGTTAGTTTGTTTTTGTTTTGTCCTTTTTCTATTGTTGGTAGGTTTTTTTTTCTTATTTTTTTTTTCTGAAGGAGGGAAGATTAAAAAAACAAGAAATCACTGCTCTTCAGGGATGCCATGAAATTATTGTAAAAATGGCATTCTACAAAAATGTGCTTATCATACAGCTTTTCTAGGATATTTTATTGTATGTAATTACTGATCCTTGTAGAAACTGACTTCTGGCTACCAAGAAACTGCCCATCTCCAGAGCCTATTGCACTATCTGATCAGGCCTAGTGTTTTACACACACACACACACACACACACACACACACACACACACAGAGGGGAGACGGAGGGAGGAACAGGGAGAGAGAAAGGGAGGGGGAGAGAGGGAGGGAGAGAGACAGAGAGACAGGAAGGGAGGGAGGGAGGGAGGAAGGGAGTGTAGAAGCGCAGCAGTATAGTTGGAAGCAGAAGACTCAACAAAGGAAGACCTGCGAAGCTGCAGGTGACCAGGTCACATGTCATATATTCCCAGCAAGTGAGCGAACAGCACGCTGAATGGATATGATATACTCACCAGAAGATCATCTGGGTCGGGACGCTGTCTCGTGAAAATGTGAGGAGATGAAAGAACACTTGCAGTTCTAAGTAAGTCAGTACTGGAATCAGAATGGTTTAGTAGAAGTAAGTGGGTGGTGTTGGCACATACCACATCTCTCATCAGAAAGGGAATAAGAGATAGCTTATTTTGGAGCACTTTTGAGTGACCATGGCCTAGGAACTCAACCTTAGGTTTCCCCAAGTCCATGTTCCAACATGGAAGCAGTTTCATGATGTTTTATAGTCTCAGAACAAAGAAAGTCATTCATAAATGGAGGCAAGCTGGTGGCTACATCAAGTTATGGCAAGACTCAAGCCCGAGGAGGTCTTTTGTAGACCTCAGATGATGACATCTTAGCTTCCAGCTTGGTGAAAGCCAGTGGTCTGCTAAGCTAATAGATTCTAAAAGGTTTCTGTTAGTCACAAGATGTTAGTTCAGACACAGTGGTAGGCAAGGAATGGCTGTTCTGGAAGACTAAAAGTGGCCCAAGATAAAGTAATTAGTCTCTGGACCTGCAGCATTTCAGTACTGGAATTCTAATTAATCAATCAGTCTCTGCAAATGCAGCTTCTCTCCAGGAGTGTGTGCTCACAGTGGGTCGGTAGATAGATGCACGGAGAAGTGGACTGGTAATGGACAGGACTCCGAGAGTGGGAGGCCAGCCTGGGGAAGTAGGTCAGTACGTGCATAGCTAAGGCAGAAACTAAGGCCTGGGGGCTGGGGGGAGAGGCACTGTCAATTCAGGTATTTACATAAAAGAAACCTGCTGGGCTTTGTTTTTAAAAGTTTTAAGCCAGACAAGGTGCATACCTGGAATCCCAGGAATCCTGGCATCTAGTGAATGAAAAAAATAAATAAATAAAGGAAAGGACATGCTCCTGGGATTGAAAAGAAATAAAAAAGGAAGGACATGACTGCTCCTAGGGATGGTGGGAAAGTTTATTGGAGATAAAAGGAAGAGTGCAGTGACAGACCGAGACCATCAGGGAGAGTCCAGAGCCAGGCCATTGAGGCGCAGGGGAAGGGGAGAGCCAGGCCACAGGCCTGGATGGTAAAGGGCAGAGCAAGGGCCAGGCAGCCAAAATGATTCAATTATATGGGGAAGGGCAGCTGGGGGTGGGGAGTGGAGAGCCCAGCCTAGTACCTGGGCTACAGAAGTTAAATTAGGAGGTGGGGTGTGGCAGTCAGGAGGACCCTGTAATGAAGCAGGGACTAAAGGATGACAGGAGAACCTGGTGACAAAGGTTGGGAAGCATCACTGGATGTGGGGGAAGGAAGAAGAGCACCTGCAGGGAAATAGCCTAAGGCACTTTTAAATCTTTACAAACCATTGTTACAATGGTAAGTGGGGGGAAAGTGTCAACAGGCCATTTATGACAAGATTAGAGGGGTATTCTGAGCTGCTTGTATTATTACATTGTAAATATTTATTAGGATGTCCTTACATCCTAGAATTAGGGAGGATTTAAGACCAGAAGTTACATTTTTCAGTCATTTATGCTTTGAACAAAGGAAACCTTACTCTGAAATCGAAAGACACTTTAGCTCCTGGTAGAGAGAGAACGAAGACAAGAGAAAAATGTAGGACTACAGTTTAACCTGAGATTGCTAATCGGAGGCCAGCAGGGTGCAGCTCTTTGTATCCTCTAAAGAGAAGTACTGCACAGCAGAAAAAAAAAATGGAAGCTGTGCTGTGAAAATAAAGGTAAATTGTTTGTAGAAAACAATGTTCTGGAAGAGTTGGAAAGAAAGGCGAAGGTGCCACTGGAGAAGGGGAAGATGGAGGCAGCAGGAGATCCTGACTGCTGAGACTCTTCATTTAGACATGCTCGAGGGACAGAACTGAGGGAGGCTACATGTGTACTCCTCACGGAATCCAGTGACCTGTGTGAGGGGAAGGGCCTTGGGAAACAGGTAGCCCAGTGTGAGAGCGGGGTCCTCCTGGAAGCAAGTTTAAAGGAAGGTCCCCTTGGAAACAGGTGACCTGGGGTGAAGGAGGATCCCCTGGGACCACAGCTGGCTGCTTGGAGCCCAGGTAGCTAAGTGAAAAGAAAACATTAGTTTACAGACTCTCTGAGTCCAGTTCTGGGATTTCTGAAGGACAGCTCTGGAGAAGGACTCAGAGGAGGCTTTAGAGGAAGCAGGAGGTAGATTTAGGAAGCTCTAGACTAGTTCCTTCATTTCAATTCCTGAGTCTGGCTCTGGACTTGAAAGGTGGGGAGTGTGCAGGTAGCAATGTCCTGAGGTTGACTCCTTACACCTTGTGTTTGTTCCTGTTTGGCCCACTCCCCAGCCCCAGCTATTTAAAATAGTTTGTTTTCTTGGTTGGTCCCCAGTTATAAATGCCATTGTTACAGTGGCCTTGCCTAAAGTCCTCCCAGCTTCACTGCTCATAAGCAGACAGCCTTTTTGTCCCTTCTCTACTAATAAAGAACTTTCAAATAATTTCAAATCCAAACCTCATGTCAGTTGAGAAAGCCCATAAGGTTGCCTAGCTGATAATGGCAGAGCTGTCCTTCAGACTCAGGCCTGGTGCTCCTTCTGTGTGGCAATGTCTCATCCGTGGCTATGAATTTCTTTTTAGTCAAAAGGAACAGAATTAGGTAATGTCAATCCAGTTTACTGAACTGTAAAAACCCATGACTATAAACAGTGAAGTGAATACTGTATAAAGTCGGTGGGGGGACAGAGCGGAGAGTAAGCTTCATGGGGAGGAGACTTGGAATGCACTTTGGAATGCCAGTGGGAAATTGAAAAGGCAGAAAGCAGGAGTTTTTGGGTGGAGGGAGGCAGATGTAGGAATTGGTATAACCTATAGTAGATAGAGTGGGACTACCAAAAGCAGAGCAAATGTTTACGGTAGCCACAAGCAAGCTAGGGCCCCAAAACACCGTGGAAGTCAGAGTCAAGATGTGGGGTGTCAGGAATGTTGGGAGGAAAGGGCGTGTAAAGAAAGTCAGGAAAATCTGACTAGCATACGGAGAGAAATCTTCCCGTGTAGAAGGACTGAGGCACGTCACTGGTTCCCAGGGATCTTCCCTAGGGATTGTTGTCAGGAAGTTTATAGTGACTATAGAAATATCGCAGTGGCTTGCCTGACCTCACTTAAAAAGGTGTGCTGTATGAATCCCACTTACTTCCCTCACAACCTTCTCGAGGGATAGGCCTGGCAGGAAAATCCTAGCCAATCCTTGAGGTTATATGGTACTTCCCAGCTAAAGGTATATTGTAAATTTCAGTGAGACCCCTGACAGGTGCTTGAAATCCTATGAAGGAGATGGAGAAATGGAGACTGAACATGGGTTAGAGAATTGTTAGGTCTGGAGCCAGGTTCCTTGTAGTGTCCCACACGATCCTGCCTTTAAGAGTTGCTTGAACAAAGTAGTAAAAGGATTCTTCTTCAAATCTGTAGGTTATAAAACCTTTAGAAAGGTAACTAAGATCCTTGTTCTTAGAGTCAAGGTTGAAAAAATTCTCAGTGGCTCAGGAACCAGGCTAACCTCGTAACATTTAGTGATAACAATCTTTGCATTTTCCTTTTAATCAATGAACAGGGGAGACCTGATGAATTATGAAGGACATTATACGATTCAGGGAGGGGAGTTGAGGAAGTCAGTTATGTAAGAACAAATGATTACTATCAAATGGTTGTCACGTGACCGTGATAATGCAAGCTCAGGACCAAGTATGAGAAACAGTCTGTGTCACTTAATGATGGGAATACTTTGAGAAATGTGTCTTAGGTGATTTTGTGAGTACCATAGGGTGTGCTTTCATAAATGAGGACAGCATCACTAGGCAATAAAATCCCAAGGGATTTCTGTCATATGTGATCTGTTTATCATTATTGAAACATCCTAATATGACCCATGTCTGAATTTACAGCAAGTAATAAGTATTGTATGTTACATGTGGAACATCTTGCATTCACTTGATTGCACAGTCATACTTTTGATGTGAAAGATAGTTAAGAAAGTGGGAAGAGGAGATGTTTGTCTAGAAAATGCAGTAAAGAAGATACAAGTTTGTGACTTAAAATACACAGAAAGCTGTCCTGTGAAAGACGCCATGGACAGGTAGATTCCCTCCAATGGGCCCCTTAAAGCCTTGCAGGCCTTCTGGGTACATTTGGACTCAGTGAGCTCATCAGGGAAAGATAAAACAGGTTCGAGGGATGGTAAGCTAGGATTCTGTAGCAAGGACTCTTATGATTGGATCTAGGGCAAGTATCCAGGGTTTCTAGAGTATAAATACTTTACAGACTGAACTAAGCCTGGTATTCATCAGTTTACCGGAGCTAGATATAAGATAATCAGAAACTTTGTGAGCTAGCAGTTAAATTATTGGTTCCTTGAAGTTGACTATAGAGGTGGTATTTGTGCCTAAGAAGTCAGCAAACATTAATGATCAGTTTCACTTCACCCCCACCAAGATCAGCCCCTCAGCCTACCGCCAATAGCCCCAAACTAAAGGCTGTCTGTTAGAGCAAGGATCCTCTGGAATGTGGAAGGGCAAGCTGGGGGAGGGGACACCAGTGTTTGAGTGCTTTGGTCCTTTCAGCTTCTGTTTCCCTTCTAAATTGGGCGGAGCTCGCCTGCAAGACCACATACCATTTCCTATCTCCTGCCAAGGTCTGAGGCCCATGAGTTTCTCTGTCACTGGATCTGCCAGAGAAACTCAGCTGTCTTCTGTTTCTCAAAATAATTCCTTCCTTGTTTTATGTCGTGTTTGGCTAGCCCTCCGTAGGTGCCTCCCACCCCATTCTTAGCTCTAGCTGAAAGGACTGTGAACAGGGAAGGAATTCAGCCAGAGAAAGGGGATTTGGAAACACCTGGCTGCTGAGAACAAGTGAACGCAGGGTTGGAGTCTGACCCACAGATAGAAGAAGGCCTTGCAGTCCATACGGTACTAACGCCCAGCGGTGGACCCTTGGGTTAACCTGTGATGGTGAGCCTTTGTCTGGGCTACCTGGGTAGAGGGCAGAGGTCTTTTGTTTATCTCCTTCATTTCCTTTTTAAAGAGAACTTAAAGCCTCAATGATGGACATGGAAGACATGGAAGACACAAAGGCCCTGTGCTGAATGAACACAGCAGGAAACTACCCCCTAGTCATGTAAATCTTATCTGTTTTTAGGTTCTAAACAAAACACAAAAACAACCAGAAACTGGCTGCATTTACTTTTCTGAACTGCCTGCAGCATTTGAAACACCAAAGGCCTCACTATTTTTCCTAGGACATCCTCTTTCCCAACCCTCCCCTTTTCAATTTCCTAAGAGACAGACAATACCCATGACCATTTAAGCTACAATCAGCTCCAATTTCCTAAAACTCCAGAAACCCCTTAGTAACGGGCATTATCTCATCCCATGAACTTGATCAACTTTTTATAGAAAAGCAGCCCACCCAAAAATGATTAATTGGAGCAATTCTGAGTCTCAGTATTCAAACTATAAGTGAGAGGAAGTATAGTTATTACTTTAAATATATAATTATACATGTAAAGGCTGTATATGAGTCTGTTATAAGAGGGATTAATCCTATACCCCTTTAAAACCTTTGAAGAGTTTTCCTTCCCTAATTTAAGGTTGTTGGTGTTCTGTCTAAGCTCCACCCCAGAGACCTGGCCCACTATAAGAGGGGCTACTTGCCCCTCCTCTCCCTCTTTACTCTCTCAGCTCTCCCACAAACTCTCACCTCTCTGCCCCTTGGGCTATCCTCCACCCCCTCAACGTGGTCATGGCCGGCCTCCACTCCACCTCTCTACTCTCTCATATTCTCTCAATCTCTCTCTCTCTCTCTCTCTCTCTCTCTCTCTCTCTCTCTCTCTCTGCCTTTCTCTACCACTAACTCCCATCCCCTACTCCGAATAAACTCTATTCTATACCATGCCTGTGTGTGTGTGGCCCCTCAGGGGGAAGAAGTGCCCAGGTAAGGGCCTGCCTGGGCACCCCCTTCCCCACGCCACCAATGCCACATTCCCTTGACCCCAATCCTCTCCTTTTTAAGCCCTCACAAAGGTGGTCAGTTTAAAGTAAGCCAGGATTGATTTTTTTTTGGGGGGGGGGAGGCTCAGAAATTTGTTACGTGTCCCGAGTAGGCCTTGAACGCAATGAGCCAGTCTATCAACAAGGCCTGCTAGTAGGAGACACAAATCTACAAGGCCTTTGTTTCAAGCTGCCAAACTTTCATCTCAAGTCAAGTCAGGAGGCTACTAGCCACCTTTATTTCCTAGCCATGGCCCCTCTCCCTATCTGCCTACGAGGGAGTCTGTCTCACTCCTAGTGGCTCATTACCACAGAGCACTGGCATCTTTGAGAAGTATGCATGTCAGCACCCAGCTTTCCTCAGCCAGGGTTCCAGGAGAGAACAAATCCCTACCCCTTAAAGGCAGCCACGGTTACCTTCTTGCAGTGTACCCAAAGACCACGGGTACCCACTTATTTTGTATGCTGTAGTTTGTACAGTAAGCCTAGGGTGAAGCAGGCTGATAGTCTGACCCATCAGTATACAATCAACAAACATTTCAGTACTTCCTGAGGTTCTTCTACCTGAAGGAGGTGGAAGGAAATGGTTGTAATGACTACTTGGAATTAGAAATGAGCAAAGAATCTTCCCATCCACAGCTCCAACCAGATCAGCTCTATCCACTGGAGACCTGCTTTCTCTTCCCCAGGAATGAATGTAGCCTGTAATAAGCCAAAGGTCTTGTAAAACTTTTACTATTTGGCTGATAAAATTGTGTGTGTGTGTCATTAAATTAATTTCTATAAAAAAAGTTTAAGTTTGCTTTCCCGTTTCCCCATTTCACATGGAAATTATTCCATGAACAGAGTTCAGTGAAGTTGAAAATGGTTGGCTTATCATCACTTACTAGCCTGGCCATTTGCACAATTTTTGCATGAACAAGGGAGCTAGACTTACAAGTTTCTCACATATACAGTATACATATACACCTTATAAAATATAAGGTCAATGGTTCTGCCTACCTTACAGTAGAGAAAACTCAGACCATCAGATAGATGACAAAAGCAGAAGCATGGGGTCATTTTGAATGAGAAACACCTCTCACAGTCCTTGATAACTGAGCACTTGCTCACCAGTTGGCAGCTCTATTTGGGGAGACTTAGAAGCTGCAATCTTTTTGTCCAAACCAGAGGCCTTGAGAGTTTAAAGCTGTCTCTGCTTTCTGCTTTGATGGAGGATGTAAGCTCTCAGCTTCCTGCTCCAGCAACAGACACTTGCTGTGTACCACCCCACCACAATGATTCATCTAGAACCCTAAGCCAAAATAAACTTCTTCCGTAAGTCACTTATTGGCATGGTGTTTCATCACAACAGGATTGTGGAATACAAGCACAAAGTAGGTAAGTTAGAGCTTGCTTTGGAAGCCAGCTCTTTGAATACTAATGTAGACCTCTTAAGGAACATTAGGAAAATGGTAGCCAATAGAGGGATATAAGGCAAATATGTGGGTTTTGGTGAGCCCTGTGATAGTGCTATGGATTTTCATAGAGAAGCTCACAGCTTAGTTGGAGAGACCAACTGCTGTACCTAGAAATAGTGGAGTGCCCCAGAACAATGTCTAGGCTAATTGGGAAGTGAGCTGAAGGAAAGAAAGGAGTTCTGAAGGAGACTTGAAGCAGGATCGAGAGGAACAAGACTGCATAGATGTACTGGCCAGCCAGCCAGCCAGAGAGAGCCATCGAGTGAGAATAGCGCCAGGGACATTGAGTAGAAGGCAGAATGCATAGGGCTCATCAATACTCAGAGAAAAGCCGCCTTCACCTGGAGGTGCAGTCCAGACTCAGGAACCAGTAAAGTGAAAAATGCCAGCCATGTCTGAACAGGCTGTTAGAGCCAACCTGAGCCATCCCCACAGCATGATCACACCCGTGGTGCCGAAACAAACCGTCTAACAGATGGCACTGGGAAGTCCTGTGGAGTATCAGCATTAGGCAGGCAGCAGAGTTCACTCTGAGGCTCACATTTAGTGCACAAGCCTAGAATGAGGCCATGCAGTGGCTGCTGGAAGGAAATGTAAAATGCTGTCATTAGAGGAGGGGAGAGAGAGAGAACTTACACAAAGGTGGAGTAAGAAGGTATCACCAGAGCGTATAAAAATGACAGTGAAGATCGGATTCAAAGACAACATAAGAAATTGAACCCAGAGGGAAAGTTGGTAGGCTAAGAGCACAGTTGTTTAAAGGACTTCCAAGTAAATAGAACTTGGATTTCCTGTGATAAGCAAGTTGATTCTTGAGGAAGGAAGTAGGGCGGTGAAAGCCCTTTTAGGAAAACAAGTCGAGAGACAGGCTATAATTGATTGGAAATGGGGAAGGCTGGAAACAGTAGGTCCCAGGGATTGTCTCTAAGATCTGGTGAGGCCCCTGGAGTGAGGCCTTGGGAGCACGGGGGAGCATGTGTCTTTGAGGGATATTTCAGAAGCAAAAGAGTGGAGATGAAGTTCAGTTAGTAGACTGCTTGCCTGGTGTACAGAAAGCCCTGGCTTTGATCCTCAGTACTACTTTAGGTTTTTTTAAAAAAAAATCATGGACAGTGTGGTGCATGCATATAATCCCAGTGTGTCTATATATAATCTCAGCACTTTGGAGGTGGATAGGATGATCAGAAGTTCAAAATCATTAAAAAAAGGAAGAAAGCAGAGTCTCATGATACAAAAGAGACAGATGTGATAGTGCAGATCACTGTTGAGCATGCTGACTTCAGATGGGGAGAGCATCATGTTCCTTTAGGAAATATGTGGTGAGGGAAGAGGGATGCTGAGTTCACTTCACTTGCCAGTTGATGGTGATGTGTACCATGGCAGATGGGACAGGACCCACAAGAAGGAGCCAGAGGAGAGGAGAGTGGCAGGAGGAGGCAGTAGAGAGCCAGCCTGCTCAATTACAAACCTTGAAGATTTTGGGAGAATCTTGAAGACAGACAGGCCAGTTAATCAAAGAAGGGGGCATGACAAAAGCTAGAGGCCAGAAACGGTCTGTAGTCCTACGGTGGACAGTACCATCCACAGTCACGAAGCTTCTCAAGTGAATAGTCAGCTTACCTTAACTCCGTAGCACCCAGCGAACCTCCTGACCTGTCTCCCTGCTCTACCTTCAATTCTTGTCCTTCTCTGTAAATTGGACAACAGAGTTTCTGCCTTTAAGATTATAATTACATTAAATGGTAGTAAGGTCCCAATCTGCACTTCTCCACATGCCTCCAGTTGGATTTGTGGGTTCCTTCAAAAATATAGGCTAGAGCAGTGCATCAGAAAAGCAAAGCAGAAACAGGACAAGCAGTGCTATTTCAACTGGAAGAATCAGAGAAGGGGGAGAGAAAGAAAGGGGAGCACATTCAAGAGATAACCATGAACCCTGCAGTGTAGATAACCTGATGCTACTGCCAAGGAAGACATACTCACTCGGCACATTCCCACATACCTGCCACCCAGACACCTAAGACACAGAAGAGGAGGCAGCGAAAGCCCTCCCCGGCCTGTGCTGACCAGCTTCCTTTGCACTGGGGCTTGTATCTTTAATCCAAATGGAAGGTGGACCTTGGCTGGGTCTGGCATGTTACAAAGTTTGTTCTTGCAGTGTTTACTTCTCCAATGTTTGCGTTTACTGTAAATGTCACCACTTAACTGAATGGTTGGTGCTGTTAATAGCATCCCTAAGGTCCTGAGAATTCAGGTTGCTCATCAGCATCTTAGCTCCAGGCTTAGGACCCTGGTTCCTAGAGAAACTCTGTAATCCAGTTGAGTCCCTCCCAAGCATGGGTGTCTGTGTGAAGAGACTGTCGTCACTGCTCTTAGTAGCCCGTGGATAGGGAGCTGCATGGGATCAGAGGGAAGCATTACCTGGCCCAAGAAAGAACTCTGCTGTCACCTAGGACTTTAAAAGGCACACTGTGTAACCTTCCACTCAGAGGGATCTCTACAGCAGCACTTATTAATAGCTGTTCTCTTGCTTTACACTGCTCCCCAAAACACTGGATGGATGAGCAAGTAGGTTTGGAGTTGATATTGCTAGGGATATCAAGATGAACACAGGTTTTTGCAGGGAGGTGTTGTCATTGTTAATTAGAATTTCTTGGACTTATAAATATTCACATGGCACCCTAGCCCTCTGTTCTTTCTGAATTTTCAGTCTTTCTTGATGATATCTGTCCCACACAGAAGTAGCCCTGGATGACTGACTTCATGAATGTGGAAGGCAGAGACACTGAGACCAGGTGACAGGCTCCAAAAACCCAGGGGTCACATCAAAGCCATTCAAAGTGCACAAACATGTCCAGAGATTTGTTTGTATTTAACTTGAAGAGTCACATTTGTGTCACAGAAACGTTCATGTGTAGTTTGTGCAGTTAGGCCTGCTGGAGTGCAATTAAAATCATTCTTGGTTTCTGTGACTTTGTCATCTGGCCAACTCAGCTACATAGACACACTGTTCCTGCAAAAAAAAAAATCTCAGAGGTGCAGCAGGTGTATTCCCTACCTCTACCACCTTTAGAAAGAGAAACAAATGTCCTTCACCCCATGTGTAATACATCATAAAACAGATTGCATCTCACAGATCAGGCAATCTCAGGCTGGTTCTGAAGCGCTGGAGATTGTGTCCGCGGTCATTTGTCATCTGGGCTTCTCAGTGTCTTTACAAATAGGCCATTAGCTGCTTCTGTAGGTCTGCTGCTTAGACTGCTCTGTGTGGTGGTGTAGGAGGCTTGCTCTGTCTCAAGTCTCCAGATCTGGTCTCCATGGTACAGCTTTAAGAAGCCTCAGCTCTGTGTTTTCCAGCAGTGCTTACTCCTTCCTACTTGGAGAAGATGCCTGGTGCCTTTTTTCCTAAGTGTGGAAACAAATAGAAGCTGTTGTCCACCCAGGACAGTGGTGCTGATACCCAAGATGCTTCCCACCCTGGAACCCCTTGCCTTCGCACTGCCCTAGCCCATGGCCCTTCCTTGTCCTTGGGTTTCCCCACCTCTACCCCCTCCCCTTAAGCTACTTTCTCACCTGCAGCTCTCTTCTCTTTCAGCACTGACGTCTGCCTACCTGATCCTGCCCCCTTAAGTTCTCTGTTCTTTCCAGCCAGTGGCAGCATTCCCTGATGGCTACTGGAGTGTAAGTTCCACAAGAACAAAGACTTCCTTGTGGATGCCCAAATACTGAGTACCTAGTGCCTAGTGGATGTGTGGTAAATGCTTATCGAGTGGAAAGGAGCTCACTCCTTCTGGCCTTCCATATATCACTTGCTATGTGCACTCCAATTACTAGAATTCATGAGAACAGAAACCATTGCCTAGTACCACCTCTAGCAGAGGGTCTCAGATGTACAGGAAGCTCAGTAGAGATGGACAGTTGAGGTTGCCACAGTGCTCACTGTGCTTAGGGGAACAGGGCAGCTCATTCTGCCCTTTCTCCCACTCTCACATAAAACTACCCTTGAGTGACTTTTAAGCAGCCGAACTCTTCTCTTCCCCGCTGAGCTCTTGACATGGTATTCTTAAGAGCATGATATGTTAACCACATTTTTCCAGAATTTTGTAAAAGCTACAGAGGATTGTTCACATCAACTATCCAGTGGCTGGCTAGTTAATTCCTGAGTAAGCCACTCTAAAAACTGATTATAATTCTTTTTCAAATACATAACTGGGAGAAGGCCAGAAAAGGCTATATTATTCTGTCTTGTAGGAGGGAAGAATTCAGCAGATAGTCATAGAGTCATAGCTCCAGAGCCTTTCTTCTCTTAGTGTAAACTATTGTTGTAGTAGAAAGCCAGGTTGCAGCAAGATGGAACAGCACACTTCCTCTCAGCACCTTACATAAGAAAACCATCATGAATAAGAGTTGCTATTAAAATGCATGCTATTTCATGTAAAGTGCAGTAGTTGTTTTACATACTTTCTAAATTTTAAATTGCCCCTTGCCTCTGGAGCAGCTGTTGAATGAACTTTCTTTTTGTCTAGTCAAAGAAAACTAATTTTGAAAGTACAGGGCATGGTGGCACATATCTAATCCCAGAGAATCAAGAATTTAAAGACTGCCTGAAGTACATAGCAGAGTTCTAGATCAGCCTAGCTACACTGGTGGAGGTGGGGGGTAGCAGCTATGGGCTGAAGGTGGGGGATAGAAGCTATGGGGCTGAAGGTGGGGGATAGCAGCTGTGGGGCTGGGGTAGCAGCTATGTGGTGGAGGTGGGGGATAGCAGCTGTGGGGCTTGGGGTAGCAGCTATGGGGGTGGGGATAGCAGCTATGGGGGTGGGGGGTAGCAGCTATGGGGGTGGGGATAGCAGCTATGGGGGTGGGGGTAGCAGCTATGGGGGTGGGAGTAGCAGCTATGGGGTGGAGGTGGGGATAGCAGCTATGGGGTAGAGGTGGAGGTAGCAGCTATGAGTTGGCGGTGAAGGTAGCAGCTATGGACTGAAGGTGGGGGGTAGCAGCTATGAGTTGGAGGTGAAGGTAGCAGCTATGGGCTGAAGGTGGGGGTAGCAGCTATGGATTGGCGGTGAAGGTAGCAGCTATGGGCTGAAGGTGGGGGTAGCAGCTATGGGGTGGAGGTGGGGGTAGCAGCTGTGAAGTGGAGGTGGGGGGTAGCAAAGAAAACTAATTTTGTAACCCTAAAGTGCCAATCAAAATAAAAACAGTATTGCTTTTAGATATTTTACCTGTCTCCCTGCATCTAGTCTCTCTCCTACCCATCTCAGAATTCGGTGCCAGTAGAGCCAGATGGTGCCTCTGCAAGCTGATGAAGCTGCAGCAGGTGGCACAGGGGCCTAGGAAAGGGCAGTGCCGCCATCCCGAGAGCATCAGTGCTGTGAATAAATATGGGCCCTAGAACTGCCTGAGCTTTTAATTTTCGTGAGAAGCTGGAAAGTCCAACCTTTAGGTTATATCACCTGAATTCTCAATACTAAAATGTTTAAATTCTTTAACCTGAGCACTAAGGAGGAGGCAGAGGCAGATGGATCTCTGTGAATTCAAGACCAGCCTGGTCTACAGGTAAGTTCTAGACCAGCCAGGGCTGTACAGAGAGACAGTGTCTATAAATAAATAAATAAATAAATAAATAAATAAATAAATAAATAAATAAAATCTTGAATATGATCAAAATATGTACATGTATGGGCATGCCACAATGAAGCCCATTATTATATGTAACGAGTATATGCTAATACTTTTTTCATTAAAAACTTAAATAGTTTAAGCTTTATGCAGGTCAATTTGTTAATATCTCTGTTGGCTCCTTCCTGTAGAATAGCAATTTGCAGCCCTTCTTCCTACACGTCTGGTCCTGCCAGCTTTAAGGTGTTTGGAAGGCGTCTGGCATCGTTGTCATCCTTGGGAGAAGGTGTTTAAGTGAGTCCAGTCAGAGTAGGGACTAAGTGGAGCACAGCACAAGTACCCAGGCCGCTCGGCTGAGGCTGGCCAGAAGAGTGATCTAGAGTTGCTTCTGTGCAGGCCTGCTCTCCTAGGAGCATAGCATTCCTTCACACGGACATGAGCCATACTGTGGAACAAGCTGCCCTGAAACTTAGTGGCTTGTGCACTCAGTGTTTATCATCTCAGTTTCTGTGGTCAGTAACTTGAGAGCAACTTGCTCAGATAGTCCCAGCCCAGGCTGAACTCACTGAGCCCTCTGTTGGGGTACGCTGCAAACACTTGACTGTGCTGTGCTGTGCTGTGCTGTGCTGTGCTGTGCTGTGCTGTGGGAGCCTAAGGCTCCCTCTTGTGACTGACTGGCAAGCGGGCGCTGCCTGCTCATAGGCACTCATTATCCCCTCAACATGGCCACTGCTTTCTCCAATAGCCAGTGATTCAAAGCTCAACAGGCTAGATGCCAGTGCCTCTTTATGGCTGATCTTACAAGTCACAAATTATTTCTGCAATATCTTATCAATCCCACACATTTACCCTACTTGGTATAATGGGATACCAGATAAGGAGATGTAGACTATCACAGGCCATCTTAGAGGCTGCTTGTCACCACTGTGTTCCCAGTAGATCCTCCGTAAAACCTTTATAAACACAATCCAACACTAAAAGGGCTTTTCCAAAGAAACCTAAGGGATTAATAACACACACATCACAGTGATTTGTGTTTCATTTGCTAATGTCTCTGAGACCACCCTCAGAAGTTAAATCTCCTGAATGTATAGATAGCTCATGCCACAAATGCCTTCTCTGAAATGTTCTACTTTTTTTTTCTTAATTAAAATTAAAATCTTAATTTTACCATCATACCATCACTTAGAACAGTGGTTCTTAACCTCCCTAATGCTGTAACCCTTTAATACAGTTTCTCATGTGGTGACCCCAACCATAAAATTATTTTGTTGCTACTTCAAAACTGTAATTTTGTTACTGTTATGAATTGTAATATAAATATCTGTGGAATGGTCCTTTGGAATGTCCTGTGGAATGGTCATTTGGCCACCGAAGGGTCTTGACCAGCAGGTTGAGAACCACTGCTTTAGAGTAATGGATTTGGGGTCTACCCTCTGCTCCCAGGGGAATGCTAATCAGTTCATCCCTGTCTATTGGATGGGGATAGTGATCGAATATTCTTTGTTGGCGTGCTCTCTCAGGTTCCAAGGATCCCTTGTCCACTGAGCCTACTGATTGTTGATCTGTTTTTCTTTTTTAAGGAGATAAAAAGGTGTGAGCAGGAGTGATGGGGGTTTACATTGAGTCAGTGCTGCCGGCAGAGCGGAGTGACCAGTTTGGGGGCTGTCCTCCACAAAGCTTCAGTGCCAGCTTATGTCAGTTAGTTGGAGGAGTAGGGTTCCCCCAGTTTCTGCGGTGGTATTCATACCTGGTAATCCCTTTCTGATTCACCCACCAACTCAAAGCTGATGCTCTCAAACACGTACACTTGAGGCTATATAGTATATATATATATATATGCTGCTATAGCCTCTTGCAAGACCACCTTTTATTTCTTTAAGCAGGATTTGGCTTGAATGAAACTGTTAAGGAGAAGGAAAGGTATCCCAATATGGTTTCCCCCAGGAAAACCCACAACTGATAGCTAGTTTTTGTTTGTTCAGTATATAAAACCAAAGGCTGATAATTGAAGGTCACCACTAGCAACATGTATGGGCCTGTAGCGTTTGTATATGTAACCAAGGGAACATTGTATGGGCCTACTCTGGCAGTGGCTACCAAGTCCCAGTGTTAGTAAATGGAAATGAAATGTATAATTCATAAGACCGTGGTGGCGTGCAATCTGTGGGGTGGGGGGTATAATTATAGAATTGAAATATGAGGCTGCAGTGTGTAAGGAACCTTTCGAGGGGAGAGGCTGTGTGATGGATGGCCTGCATTGTTCTCCTTCTGACCTTTTCCTGAACTTCCCTTTAGAAGAACAGAGGAAATACAATTCTGCCATCTCCCATATTGTTTCTGAATAATACCTTAAGATGCCCACCCTTAGCATTTTTTATCTTCCACTGGGATTTACTCTCTCCACTATGCATTGCTGTTTCCCATAGAAAAATGTAATCACTAATGATTCTGCCCTAGTGTTAATACAGAATACAGAGGCTATACAAATATTTGCCCATATTGAACACAATGCCTTCAGGGAAAGGAAAATTCCCAGTGGCATCCACTCAGTCTGCCAAGCAGAACAGTCAGGGAATAGCTTATAGTGATAATGCCAAACCCAGGAGGAAGGGGCAAACCCAAACCTGGAACCAAACAATAGGGTCTTTTGAAGGAGATGAGAAGGAGCGATGGGGACCTAGATCAGAGACAATGCTGCAAGCCTGGAGCATAGTGACCAGTGTG
Organism: Apodemus sylvaticus; assembly: GCF_947179515.1. Taxonomy (NCBI): domain Eukaryota; kingdom Metazoa; phylum Chordata; class Mammalia; order Rodentia; family Muridae; genus Apodemus; species Apodemus sylvaticus. The sequence continues at coordinate 63,084,632 of NC_067473.1, read as the reverse complement.
GGGGCTGTGCTCCAAGGAAAAGCTCGGCCAGAAGGTCTCCAAGTTCACCACAAAAAGCCTTTCTACCTATGGTAGAAATGGATTTAGGAACAAGAAACTCTCCAATGCCTAAAATGGGTTCTCACAACAACTTGAGACTCTTATCTTTAAAAACAGAGGGATATTTAAAACCCCATTTTCCTCAATCTGTACTTGAATAAAATGCTCTCAGTGTATTTAATATGGAGGCCATCTGGAGCCAGACCCTCTTTTCCCCTAGAAAGGGGCTTTTTAACTTCTCTCACAGCTAAATTTGCATATGTTCTAGCCTTCAGCTTATGGCTTTGTAAAAATTTTTAGGTGGCTACAGGCAGGGTGGGAGGATATTAAGCGAACACACCCATTTGAGCAAACTGTAAATAAACCCATTTTCTGTTTCCTACTTTGTTCAGAGCACAGAGAAACTTAATGTATCTAAGTGCCTCATAACAGCACTGGTCCTGAGTTGGGTTTCTGTTGCTTGGTATGATGATCTCCAGTCCAATCCATCTTCCTACAGTGACATAATTTCATTGCTTCTGACTGAGTAAACATCCATTGTGTATATGCACCAGGGCTTCTTCATGCCTATGTTTGTTGAGAGAACACTTAGGTTAATCATCCACGAAGACTTCTGTGGGATTTTTATCCAAGCCAAAATTTCTAACAAGGCAAGATTTTACCTATCTTCAGAATTGACTGTCAGTTGAATCTTTGGAGGATTAGGGGGTTGTTGTTATTTGTCTTACTCTTTAAAGTCAGTTGCTGAGGCCAAATGAAAAAGAACTAGACAGTCCTAGGTTAGATAGAGCTTGCCAACTGCCACCTCTGAGTTTGGTTAGCTCCTTTTGTTAGCTGGTGCTGAGTACCTGCTGTGCACAGTCCTAATCCCAGCAGAACATTGCCAGCACTTCTTTAGGAAACCAGTGTGGGTTCTGTCTCCCTAAGGAGTTTCTGGTCTCATGGGAGTCCAAAACAGGCCAGAATACATGCATGCAGACATGTCCTTCTATTCTCAGGGGACAGGTGACAGGCCACCACTTGCTGGTGCAGATGCTACTGCAAACTCTTATTCTTCGCTAGCAAGAAAACTGAGTTCTTCATACTAGGATTTTGGCCATTCCTTCAAAAATCTAATTGCCTGGGAAAGTAGTTAGGTGTTTTCTGGTTTTTTGTCTTTTGTTTTGTTTTGTTTTTTAATTTTCCATCTAGTCTTCCAGCTCCCTTTCTCTGTTATTGTTTCTTATCTCTAGATGTATATGTGTGCTGCACACACATGTTCACATAGGTTCTTTTTTCCTACTACCCCATCAGTTTATGCATATGTTTTTGTTTTGTTTTGTTAAAAAAATTCTATTTTTGAGACAGGGTTTCTCTGTACAGTCCCGACTGTTCTGGAACTCACTCTGTAGACCAAGCTGACCTCGAACTCAGAAATCAGCCTGCCTCTGCGTCCCAAGTGCTGGGATTACAGGCATGCTGCACCACTGCCTGGCTTATGTGTATATTTTTAAGTATACAAACTCCCTATGTCAGATTTCTGCTGAAAGCAGGGTGTTTGTTTGTTTGTTTCTCCTGAAATTTCCCCCATTAGAATGCCCATTGTCACTCCTTCCCTGTTCTTCCTCTCACTCCGTCTTCACATAGTCACTTTAGGGTGATAGAACATTTACTAGGCTTGTAGGAGAGAAGTGCTGGCCTGAACTGTCACCATCACAACCATCATGTGAACAAAGTCAAGTGGTGCTGTGCACACCTCCCACTTTCTGCATGTAAGGCTCTGCCGGATGCTGCAAGGTGTACCGACACCAGGGCGTGGAGCCTGTGGCCCCAGGATGCCTCCAGTCTAGATGCAGAGCTGACTAGCTATCCTAACCAGTGAAGGGGCACAGTTCTGATTTAAGTGGGGTACAGAGGAAAGCACCACTCTTGGTAAGGTGAGCACTCTGGAGGAAACAGAAAAACTGTTTTCCAAAGACCCAAAATTGCTGGAGGTGATGGAGGCATTGACTGGAAATGGGAGGCTTTCGTGGACAGCACAGCCTCCCGGCCCTCCATATTATTGTGCAGTCCCTCTCTGCCTCCTCTCCGTTCTTTTCCCCAGCTGTCGGGACTCTGTAGTTCCAGTGCCCACCAGTCAGCTCACTCTGCTGCAGGAGTCTTGGTGTTCATTAGAACAAAATGGACATTCTAATCTCTTGCTGAGTGTTGAGCCTTCTCAAAGGCCTGTAGTCCAGCCCTTGGGTTACAGAGAGGCCCTATTGTTGTAATAAAGCCAGCAGTTTGTGGGAAAATGGGGCGATGCCTTTGCACCTGGGGGAAGAGTTCAGCATCTTGCACCAACAGAAAGATCTTCTGTGTCCTGCTTAGTTTGCTGTGGGTGTCTCAGGATTCTGCATCTGTCACCAGGGGATAGCAGTGCCATCCATCCCTGTATGAGTTGATGGTTCAGATGACATTCAGATTACCTGCCTGCTATAGTTCTGCATGCCCTAGTGGCAAATTTAAAGAGACAGCTGAGTCTTTCCTGTGGGTCTAAGACTAAGGAAGCCAATTTAGGCTTAGTTTGTTTCCCCAGCACATGAGTATTGAAAGTTATCCTGTAAATAAGTTGCCCTTGGCTTGAGTTTATACCCACCTTATCCAGCAGAATCCCCCTGTTCCTAACTTCTGTTGAGGCAACCAGCTTACAGATGCAAGAGCTCTTCCCTTGTCCTGGCTCTGGGCAAATCCCAGGAGAGCATACTGTAAGACAGTGGGCCCTAGTGAAACCTGTTCTATGGGTGTTTACTGCTATAGACTTGAAGGACATACTCTTGAGAGTCCCTTTTGCAGGGTTGGTTTTCTAGCAGAATCAGGATCATTTGCACTTTCCATAGAGAGCTGGCCTCATCCCCATGTCTCATCTAGACCCACACACGCCTGCTTGCTTGGAGATAGTCACATCCTACACTTACTGGGTTAGTCCATACCCTATCAGCAAGTTCCAAGTTTCTGCAGAGAACTCACTCTGCATGGTGTTAGCGGGCTTTAGGCCTTGGTTCTTGGTAATCCTCCACTCAATATACAGTGAGCAAGACACCTCTGATGCTTTCCCTGCCACTGCAGTGGAAACTCCCCCTCTAGTGTGCCTGCCATCATGCTCAGTGGGCTCCTTTTCATAGCTCAGGTTTCTGGCTTCTGTTCTCTGAATTGGTCTGGTTCCAGTCAGTGACACCAAATGTACCTCCTTTTCAAAAAATAAGTTTCTGGTGTCGGAACCCTCTTTTTATCCCTAATCAGCAGTAATAAATAGTGGCTTGCCATTTAATTCTACAAGTCACATGACCATAGAAGGAAATGAGCCTTGCCTATGAATTGGAGTACAGAGGTCTCGCCAGCCAGGCACAGGGCACTATGGGAAGGAAAGCACTGACACTCTTGTACTCATGTTCATTTACCCAACAAACATTTCCTGAGCACTCAGAATGAATCAGTCAAAGCTAAATGTCATAGCAGTGTGGACGTTGGCCTTTTTTTTTTTTTTTTTTTTTTTTGGTTTTTTGGATTTGGTTTTTTCGAGACAGGGTTTCTCTGTATAGCCCTGGCTATCCTGGAACTCACTCTGTAGACCAGGCTGGCCTCGAACTCAGAAATCCGCCTGCCTCTGCCTCCCAGAGTGCTGGGATTACAGGCGTGCTCCACCACCACCCGGCTTGGACATTGGCATTTAAATCAGCAAAGTGACGCATAGGTAATATCGCTCGCTGTCTTGGTATGCTTTTCATCTGGGGCAGGGTGAGCCCTGACTACTAGGCTGGTGTGGAAGAGGCTAGCCTCTACATATCACACATCGGATTTTCACTCTCTTGGTAGCTTTGACATACCACCAGGACAAATATAAGGATAATTCTGTATGTGCAGTTGATCCTCAGAAATTGAAATTCCAAATTCCCTTTCAGGGTAGAGGAATGAGGGGCTGCCCTCAGAAAGCCATGGCAGATGACAGAGATCTGTGTTGGCCCTTTCCAAAAGCAACAGGTGTCCCCGCAGCATCTATAACTGCACAATTTTAGCCCTCAGCTTCAGTCAACAGACTTAACAAAGCAGAAGAAAACCATTCAACAGAAGAAAGTGTAAGGAGCATGTCGCTGAATGTGCCTGGCTCTGTCTGCTTACTTTTCTCTTAGCTCTGTTCTTTCCAGTTCCTTCAGACCTACCTTATCTTGAATTTCATAAAGTGGGAGACAGCTGAGACCGGGGATCCATTTCACCAATGTGACCCCCATTCATGTTCTGTGTGCCGTTGGCATACAGGCACAGGTTTCAAGGCCCTTTGAGGAGAATATGTAGAAGACAAGAGGGCTTTGACATTCTTGGGCACTCTTTGCTGTAGTTGTCATTGCTGCCTAATAATTTTTGTTGTATCTGTGTGTGTGTGTGTGTGTGTGTGTGTGTGTGTGTGTGTGTGTGTGTGTGCGCGCAGTTGTGCAGGGTGTATAGGTATACAATGGGATGAACATACCCACATTTACTCTTTCTCTCTTCCTCTCTCTTTCCTCCCTCTTTCCTCCCTCCCTTTCTTTTTGTGTGTGTATGTGTAGGCCAGAAATCAACTTTTTTTTTTTTTGAGACAGGGTTTCTCTGTATAGCCCTGGCTATCATGGAACTCACTCTGTGGACAAGGTTGGCCTCGAACTCCACCTGCCTCTGTCTCCTAAGTGCTGGGATTAAAGGCATGCACCACCACAGAAATCAACTTCAAATATCATTTCTACTTTTTTTTTTTTTTTTTTTTTTTTTTTTGGAGACAGGGCCTGGAAATCCCTGGTTAATTAAAAATCCCCAGGATCCTCTTCTCTTCTCTAAGCACTGGGATTATAAATGAGGATTGCCACTTCTGGGTTTTATCTGGGTAGTATAGCCCTCCATGTTTAGAGACATCTTCCTAGGCATTGTTAAACACTTCTTTGTGTCTGTCTTTCTCAACAAAAATGAAATAAGTATGTTTTAATTGTTGAAACCTGGAGTTTTCTAAGTGTAAAACAAGTCACAATGTGGATGCCAGCAGCAGACATCATAACTCAAGTCCTTGGGCTGACTAGTAACTATCTGCTAACATTTGTTGAGCATATACTTAGGCAAAAGGCACCAACATAAAGCCTATCCTAGCACTGTAGCCCTGGATGGGCTCTCTCCTGCAACGTTTGACTTCCTGGTAAAACACCAGAGACAAGATTGGAAAATTTAGGCCACCCAGGTCAGAAACAGGCAATGAAAGTTGAGCACAGCCAGGAAGGTAAGGATTCTGGGAATTCCAGGGCTGCTGAGCAGTTCTGAGATGAGTCACGGTGTCTCTTCCTAGAAAGGATCTAAGCTGTTTCTTCCTGGGAACATTCTCAGTGAGATACACTCACAGTGGAGAATTGGTTTTTATTTTTACTTCTTTCCCTTCTTTACTGGTTTATCAAATGTTGTCAAGCCAATTTAGCTTTATTTAGGTGACTGTGTGTCTCTGGCTGTTTATTCTTTTGTTTCTTTGTTTGGTTGGTTAGTTGGTTTGGTTTGCTTATTTGTTTGTTTGCTTATTTGTTTGTTTAGGAGGGTGCTGTTTTGAGACAGGGTTTCTCTGTAGCCCTGCCTGTTTTGGAACTAGATCTGTAAACCAGACTAAGCCTTGAACTCAGAAATCCACCTGCCTTTGCCTCCCAAGGGTTGCCATTAAAGGAATGTGCCACCACCACCAAGCTCATTCTTTGTTTTGCCTTCCCTAGTACGTACAAACAAATTACAGAGCTAATGTCAGAATCTTCTGTAGAAATCTGAGAGCTGGCTTCAGTCCACCAATATTATTAGAAGCCTTTGTGTTATATTCACTTTGTGTCCCAGAGCCAACTTTTTCTTCCATATGTAAGTATCAGAACTAGAGTTTGATTTTGATGGTGCCCTTGGCAGAAGTGTAATAGCCCTAGGAATCAAACATTAGCATGGAAGATGCAGGTATATTCGTGCATACTTGGAAAAATCTCACTCAGAATTAAGATGCTCACTGCCAACACAAATAAAGACAGCTACCCTCTGGTCCTAACATCGTGCTGGAAATGCCAGTGATAGCAGGAAAGCCAGCGTCCTTCGGAGACTGTCCATGTGGCATGAGACAGATGTCAACATGTAGACCAAACTGTGATTATGTCACCTTCCCATATGGACACAAGGCTGTGTTTTACTGTCTTGAGAATTTCTATTGGTGATAGCCAAAAACAGTTTTTAGCGAGGGTCTTGAAGGTCCTGATCCTCATCAGTACAACTTTTGAGCAGTGGCCCCAGATCCTACATGGAGATCTCTGTTTTGTGTTTTCTTTGTCTGTTGTATGAAGTTGTTACACCTAAAGGCTAAGTAGGGTTTCCTCAGCTTTCCTTCTGGACTCCAAACCCACTATCTATATCAGATCTCTGCTGTGCTGTTTCTTCAGCTCACTGGAGCTGGAGAGTGTGGCCCAAAGTTCAAGGTTTCCAGCAGTGGAGCTGGGTCCAAGCATGGCTCCTTATAAACTCATGATGGGAGGTCCAGGTTGATTTCTCTCAGTGTTTAGATCTTAAAACCTCACCCATGGGTTCCTCTTACTTTCTACTCGTCCCCCTAATCAAAGACGAGTCAGTTCCTCCCCTACCTAGTTTGCTGAAGAAATTGTATCTTTTTCAAAACTAAATCCATGGTGACCTGAGACTAGCCAGGCCTAGTTTAAATCTCCAGTGGTGCTGCCTCAGGACTTCCTGGATACAGTTTGAAATAATTTCTACAAATGCAGGACTGTTTTCCTGGAAGCCTTACCTGTGATCCAAGAATATTCATCCTGAGTGGTACCCTGAGGTGTTCTCTAGCCTTTACCGTGTAGGCTGTTTTCTACATGATCTCTCATTCCTCTCAACTTTGCCTTCTGCAGATTTCTGTTGCTACTTCTTGGGCCCTATGTTGCTCTGATGGAGTCCCATCCCATGCCTCCACTCCAGGTCACCAGTCTCAGAAGTGGCTCAGGACTCATGGCAGCATAGCCAAGTCTCCTTAGTTTTGCAATAGAAACATAAGATTTAACAACCCATCTGAAATACAATTTTACATTTTGATTGCTTTTGCCCCAGCCATATCGAGGTTACTTTCAATCTGCATACATTTGTGGGAACAGACTTCTTCACTGCAGTTCAATTTGAGTACACCTTATAATATCAGTGATTATAAAATACTGGGGACTAATAGAGTTTCTTGCTTCCAAGGAGTTCAAACTGCTTTATAATTCTACTGGCCATAATTTATCTTCATAAGCTACTATACAGACAAGAGGAAAAAGTGAAATTAATAATCACATTTTATAGAGGGTGAAATAAAACTTGGAGAAATTGAGTAGCATTTTCCCAGAAATGCTCAGCTCTCCCTCGGGCTCTCTGCATGGTCTGCAGACTGAACACTTATATCAGAAATGCATGTGAACCCTGCCCTTGCTCTGTTGTAGACTGTGGACAAGAGTAAGATACTTGACTCTGGGCCAGTGGTTAGCCAAGGACGCTGGAGTGAGCAGGATGTGTGCCCTGCTCCTGCAGCACAGACCTCTGCTGCAGTGAATGCTGTTGAGTACACACAGGGTCAGCTCCTCGCTCAGACCTCTCCCGTGGGCTTTGTTCCCAGGGGATCACTCTGGCATCACAACTACCATCGTGATAAGAAGACTACCCACAGGCAGGCAGGGCAGGGCAGGGCAGGGCAGGGCAGGGCAAGTGCTGCCTTTTCAGTCCTCACCTTGTAGTTCTGTGCATGCTGCTGCCTTCTGTATTAGACTAAATAAATGGAAGACAGGTTATAGGAGGAAGATCTGCTTCTACAGTGAGATGAGAGGTCTGTGGCTGTGGTTTCTAATGTGTAAGAAAAAAGGGTGTCTTTCCAATGAGGAGAAGGAGCAACAGAAGTAACAGCACTGAGCATGTTCCTCGCAGGAGCAAAACCCTGGTTGGATTCAGAGCACCAAGAAAGAAAACCAGAAGGGTGTCTTTTTTTTTTTTTTTTTGATTGCCGTCATATAGATTAAGTCTGATAATACATGAGTTATTTAGAGTTGTTTGATTGTCTTAGACCTTATGTGAGGTACTTCCTGCCATGCTCTATTTAACCTTCTTTCTGGCCCCTCCTTCTGGAATGAGGTATTATGTGGCCAGCACTTAAAATCACTAGGATTGGACCAATGTGCACTGGGATCCTGGCTGCAGTCTTCACACCTCTCTTGGAAGCCAGCCTCTGTAGGGCACGTGGTCTAGACTGATCAAAAAATAACTTATTCCTTATATGCACTGTCAGGAGAGCAATGGGACTAATAACGCATCAGTCATCCATGTGTTGAAAGTAAGTTATTTTTCTAACCTCACATAGGAAAATGGAATGGTTGGTGTCTTGCGAGGGTCATGTTGGAAAGGAATAGTCCTCTTTCTTAGGTACAATTCTGTCTGACACTTTATGTATGTGTTTAAAGTACTTTTGATGCCCCAAAATAGTAGTGATATTCTTTAAAATGGTTTCCTGAGGTGGTAGAGCGGCTGTCAGCTGAGTGACCCACAGAACAGAACGGAGATCCATGTACCCAGGGTCCTTCTTGTACTGGCACCACTCTGAGGACAAAAACAACCACCGTGGAATGCGACCTCAAACCTCCCAGACCTGGAAGAGCCAAAGCAGTATGTCTCTTGTCATAGTAGTTGCCAAGGTGATCCTGCCAGCCTCAGGGGGAACTGCTGGGGAGCTGTGGTTGGCAGTCATTCCTTCTAGAAATGTGTGATAGGAACCAGCCATGGCCCAAGCACTGGTGGTGTAGCAGTGACATGGGGAAGGGATATGTACTGCCTTGTGCACGGAGGTTACCCCTGCCCTGCCAGCTCAGACCCCTCCTGGGAAGCCCCAGCGTTGTCTTTCCTCTCCTGGTTTGCCCTTCTTCGTGTAATATGTACACATTCCATGTGGTACACCTGTGCTGTCTGCATGGAGCTGCCTCTAACTAGAAATGACCTCCAAGGAGCCACGGGGTTTGGTGTAGTGTTTGCTCCTGAGCCCCAACATAGTGCCTGGCACACAGTAACACTGAATTGTAGAGGCTCGTGGCTAAACATTTGAATAAGAGAGTGAGTGCAGCTGAAGCCAAAGCCCAGCATGCAGTGGACTGGTCAGAGGATGTTTCATGAACGAGGGAAGCTACTGAGCACGTCAGGGACGCTGGTCAGAAAAATATGAACTTCAGAATTGACTTTTGAGCAATCCTTCATGAACTCAGAGCCTTGGAGTCTAGCAGCACAGGAACAAGGCATCTACAGAATCACAGCAGAGTACACACATGTTCCCAAAGGTTACAGGCATGCAAAGAGAGAGGTGGCTTATTATTATTAGTGCTGCATGTGCATGTATATACACCATACCATGCGCGTGGAAGTCAGAGGACAACTTTGTGTCAATTCCCTCCTCCCACCTTTACCTAGATCCTAGGAATCAAACTCAGGTTACTATAAATGCAAAGACCTTAACTGCTGAGCCATCTCACTGGTCTGAGAAGTGTCTTTCTTTCCTGGGGGCTCAAACAGCTGTTGAAAGATTGACTCCACTGTACCTAACTTGGAATCTAAGATAAATGAGACCCAGACCGTATCCTTATAGATTTAAAAGGAGACAGAAAGGCAAATGTTGATGGGTCAAAAATGACAGAGGTGGGTTTTTTTGTTGTTGTTGTTGTTGTTGGAAACTAGAACTTAACCAGGCATGTGGTACACACTTTTAATCCTGGCACTCAAAAGGTAGAGGCAGGCAGATGTCTGTGATTTCGGTACCAGCCTGATCTGCATAGTGAGTTTCAGAGCTGTATAGTGAGTTAGCCAATGAAACGTCTCTCCCTGCTATGAAAAAAGGAAAGAAAACTAAAACAACTTTTAGTGTCATGTTAGGATATAAGAAGTTATTTTTCTCTTTTTTAGGTGTAATTTTTTGACACTTCATGCATGTTCAAAGGGTTTATGGTGTCCTAAATAATCAGAGAGATTTCTTTAAGATGGCTCTTTGCAGGCAGCAGGTGCTCAGTTGATGCCTCCTCCCCAGTCTGCCATTTGCATTTACATGTTGATCTGCTTGTATAGATCGCAGATGCAAAGGGAGCGGCATCTGTTCTGTGAGGAAGACTGGAAGGGGTACGAAGGGGAAATAGTTCAAAATAGGTCTCACATGTGCATAGCAAAGGAACCTGTCCTCTGAGAGGTGAGAGGAAGGGTCAAACACAACGCAAGAGCTGAGCTAGTAAGTGTAATAGAAGACAGAATTGAGGAATATTAGGTTTACCTGGTACCAATAAAGGCTGAGCATGGAACAGCTCCAGGGTATAGTTTAGCAATCTACTTTAGAGGTACAGTGACACCCCACCCCACTCCAAAATAAAAAAGAAGTTTGGACCAAATCTCTGAAATCATAACTATGTAAGACCTCGGCACCAATTTCGGGTTTCCACACTTCACCTTTCTTGCTGCAAGTCTTTGGTGAACTATCTGCAGATAGACACACAGGCTCTCCTCCCATCCCCCGCGCTCAGGTGTCTGTGCAGCTGAGCACGGGCTGGCATGCGCATGCCCTTTGGGCCTCGGTGCCTGTTCAGCCCCAGCTGAGTCCTCCTGCTCCAGTGCCCAGGCTTAGTTCCTTGTGAAGACTGACCCCTTCCCTCTCCTTGGTCTGCATGGCACCGAACTCACCCTGACTCATAGTTTCACAATTTCATATATTTAATTTGGTGTAGTCAATCAACACATATGCATTGACCAAGTAGCAATTAAATACCAGGCATTGTGCTGCCCTCATAGGCTTGGAAGAGGAAGAGAGACAGTAAGGATGTTACTGGGGAGGGTGCTGCAAAGTGACATTTATGGTGCTGGAGATGGGAACTCGCTGGTGTCGGGAGGTGTGTCTATGGTGGGGACAATTAAGCAGAGCTGTGAAGGATGAGGAGGTCGCTGTTTGAGAGCCATGGGACAAGAACAGGCAGAAGCCACTACACTACCTGAGGCTACTGTTCCAGACTGTGTTTAAGGTATTCTTGAAAAGACATTGCTAAAAAAAATAATAATAATATTTATACAATAAAATGAATTAAAAAAGCTGGGCAGTGGTGGCGCACACCTTTAATCCCAGCACTTGGGAGGCAGAAGAATGTGGATTTCTGAATTCGGAGCCAGCCTGGTCTACAGAGTGAATTCCAGGGCAGCCAGGACGACAGAGAAACCCTATCTCAGAAAAAAGGAGAGAGAGAGAGAGAGACCGAGAGACCCTGCTAGCACCACAGCCTGTTGCAGTAGAAAAGTGATTTGAAATGGCAGTGGAAAGGCTAACTGGGTCCCCAAATGGGGAGCAGAAGATCCCGAGCCATGGGAGAGATTCATCCATTCTGAGAGTACAGTGAGAGCCACTGAGGACTCTGAGACGCGGGCAATTGGAGGGTTATTGAGGGAAGAGAAAACAGGAAGCTCCAGGTGAGGGGTGGCTGAGGCCAGAGTTATGCCAGGGGAGAGGGAGAAAAGGGACTGATTGAGGGAGACTTTTGATCTGAGCACATGGATGGTCTGGGTGGTGGCAGAATTAAAGAAATTGGTCCTGGATTTCTTGCAAAGCAGCAGGGTAGGGGTGGAGTGTTGGGGTCATTTAGTAGAGTGAGGAAGATGAGGGAAAGGTAGAGATGGGTTCCCTCCTGACCTAGGGACTTTGATGTGACTGTAAGACAGAGCTTGTGAGGTTCCAGGCTGTCAGATGGGAGCCTAGAACTGAAAAGACAGTTCCAAGATGAGCTTTAGATGTAAATTAAACCTGTGAGGGTTGGCATGATTGTTGTGCCAAGTATCCAAGGGCTGCAAATAAGGACCACAGCATGTACTCCTGAAACAGCGGCTCCTCTGTGGATGTTCAGGAGCCCAGAGGACCAAAGCCCAGGTGTTAGCTGGGCCTTGAGGATGGAGGAGAGGATATTTCCCTCCTTTCTCTAGCTTTTGTGGCTGTAGGTGCTCCTTGGCTTGCAGTACATAAATGTATTCTCCACCTCTGTCATCATGTGGCTATCTTGTCAGTGTCTGAGCCCAAATGTCCCTGTCCTAATAAAGACATCTGTCATGGTGGATTAGGACCCACCTTCTATGACCCAGCTTTGTCTTAACTAATTAAACCTATAACAACCTTATTTCTAAATAATTAAGATTCCAATATACCTGTTTTATAATACTGGAGATTGGGCTAAGGGCCTTGTGCATACTAGGCAAGTACACTATGAACTATATCCCCGGCCCAGCATATCATTCAAGATAAACACACAACCATGATAATCATGTAGGGGAAGAACAGAAAGAAAAGAACATGGGACATGGAGCATTTGGATAAAGATGGAGGATATTCTAGCAAAGGGTATGGACAGACAAGAAATTTAGATATGGGGAAGTGGCACCTAGGAAGCCAGGAACAGCCGAGCAGGAGCCACAGGCAGCTGTATAGAAGAAAGGCAGCTCTCAGGACAGAGCTGAGATGCTGACCAAAGAACAGGACGATGCAAAGGCCATCCTGATCTTTGAGTATGGCACATGAATGTAGGAGCATCTGAGGAAAGGTTAAGAAGCTGGGATGCAGTGAACAGGCAGGAACTTTTAGGAGGCCATTGCTCTGGGAAATGGGGTGTGGAGGAAGCAGATATTTTTGTTATTATTATTCGATATATTTTTTATTTACATTTCAAATGATTTCCCCTTTTCTGCCCCCCCCACTCCCCAAAAGTCACATAAGCCCCCTTCCCTCCCTCTGTTCTCCCATCCACCCCTTCCCACTTCCCTGTTCTGGTTTTGCCTTATACTGCTACACTAAGTCTTTCCAGAACAAGGGGCCACTCCTCCGTTCTTCTTGTACCTCATTTGATGTGTGGATTATGTTTTGGGTATTCCAGTTTTCCAGGCTAATATCCACTTATTAGTGAGTGCATACCATGATTCATCTTTTGTGACTGGGTTACCTCACTTAGTATGATGTTCTCCAGCTCCATCCATTTGCCTAAGAATTTCATGAATTCATTGTTTCTAATGGCTGAATAGTACTCCATTGTGTATATATACCACATTTTTTGCATCCATTCTTCTGTTGAGGGATACCTGGGTTCTTTCTAGCTTCTGGCTATTATAAATGGGGCTGCTATGAACATAGTGGAGCACATATCCTTATTACATGCTGGGGAATCCTCTGGGTATATGCCCAGGAGTGGTATAGCAGGATCTTCCGGAAGTGAGGTGCCCAGTTTTCTGAGGAACTGCCAGACTGATTTCCAGAGTGGTTGTACCAATTTGCAACCCCACCAGCAGTGGAGGAGTGTTCCTCTTTCTCCACATCCTTGCCAACACCTGCTGTCTCCTGAATTTTTAATCTGACTGGTGTAAGGTGAAATCTCGGGGTTGTTTTGATTTGCATTTCCCTAATGACTAATGAAGTTGAGCATTTTTTAAGATGGAAGCAGATATTCTTAACAACACTTGAGAAGGATTAAGGAAAGGTGTGTGCTTGAGGTTTGCTTCTGTTTGCTAGCTTCATCCTTGCATTCTGTTTTGTTTTTCCAAAGTGGGAGCTGCTGAGGTATGGGGTGTGCTGTGGCACATGCCTTCTCATGTTTGCGTTTATATCACATATGTTTGTAATCTTTTGACCCTTGATTTAGTGTTGCCTCTAACTCCAATTCCAAGGGACCTAGTGCCCTCTTGCCTCACGTTTGTGACATTGCTTCACACAGATATACATATATGCACATGAATAAAACTTAAAAGAAAGACTTTGTGGTCTAGTCTTGGTTACCAAATACATGTGTACTTTCTCTTTGAAATGTCTTTGAAATTTCTGTGTGGCCTTGTCTGTCATTTACAGAGATATTAGCTCCTACAACCAAGATTGGACTGTTTATAAAAGAATTCTGGTTGACTCTCAAGTTGATCATGAATGGGGTTCTATAGTTGTAACATTAAAGAGCTTTTATAGATATTAACCTTTTAGACACTGATAGGAAAGGTAAGTGTTTCCTTGAAGAATTGTAGTGCAAATGCCTAGGACAAAGATCACTGGGAGGAGTGGATACTGGACTTAAATTACCTTATTTTAAGTGAGAGCAGCTATTTTTACGTACTCCTGAAAGTAGACTGTTTTGGAATTCCTTCTTAAATATTAGGCAATCTTTATAAAGAATTCCAGATGTTCAGCTACAGAAGCTAACTTCCTACTGTTTGTGGTGTGGTTATCAGGCCATAAGCTCATGTGGCCAGAGTGTGATGGTAGTGATGCCCACAGACACGTTTCACTCTAGGTCTGTTGCACTGCCACCCACCAACCCTTACTCTGCACTTGCAAGCTAACTATATCCTTTTCTAACCAGATGACAGAGCCAAAGAATAGGGAGGTCACTGCAATGCAGACCTCTCTCAAAGAACACAGACTCCACACAGGGAGTCATGGTACCCCAGAATTCATATAGAAATAGGTATTGCAGATGACTGATGGTCCTTTCCATTCTTCTCTCCAGGGCTCCTGAGATCATCCTTGGTTTGCCTTTCTGTGAGGCAATTGACATGTGGTCCCTTGGTTGTGTCATTGCTGAGCTGTTCCTGGGCTGGCCATTATACCCAGGTGCTTCTGAGTATGATCAGGTAGGTCTGGGTGACACAGGAATCTGCTATGTGACTTCACTACATCAAGAAAACCTTAGATTACAATTTTACTTAGAACCTGCCTTATGATGTCCTTAGGGCTAACTTACTAACCCTCTCCTAGTTTCCTCCTCCTCTATCTATCTATCTATCTATCTATCTATCTATCTATCTATCTCTATCTGTCTCTCTGTGTGTATGTGTGTGTGTTTCTTCTTTTTTACTTCTTTTTCCTCTAAAATTAATAATTCCATTTTTCTCAAAGCCACTAGAACCATCAGTATACCATATGTACTGTGACAGAAAAAGCCCTGACCTCTTTCTCATCTTTTCTTGCAGATTCGATATATTTCACAAACACAAGGTTTACCAGCTGAATATTTATTAAGTGCAGGGACAAAGACAACTAGGTTTTTCAACCGTGACACAGATTCACCATATCCTTTGTGGAGGCTAAAGGTAGGGAAAACACTCCATCCCTTCCACACTGATGGCCTAATAGTGAAAGAAGGGAAGACAAAAACTAGTTTTTGGTATTTACAAATTGGTGACTTTAATCTGTAGGAAGTAGGATCGAGTTGTGAATACAAGGTGGTGCGGGATCTGAAGGCTTGAAAACATTGTTTCGTTGACTCACTGCTGCGTGAGAGAGAGGCTGTGTCCCCTGGGAAGACTGCTGAATTTTGCGGATTTACTCACATGATCCTTTATGACTGATTCATGCTAGGCAGATGAAGCAGCCACACTCTGCCCTCAAAAAGCTCACTGTCCATGGAGAAACAGAACCAGTGCCCCAAGCTCTAGGCTACCTATGAGGAGAGAACATGGGAAATAGAGTGATCAAATGAGCCAAGAAAAAGCCAGGCCAGGGCCACGGGCAGGGAGCAGTATTTGTGCTGGGCCCTGCAGAGTGCAGAGGGGTTTTCCCAGGCAGGGAAAGGAGCCTAAGCAATGCAAATGTCATGGACTCTGGGAAGAGAACAGATCTTCCTTCAGGACAGGGTAGTGCCCTGCTGGATACCATACGTTCTTGGTGAATTTACCTAAATGGAAACATATTTTGCTTTTACTTTAACTGTGTCTTGTAATTAAAGTGAACATACTTTTCCTGGGAAGGAAATAGTAATAAAGACTTAAGTATGTAGCATGTTCATTTTCTGCAGTAGGTTGGGTTTTACTGGGTTTGGTTTGGTTTGATTTGGTTTGGTTTTGACAGGACCCCCAGCCAAATCCTAATACAGTTTAAATATAATATTTACTATTGAAACGTTGGGATTTGGAAGCTAAGCAGGCTCTTAGGCTACAAATAGAGCACCAACATTCAGTGATTATGAAAGTTGCCAAAGTCCAGTAACAGTCTTCAGGTAGAAGAGAGAGCCCAGGTTGGCAGTAGAGGTAGCTACTTTGGGGTTTTACCAGGAGCCTCACGTTCAGCTGTTCCTAGGGGCTGAGCTGCTTAAAGTGTGCTCACAGTCTTGATTGCCGTAGATCCCTCAATGAGTCCTAACCCCACGGCAAGTAAAAGAAGTCGTTTCCTAGCCAGCAGCTGATAAATGTCTGTGGAAGAGCAGCATAGAATACAGGCTCTGGGCCCGTAGTAGTGGCACACACCTTTAATCCCAGCACTTGGGAGGCAGAGGCAGGTGGATTTCTGAGTTTGAGGCCAGCCTGGTCTATAGAGTGAGTTCCAGGACAGCCAGGGCTACACAGAGAAACCCTGTCTCAAAAAAACCAAAAAAAAAAAAAAAAAAAAAAAAAAAAACAACAACAAAAAAAAAAAAGACTATAGGCTCTGGAAACAGCTGGCATTTGAAAGCCAGGAATGCTGGTAGGCCCCAAACTTTGTGTTTCTGTGTTTCCATGTAGTAAGGAAGGAAAGCAGTCATCCTGATGCCATGCTTATGAAGAGCATTTAGTGAGTTAATGTGCCTTGAAACAGCGTGGGAGCTGTAGCTGTAAGGGCTTGCTAAGTGAACTAAAACTTAAAGTATGTCACAAAGGGCTCTGGTCTGCCATGGGAGAGTCTTACCTTCAGCTTATGGAAAGCTGCAGAGTCGGAAGGGTGTGGTCTCATGTTCTCTTTAGAGCCTGTGGTAACTATATGGGAGTGGGAGTCTGGGGAGGAGGAGAGGTGAGCTAGCCACGGGTGGACAAAGAAAGGAGCTCTTTGCAGGAAGGACTTTCTGAGAACCCAGTCTCCTCCTCTGCAAAGTGAGAAAAGACCTTTTGTGGAAGCAGGAGCTGAGGAGCTCAAGACCCAGTGACTTAGAGGCCCCTGACTGACCAGGGTTTGCTCTTTCCAATAGACGCCAGATGACCATGAAGCAGAGACTGGGATTAAGTCAAAAGAAGCAAGAAAGTACATTTTCAACTGTCTGGATGATATGGCCCAGGTAAGCGCTGTGAGTGTGCAGGGCAAGGCAGGGCAGGACAGGGCAGGACACGCCTTTAATCCCACCTCTGGGACACAGAAGCAAGTGGAATCTCCGAGGGTGAGGCTGGCCTAGTGTACTTCAGGACGAAACTCTGTCTTTAAAAACAAAAAATGAAAATAAAAAATAAAAAACCCACCAGCAGTGATCTACTTAACTGTGCTCATTAGCTTTGCTTATGAACAATCATATGACAGGTTTAGTAAGAAACCATTTGGTCTCAGAAACCAACTCTTTAGAAAATAATAGCTCCATTGTATTGCTTCTTGTTTGTAAGGTAGTGGCCAACCTTACTGGCACTAAAAGGGCCTGAATCCTAATACAGTTTAAATATGTACTATCGAAGCATTTGGATTTGGAAGCTAAGCAGGCTCTTAGGCTGCAAATAGAGCACCAACATTCAGTGATTATGAGAGTTGCCAAGGTCCAGTAACAGTCTTCAGGTAGAAGAGAGAGCCCAGGTTGGCAGTGGAGGTAGCTACCAAGAACCTCATATTCAACTGTTCTAGGGCCTTGCATGTGCTAGGCAGGCACTGGCTCCAGAGCTGAGACCTCCAGCCCATTGGTGCATTGGAGTTGATGCCCATGGTTCAGTGTGCCCATTTCCTAGGGCCTACATACAAGATAGGGTGAACTGGAGGGCTAAGACAGCACACATATATTCTCTCATTCTGGAGGCTAAAAGCACTGGTGTCAGTGTCCTCAGGGCCACAGTCCTTTTGAAGGCCCTCGTGGACAGCATCCATGTGTTTGGCTTTCCACGGCTCTGGCGGCCTGGGAAGTCCTTGCTTGCAGCTGCATTGCTCTAATCCTGCCTTTACCCTCCACATGGCTGTTATCCCTGTGTCATCTCTGATCCCACTGTCAGATCTCTTCTATAAAAGCACTGATTATTGTGTTCAGGACCATCCTAATCCAATATGGCCTCATCTTAATGTGATTATATCTACAAAGACCCTATTTCTAAATGCGGTCACATCCATAGCTTCCACAGATTAGGACTTGGATTTAGCTTTTAGCGAAGCCCATTTCAAACCACTTCATTCAGTCACTGTCAGCTCACTAACAGAGACTACAGACCTTCCTTACCTTTCTATCAGAGATAATTCTAGATATTCGGGTACTTGTAGTTAGAGTCTAGTCCAAACTCTGAGCAGCTCAGCGTGACTGCTCCTTTCAAACACAGAGATAAAGCTGTAGCCCAGTAAACACTTAGCATGCCTCTTAGCACAGATGAGTGTAACTAGAACACCTGGTTCTGAGTACAGTACACTTGTCAGTTGATTAGTAGCTTAGATGGTCTGTGAAAACTGAAATTGCTTTCCAGAGCCCCTCTTGGGAAAAAAAAAAGCATGGAAATCAAGGCTTTCAGAGGCCATGCTAGTAAGGACCTGCCTGTGGGAGAGAGAGAAGTCCTGTGTTCAGCTGCACTCCCTCCCCTGGCCAGAGGTAACTGCAGGGAACACTGAAATCATTCTGGTCCCAATCAGGGACCAAGGGAAAGGTGATGTCATAAAGATGAAGGGAGAGGGAACCCAGGCTCTTTTCCCCTCCAGAGGTTGAACATACTTCCCCATCTTTTTCTACTGCTTTATCTTAGGGCTTTTGGGGTGTGTGTGTGTGTGTGTGTGTGTGTGTGTTGTTGAAGTAGTAGTTGTTGTTGTTGTTTGCTTATGGTAAAACACATATGGCATAAAGTGTCTCAGCCTTTTTTTAAACAGAGCTTAGGAGAATTAAGTGCACCCACACTGTTATGCAATTGGTCTCCAGACGCTTCATCCTGTGGCTATTTTTACTAAGGTGTGATGAAAGCTGCATTTCACCTTGGCCGGTTAAAACAGGAGCAGCTTTGTGCCTTGTTACTGGGATGTATTTGCAGGTGTCAACCATGGTGGCCTCTTTCTGCTGCAGCCATTCTGTTCCTACATGATAAGAAGCCATCACTCATGGGCAGTCGCAGCACACAGGACCACAGGGCCTACAAGTCTACCCTCTGGTACCTGGGATGGGGCTTTAGGTCTGAAGATGTGCTCTGGCTTACTCACCTGTCCTGCTTGCTTCCAGGTGAACATGACAGCGGATTTGGAAGGGAGTGACATGTTAGTAGAGAAGGCAGACCGACGGGAGTTCATTGACCTGTTAAAGAAGATGCTGACCATAGACGCTGATAAGAGGATCACTCCCATTGAAACTCTGAACCACCCCTTTGTCACCATGACACACCTGCTTGATTTTCCCCATAGTACTCAGTAAGTGGCCTACTTATGCTCAGTACTGAGGACAACACTTAAAGGCCCAGATAGTAAATACTTGAGACTTTATAGCCCTCTGGATTCTATGCTGCTTCTCAGTTCTCAGTTGTGGCTGAAAGCAGCTGTAGATACAGTACATAAGCAAAATCAGGATCTCCATTCCACCAAAACACTTAGAAAGTTTGTAGGGGCTAGATTGGGCCTAAGACTACAATTGCACCAAAAAGAAGGGAATGATGGAACATGGGGGACCTTGGAGCCAGATGAACTTGGATATCAATGCACAAAGGGAAATGGACAAAACAGCAGTGCTTTAAAGCAGTCTAGAATCAGTGCCAAAGGTTGGTCCCAAAACTGTCCCCAAGTGAACTGTCTAGTTTGCTTCATTTCTTTGGCATACTGTGAGCTGTACCAGGCACTGGGGTACAACGAGGAACAAAGCAGACTGTGTCCTTGCTAGCCTAGCTATGAACTTCAGGGAGGAAGGTAGAAGACAATGACTGTTACTAAGAATGGAATGCAGTATGATGAGTCCATATAGCAAGGAGCTTGCTCAGCAGGCCAGAAGGCCCAAGAATATAATCTCTGAAGGGTGAGGGAAAAGATGGGTGTGAGAAGACGGGGCACTGCCTGTGTAAACTCTCCAACATGACTGAACCCCAGACCTAGGAACAGGGAGTGACATGCCAAGGCCACAGAAGTAAGCTAGAGTAAGCCATGCTCAGGAAGGATTTTGTCTTTGCTCAGAAGCACAGTGCAGCTAGGGAAAGGACCCGGAAGCAGGTGAGTGGCTGGTTGGACTTGTGTTGAATGCAGATCTAACCTGACACCATATCAATATTCTAGACAAAAGTGTCTGGGCTCTTGCAGTTTGGTGACTTAGTGACAGCCATTTCCAAGCAGAAGCTTGTTGGACAGGTTGAAGGTAAAGTGAGAGCAGGGGAGTAGACTTATAAGAAGTGTAAAAGTAACTGAAAAGGAAGGAAGAGTGGAGGTGTTGAGATCAGAGCAGCCGCTCTCAGCCTGACTGGGAACCCCTTTGGGCCTCAACTGACCCTTTCCCAGGGGCCACCTTAAGACCATCTTATATATCAGATATTTACATCATGATTCATAACAAAGCAAAATTACAGCTATGAAGTAGCAATGAAAATTTTATGGTTGGGGGGTCACTGCAAACATGATGAACTCTATTAAAGGGTCATAGCATTAGCATTGGACTAAAGGAAAACTTTGAAGAATAAGGAAATTTAAGCAAATACTGATGGGAAGAATCTGGTAGCAAATGAGAGGTTCAAAGAAAAACTTATGTGGGGTTTCTGTTGAGTCGGTGTTTAAAGCTGAGTGGAGAGATGGGCCCTGTCACTAAAAGATGACATGGTGGGAGAGATGTGGGTGTCAGCAGGTGCACAGGGTAGCAGAGGAAAGTTGACGGAGTTCCTGTCAGACAGCACCTGTCTCAGAAGTAGATGATGATGTCATCTGTTGAGAAAGAGATGGCTTTACAGTTGTAGAGCATGATAACCGGCTGGAGAGATGGCTCAGTGCGTAGAGCATTTGTCACACAGGTGTGAAGACTACTGTTGGAATCTCCAGTGTCCTGTAAGTGTCAGGTGCTCTGCCTATAATCCAGAGCTCCAGAGGAGCAGGTAGAGGATCCCAGTGACAAATGGGCTAGCCAGACTACTCAAAGGGTAATTAGGAGAAGCACTCAGGGAAGCTGCAGAGATGGCTCTGTGGTAGTTCTGCTTTTCCAGAGGACCTGAGTTCTAGTCCCTACACCCACATGGTAGCTCACAACTGTCCATAACTTTTGCCTCAGGGGATCCAGTACCCTCTTCTGGCTTGTCTGGATACCAGGTAAATTAGCAGTGCACAGAGCAACACATAGCAAAACACACATTCATATAATAAGTAAAAAGTTTTAAGTTAAAGCAAGGAAAGACTTGAGGGCTAGAGAGATGACGCAACAATTAAGAGGACTTACTACTCTTGCAGAGGACCTGGGTTCAGCTCCTAGGACCCACATGAAGCAGTTCACAACCATCTGCAGCTCCAGCTCCAAAGGATCCAGTGTCCTGTGGCCTTCCCAGACACCTGCACACACATAATGCACATAAATTCATCCAGGCACAAACACATATACATAATAAATCTTTTTAAGAATAAAAAAAGGGGCTGGAGAGATGGCTCAGCTGGTAAGAGCACCGACTGCCCTTCCAAAGGTCATGAGTTCAAATCCCAGCATCCACATGGTGGCTCACAACCATCTGTAAAGAGATCTGACACCCTCTTCTGGCTGTCTGAAGACAGCTACAGTGTACTTACATATAATAAATAAATATTTAAAAAAAAAAAAGAATAAAAAAAGATACTAAGTCAACCTTTGACCTCTACCTGCACACCCACACATCCACAAGCAAGCATGTACTCCCACACGAGGACATGCAAAAAAGAATGTTAAGAGAGAAACAGAGATAAGAAGAGAGTTATGGAGGGAGGGGAGAGAACAAGGCAGGGAGAGAGAGTAGGTGTTGGTCCTGGGAACTGGAGCAGAACAGAGAAGTAAAGGAGAAAGGTGGGTGTGCGGGCATCCATCTACAGCCCTAGCCCTTGGAAGGTGTCCTTGGTGTGTGGGCATCCATCTACAGCCCTAGCCCTTGGAAGGGGCAGGGAAGGAAGTGGGAGGAGCTTTGAACATTGAGTCCAAGCATACATTGATGGTGTAAATGAAGGCACAGAGAAAACAGTTGAGTTTGTCCAGGTTGAACTGCTGCCAAGTTGCTAAGAGAAAACAAAAAATGGATGAGGAAGTTGATGATATAGTAATTATAATCCCAAATGGAAGCTATTGAAGGTTCACCTAAGGGAAAGGAAATTTAATAGATCCCAATGAGCGTCCTGGGCTCAGCTCTAAAGATAGTTAAGATAATAGTTACAGTCAAATGCACCAGAAGGGTGGAGAATGAGGCCAGGGAAACAGGACGCTTGAGCTTGACTTTAGAGACAGTTCCAGATCTGACAGTCCACAGAAGGAATGGTGAGGGCGAGAGCAAGGTCCTGAGGTAGGAGATATAGACTGTACAGATTATCAGTATGGCTACTGTAGTATTCATGGGGCTCAGAAAATAGCTTGGAGAGGAAGACCAACCTGGTGGCAAAGGTCTCAGTGAGTGAGAGGAAGAGAAAAGGTCTTTTGTGAATGGGAAATGGGTTATATCCCCTTAACCTTAACTGTGATGCACTGGAACATGAGAGAATATGTTCACATCCTTGCATTTCTGCAGAGAAAACAGCATGCTGAGGAAAGGTTCTTTTGGGGCCTGGGATAAGGACTGCTGTGAGAAGAACCTGGAGACATATATTTGTAGACTGCAGTCAGCCATGTTATGACCAACATTAGATTTGACTGAGTTTCCAGGCTGGACCCAACCCCTCCCATCCTAACAAGCGGACCATAAAGTGTGTTTTTTAATTCAGTTCTTTTCCAGAGCAGTTAGTGAAGTAAGTCAACTTGTATGGCAAGACCAGACAGTATCTCTTTAATTCAGGACACATTTGAAACAGTCAAGTTCCAGTGCAAAGAGGACTTTGCACCCAGCCTTTCCAAACTCAAATTATAACACCTATACTGTTTCTCAGCGGGAGGCAGTTAAGAAGGTGTCAGTCTGTCCCATAAGAAGAAAGGCAAATCCCCACAAAGCCAGCCTTTCTAACTTTAGGAATAAAGAAAGATGATAGGGAAACAATGAGGTGGGGGATCAGGGAGGCAGATGCTTCAGAGAGCGCCTATTGGCCATCTGCCCTGTCAAGGAAACAGTCACCCAAACCCTGGGGACTTAGATGAGCAGGGCTGTTCTTGGTTTAGTAAGGAAGCTTCCTTCCATAGAGTGTTTCATGGAGAAGCAGTGGCAGTTTAGAACTTAGGAGGTCAGCCCTAAGGAAAGGCAGCTTGCCCCTGGGCCTACCTGAGAGTAGGCTGGATCTTCGTAGGTTCCCGGAAGACCATAAAGAACTCTAGAATGGGAACAAGCCTTTAGGCATACCCCACCTGCTGTGAACCCCACCCTTGGGCCTGGGCTTAAGCTGCTCTAACATAAGGTTTTGCAGGTGAAAGCAAAACCACTCATTTCTCTACACCAAGATTTTAGTGTAAGTATTTGTTAAAGCCAGTTGTTTATAAACTAACCCAAAGTAAAAGTCTGTCTTATCCTAACAGTTAAATTTTAGCCCATTATAGTAAGAAAACCCTAGAGCCTGAAAACTATACATTGAACCATCATAAAATCACTGAATGCTTTAAATGCATTCCAAAACGAATGCATCCAGCATCATTTTATCGTCTTCAGCTCACTGTGAAAGCGTGCAGCAGTACACTTGGTACTCACCAGATCCTTCAGGCACGCTGTTGTTGACCAGTGAATATGCTTTCCCTTCTCTCTAGGACTGTCAGTTTATCTACTATGTATTGTATACCAAGTGGCCAGGGTAACAGTTATTAACTTAGAAGTAGGCGTCTCTAAGTCATGACTCTATTGAGTTTCTGAAATTTGGAATGTAGCTTTCATGAAAATAATATTCTGGGATAGCCTATAAACATCCATTTAGTCCAAAATAGAGCATACCTGAGGTATAAAGTAGTAGAAAACTGTTGCCTTGTTATATCCAGCTATTGCAAGACATTTTAAATCGTAGATTAAATGAGGCTTTATCTTGAATATTAGCACTTGAGCAAAAGTGAACGTAGAAACAGAAGAGGTGATGCATATGAGGTGAGCAGAACACTGTGGATGGTCAGGAGCTGGAACGGCACAGGCCACTAAAGGCCTCCATGCTTGGCCCTGTACTCCTTTATGCCTTCGTAATTAGGGGTTGGTTTTGATTCAGGAAGAAAATCCAGGAGAGAATTCTACTTCATGGAACTAGACAAGAATTAGGACAAAAGTAAGGATTAAGGAAGTTAGGAGTGTGTAGGAGAGAAGGAGGGCTGTGAATTGCCAATCAGTGATTATCTGTCTGGCACGTTATCTGTCTTAAACCTTTGGCTTTACTTGTAAAATTGGAACAATGATCTTAATTCGGTCTTGTGGATGGTATAAGATTGAATAGGAGACTGCAAACACATATCACTGCTCTCAGTAAAAATTAGTAACCATTATCATTGTTTTCATTGTGTGACAGGCTCCAGTGAGACAAATCAGCCTAAGTTCATGACTCTGGATGGGGGAACTATTTGACTGACCTCTAGATGGTGTTAGTGGCTCATGGGTTGCTAGAATGGGGAGCAGGTAGACAAGTTGGTCCTAAGGAAGGCGGAAGTAGGTTGTAGGAGCTCCTAATGTCCTTGGTTGGAAAGTTTATCTCATTGGTCAAGCACTACACTGAGAATGAGCAGTGAGAAAAGGTTATGGGAGGAAGATGCAGTGAAGCACGCCTGTGATATGGGAGTCTATCCATCCAGGGCAGGAGAAAGGACAAGAAGACAACGGGAAATTTGCTCACACAGTGCTGACAGTTCAGCAGCACACTTGGGGAAAGCAAGGATAATTGAGGCTAATGTAGATTTTCAGCGATTGTTTTGCTTACTGAACTAACCATTCTCTCTTTTTCTCTCTCTTTTCTCTCCTTCCCCCACCTCACCCCCTTTCTTGTCCATGTGTCTCTCTGCCTTTACCTTCGCATATATAGTGTCAAGTCTTGTTTCCAAAACATGGAGATTTGCAAGCGCCGGGTGAATATGTATGACACAGTGAACCAGAGCAAAACACCTTTCATCACACATGTGGCCCCCAGCACATCTACAAACTTGACCATGACCTTTAACAACCAGCTGACCACTGTCCACAACCAGGTGAGCACCAGGCCCCAGGGAAACGTGGGCAGGGCTGGCCATCAGGACTCAGATATCCCCACCAAACCCCAACAGTTTCCCCTGTGCTGTCCTTTTGTGTCTATAAGCTAACGTATCTTCTTCCTCAGCCATTTATTTAAAAAGTCAAGGTCTCTGTTTTGACCGCTGGAACTATTTCCTGAGATGGTGCCTCTTCCCATTTTCTTCTGAGCAGATACGGGGAAAAAAACCTGCTAAAATAGAATGTAGAACCAAAGCTAGCAGGAGCCCCTCCTGCACCCTGTGTCCATGTGGTCTGTATTCAGGAGAGGAAAAGCCTGTTCATTCTCTAAATCATAGAAAAGCCAGCTCATGGGTCTGTCACCAGAGTCCTAGCAGCTTTTCCCAGAGGATACAGGAAGCTGAGGTTTCCTTCACGTGGATTTTCAACCTTCTGCAGATTGGCAGGCTCAGCAACATAGAACAATGTTTGAAATACAGACAGAAAATAGGTACTGAGTCTCCACGTACTAACTCACCCACTTCTAGACTCTGAGAGCGTGAAGTGTTACTCCCATCTTCCAGTCTTATGAGTCCCCCTAAAGAAGCGTGCATAGACTTTTCAGTCCTAACACCAACCTGTAATGAGAGCAGTGTCCTTTGTGTTGTTTGCACCTCTGCATAAGCACATACACCTTCAGAGCAGAGAAATAAGTATGAAAACCTACTATGTGAATGCCACATCTGGCTACCTGCTTTTAGCTGACTGGTCCTCTCCTGTCACTGAGGAGTCACTGGCCCTGCCTTTCAGCACTGCTCTTACTCACCAGGCTTTCCTGGGCTGTTCCCTCTTGGCTTGAGCTACAATTTCTAACTCTCTCCCTGCTTGAACTAAGTGACATCTGGAATCTGCTGCCCCCTGGAGGCTACAGTGTTCCTGACGCTATCTGTAAAGTGAAAGCTCACACTGTACCCTTAGTGCTTAGGGTCAAGGACTTTTCTTACCAGACCTTCAGCTAGCCCTCAAGCTAAGGCCTTTACATTCTAGAGCTTCTCAAAGCATTCACTAATGTTGTCTTTATTACCATGAGGCTTGTTTTCCCACCAGTCATTAGAAACTCTTAATACTAACTCTCTAACCTCAGATTCTTTGTTCCCATCTGCCATTTGTCTGTCCCTTCTAATACCAAACTATGTAAGACAGCACACAGGGAAGGGCACTCCTCAGATCATGTGTTGGTCAGGTGACTCCCCCTACCCACCGGCCTTTCTGTAGATATCTTCGTAGCCTTCAGACCGAGGTCTAAGGTCCCTGTCCACATCAGAACAGCCCACCTCTATGTTTCCTGTGGTATGATAGCCAGCATATCCATCTCAAAAAGATACCACCAAACTGAAAGCCACAAGGGCAGGACCCAAACAAAGGTACCTCCTTTCTCTATGACACTGAGGTTCTCAAGGTTGGCTAGGTTGGACGAGAGTAGAAAAGGCTGTTAACTTAGTGTGATGTAGGTCTATGCATTGAGAAGATGAAGTGCTGTCCTACAAACAAGATCCAGAGAGCAAACGCTCCATCACCTGAACTGGACAAACAAATTGTTTCAGACAAGCAAATTGTTCAGGTTATAACCTAGCCTTAAGCACTAAGGCATGCTTTCCCTCCTGAGATACTGTTACAAAGGGAGGGATCACAAATCTGGCAGTAAGCATTTCTTTGGTCAGACTTTTCTCAGCATGGCATCATGCAGTCCTGCTGGCGTCCATGTAAACTAGGTATTGTCACTGGCGTTTTAGAGGAAGAGATTGAGATAAAGCAGTTAAGCCTCTTAACAAAGGCCACATCAGTACATATGAGTTAGTTGGGGCTTGGACTCCAGCAGCCTGGAGTCAGTCTGTACCCTTGAAGCACATGCACTGGTTCACAGATGAATTCTAAGGAGATCCTTAGGAGGTGCCTCCTGGATGGCATCTGCTCTCTGAATCCACAAAACTTCCTTTGTACGTTAGTAACCCAGTGCTGTGTTCACTCCATGAGATCCTTGGGGTTTTGCTGCTCATTCTAAACATGGGATGTTTAGAAGCAACAAAATACACCTACAGATGTATGTTAGTGGAAGGACACAGAATTAGTTCTTTGTTGCTCTTAACATATATCCAATAGACTAGCACTTTTCCAAGTGCTCATTAATCTATGTTTATGTCTCAAGGAAGATGGGCTAATACATCATAATTTCTATGTATTTTTAAAAAACCTATTAATGGACTGGAGAGATGGCTCAGTGGTTAAGAGCATAGACCACTCTTCCAAAGGTCCTGAGCTCAATTCCCAGCAACCACATGGTAGCTCACAACCATCTGTAAAGGGATCTGAAGCCCTCTTCTAGTATGTCTGGAAACAACTACAGTGTATTCACATAAATAAAATAAATCTTAAAAAACAAACAAGCAAACCAACACCCTTAGTAGCATTGAGTAGGGAGCCCTACGTGCGTGTTCTTGGTTTATCCTTAAGGTCAGCTTCTTTACTAGCATTTCCAGGGTGTCTTCTTTAGGGGCATATCCTACCAAGAATTTTAACTGGATTTGTATGTCAGGCTCACATCTTGTTCTTACAGATGTCAACAATTGAAATGTCTATTGCTACTGCATCCAAGAACCACTTGGACCTATCTTTGCAACATAAGTTTCCATTGAACTTATTTTTTTCTTATTATTATTTCTTTTTGTTGTCCAGAACAGCTCTTAGAACCACAGAGGACAGGGTAAAAATTACCCACACCATCCCACATACTTTCATCAGCTGATCCCTAAGCAGGATCAGAAACTAAGGGAACTGTCGGCATGCCTCCTGGTCCCTCTGAGGGCTGGTGCTCATATCATAAGTTCCTCTCTTGGAGAAACAGTGCATAAGTTTAAAAACAGATCCAGATACAGGCTGCACACATAAGGGTCAGGTAAGGCAAACAAGCAGAGGACCACAAGTCCTTCCCCACGAGTCCTTCTCCCAAGGAGGCATTAGACAGGGTGCTGACTACACTGCCTCTCACACTGTGGCAGGAGTTGAGCCATACAATCACAAGTTACTATACTAGAACACACAGAAATAGCTCATTTCTACTGTCAGGGAAGGTTCTGTATTGGAATACTGGTGCCAAGGCTAGCCCCAAAGCACAGAGGCTTAGAGATAACTCTGTAGGCCAAAGGATTCCTATGAAATGAACAGCCTATATTCATAGTAGGCGAGGAAAACAACTAGACTAATCTGTCTTGAAGAAAAAAGATAGATACATTCATTTATTAAGGAAGGTACCTAAGGGTCTATAGAAAGCAAAAGGTACCAGGTTAAGGTGCATACACTGCATTCATGAGGCCATTACTAGAATTTTTGAGCAGGTGCTTATATGCAAAGCAGGGTGCTAATGCACAAAGTGGTTTTAAGAGAGAATGATTCAAGGCTGGAGAGGTGGCTTAGTAGTTAAGAGCACTGGCTGCTCTTCCAAAGGACCTGGTTCAATTCTTAGACCCATGGTATGACTCATAACCTGCTGGAATAACCCACAAATACTGTATTTACTGGCTATGAAAAAGTGTGTCCCTGTGTTCTCAATTGTTAGTTGTTGGGTCAGTACAGGCTAGCAGGATATGTAAATGTCTGTGTCTTCCTCACACGCCCAAAGAAGAAAGGCAAGCTGCTGTGGGGACGGTCACATAGCCCTCAATGCCAAAAGGCAACCCAGAGAATGGACTGGGTATTGTCCTGCTGCCGATTGATTCAGAGGAGGAGTAAAGAGTGTGGCCTTCTGTAGAATAAAGAGCAGGCAGAGCTGGGGCAGACTGACCGGGCAGGACAGACAGGAGGCAGAAGGAAGAATGGGAGCAAGGCAGGGAGGTGGGGCAGAGCCACATGGAGAGAGACACAATGCAGAGAAGTTGCTTTAAATAAGAGGCTAACCAAGAGACTGCCCCAATAAAAGGACAACAGATTTAAACTATGTCCTTATCATTATTAAACCTCAAGCGGGGACCCCCGAATTCCCCCACAGTAATAGCCATCTGTAATTCCAGTTCTGGGAAATTCAATGCCATTTTCTAGCTTCTGTGAGCACTAGGCACATACGTGGTACACAGACAAACATGCAGGCAAAACACCCATACATGTTTTTAAAAATTGAAAGAGAGAGAGAATGATCCTGTGCCCAAGAACTGAAAGAGAGGTAGAGAGCAGGGAATCAGTAGTCAGAGACTTACAGGTTCTGGGCACCAGAGAACAACTGAAAGCAATCCGTTGTTCTAGGGATGTTTGGGAGGCAGAGGCACAGGAATGGTGACTGATTAGAGGATGGGAAAGCCCCGTCGAATGGGCAGAGATTGGTACCATGGCATCCAGCAGAGACCCTCAGGGCCTGAGCCCATAGTGCCTGAGATGACAGTGGAAAATGCACTAAGGAAGAGTCATGGTGTGGGGAGAACTGGAGATGGATGTTGTCGTCAGCACAGACACCAGCTCCTACATGTAATTACATGTCCCCACCATACTTCCAGGAAGCACTGTGTGGGCCACTGAAAATGCATACACAGTTAAAATATGCAGCTCAAAGTCTAAAAAAGTATGTCATAGGAATTCGTAATAATTTTCAAATAAATGTATTGTCTTGAACCAAAATCCATCACAAAATCTAAGTACAAAAAGCAATATAGAACTAGATACATAGCTCAGCAGTGGACTTGCCTAGTGTACGCAAGGCTCTGGGTTTGCTTGATTTCCCCAGCATCACAAAAAAGAAAAAGAAAAATAAGGGCTTGACATTTTTATGAAATTTGAGGTTAACTCCACTTGAAATTCTCTTTACATATGTGTCCGTTTACATGGGACACTTTCCTTTTAGTTTCTAACAAGTTAAAAGTAGTCCCCTACTCCCACAGACACACCCCCAAATATTTAAAGCATGTGTGGCCAAACATCCATGAGCATTTACTCAGAGCCCACCTGCTCCTCAACCCTAGAGCTTACAACCTCTAGAGGTATGACTCCTAGACAGCTTCATGAAGCCATTGCTTAAAGATCAGCGTGAAAATCTTTAAGGAGAGAAACAAATGATTCCCAACAAAGAATTCACTTTCCTTCTACAGCTTTGTTTCCATTAGAAGTTCAGTTTCAAAAGCTAGATCCTGGTGTTTGCCATCTTCTGCTTTTACAGTAGCAGGTCTAGGAGGTCTGCACTAGCACTGTCCCCAGTGTGAGCAAGAGGACCTGCAGGACCCTGCCTGGGCTACCCTTTGGTACATGGCACCCATGCTAAGGCCTGTTTATATAGGACCCGGGCCTGAGCAGCCTCTTGGAGGATGTGTCCTACCGAGCTACTTCACCCAAGGGGAGAGGAGGCTGAGCAGGGTTTGTGGGCTGGCTGCACAGTACAAGTGCATCTGAAACCCCTTAAGTTGGAGGAACCAAGCTAAGACATGGAGAAAGAAGGCGGGGCTTAGCTTCCCACCCTCTCCATCATCACATTCCACCATAGGGTCTAAGAATAAAAAGGCTCTCAGCCCAAACCTACCCAGTTAGGGTCAAAAGAGACTTTCATTAAACAATTTTGTTCTGTTGTTGTTGTTACTGTTGCTGCTGCTGCTGCTGCTGCTGCTGCTGTTGCTGTTGTTGTTGTTGTTGTTGTTTGTATCCCTGGTAAGCCTCAAACTCAGTATATAGCCAAACTCAGTATATAGCCAAAGATAACCTTAAACTTCTGGTCTTCAGCCTCAGCCTCTTGAGAGCTGAGGTTATAGGACTTTGCCACCATAGCTGTTTTTATGTAGTGCTGGGCATTGGACCCAGGGTACCATGCATGCTAGGCAAACACTCTACTGAGCTACATTCCAGCCCCTCAACCAGATGGTTTCCTAAACTAAGCTAACTTCTCAGTAGTGAGGAGTGTGGGTCCCACAGACATGAGGGTTCAGCTGAATTCCTGCCCCTCTTTTTGCTTTTTTTGCTCTTGATTTGTTTACTCTCCTTTAAATTCATTTGTTTGATTTAGATTTGTGTCTCCCAGCATACCACCTCCCTCATTTTTTATTTTTGTTTATTTTTGTTTAATCCCCGTCATCCCTTTAGGCTCCCTCCTCCTCCAGTGCCACTCTCTCCTTAGCCAATCCCGAAGTCTCCATACTAAACTACCAATCTACACTCTACCAGCCCTCAGCGGCATCCATGGCCGCCGTGGCCCAGCGGAGCATGCCCCTGCAGACAGGAACAGCCCAAATCTGTGCCCGACCTGACCCCTTCCAGCAAGCTCTCATCGTGTGTCCCCCTGGCTTCCAAGGTAAGGCTAAACTGGTTCTTGCAGGACCACCTTTAGGGCTTTAACCCCTGCTGCTTCTCAGAGTGCTCCCTTTCGGGAGGAAAGCCTTCTTCCTTTCCTTCCTCAGAATGCTCCTATCACTGAATTTAGAGGCTGGTCTCCTATTGCCACCAACCTAGAAACAATGCGACTTATGCTCTAGGACCAAGTCCATTTGTTGTTGTTCTCAGCACCTGCCAGAACTGTGGCTCCAGCCAGCTGCCTGGAAAGAGGCGCATTGTCCATTGTTATGCTGCCGTCAGCTCCAGCTTCCTCACGTGAAGTGCTCTCTGTATGTTATCCATAGAAAATTGCCAGGCTCTGACAGCCAGCATAGGCCCACTTCATGTGGAGAATATAAATTTGTCTGAGCAGTGCCTCCCAGGGTTGCCTCCCCTTGGCCATGATCCCAGAGCTCCTTTCCTGTGGACCTAAAGCAGCTGAGATGACGATGTACTTTGTCACACTTTACACAGAAAGCTCAAGGTCATGTATGCTCAGATACCAGCCAAACAATCCAGAAGGAGCCCTCCAGGGATGGTGTCCCCAGCTTCCTTTGCTGTGACACTCAGTTATCTCCATGGGCAGCAACTGTGGTCATCCTCGTGTAATTTGTCATTTTAGCTGTCCTGGTTTTGGCCACACATGCTTTAATATTTGGGTGTGTGTTTGTGGGGAATAGGGGACTACTTTTAACTTGTTAGAAACTAAAAGGCAAGCGCCCATAGCCGAGCAGTAAAGCTGCTGAGCTGCCTGGAAGGGTCGTCTCACTCACCTCCCTCCTGTCCCTCACCCATGTATTGAACAGGCCTGCAGGCCTCTCCCTCCAAGCATGCTGGCTACTCCGTGCGGATGGAAAATGCCGTTCCCATCGTCACTCAGGCTCCAGGAGCTCAGCCTCTTCAGATCCAGCCAGGTCTGCTCGCTCAGGTAATTCTCTTCTGCATTGTTCCTATTCCATCATCCATGTTAACGCTTTCCCAGAAGACATCCATCTCATCTGACTCCCTGGTGACGAGCAGGTGGAATTTGTCAGGACATTGGAATATGTCGGTAATGTTCTAAATGATCCCCAAGTGAATTACATCCTTAAGTGTCTAGTGACAATTCCAAGAAGAAATTTAGATAGTCTCAGAGTCTAGGGAAATTATTATTTTACCTTTCTAAGGCAAATTCATCTAGGAAACCTAGGTTTTAATCCTAAATCTGCTAGCAATTCTCAGTGACCTAAGGCAAATCAGTTAACATCTCTTCGCCTCAAATTTCTTTCTTGTAAAATAGAAGTGGTTCTTAGAGCCAAAGAGCCCTGGAGATTATTCCCTCATTGCAGAATTGGAAAAGCAGGCATGCAGAAGCTATGGGCTGGAACCGTCCTCTTTTATCCATATAGATGTTCTCTCTGTAGAAGAAGATCACAAAGATGAAAATGTATAACAATAAAATGTATAAAATGTGTTACAATTTAGACTAACAGTACTGGTGCAATACCAGAAACCAATCCTTAAAGACACTTGATCCAATGACAAATGTATTTTCTTTATACCAGGCACTTTACAGTTAATTTGTTTAATCCTCACAACATTTTTGTCATATATTTGTCTCTACTTGACCATCATATAGCCATCAGAGCCATATGTGGCACACACCTGTCATACCATGCATAGCTGGCTGAGGCAGGAGAAGTGTGAGTTCAAGACCAGGCTAAGCTATATAGTGAGTCTAGGCCATCCTGCACCAAACAGTAAGGCCTTTTTAAAAACAAAAACAATAACTAGATGTCAGAACCATCAGAACCAAAACGTATTCTAGACATGTGACACAGATGTCCGTATTTTCCCCACCATCTTAGACCACTTCCGCGTCATCTTTCTGCCCGTGAGCATCAAGATGGCTTGACCTGTTAGTGTCAGTTTTATGTTTAAGTGAGAGAGTTTCCCAAAAGACTTCCCCAAATTGTTCTCAGAATAGTTTGTTTATAGATATGGTTTTCCTCATTTAATTTATGGGATGTCAAGTTGCATAGGTCTGCCCTTGGCTCTCTTGTAGTTCATTTTCCTCTCTAATATCCAGTCTTCACCAACTGTGTCTTGGTATCTGGTAGGGAATGTTCTTTTATAGTTCTTCAAAATTTCATTAGGTATTCTGGTCTCTTTTCTTTTCCATATGTGTTTTACCATAATTTATCCATAAAAAGAAAAAGACAAGAAAAAGTGAGAAAGAAGAGAAAGGAAAGGAGGCAGGCAGATGCACAGGCAAACTTGTGGGGCTAGAAAGTAGTTAAGAGCACTGGCTCTTCCCCAGGCCCCAGGCTCAATCCCCAGCACCCACAGGGTTGTTCACCAGTCTACTCTAGGGGATCTAATGACTCCCTCTGCTGGTTTCTGTGGGCACCGTCACTCACGTATGGCACAGAAATGTATGCAGGCAAGATATGCATATACATAAAAATAAACAATAAATACTTTACATTTTGTTACTATTGACTTTATTAATTATACTTGTACTCATTTATTTGCTCTTAGTTTATAGGAATATAGTTGACTTTGGTCTATTAGATTGTTATGTAGCTAGCCTACTGTTTTTGTAAATCCTTTTGAAGTTGCCATGTAGACAAGTCTTTGTAGTTCCAAATAATACTTTTGTTTCTTAATCTTCAAGCCTTGTACTTTTTTCTATTGCTTATATATCCTTGGCTGAGTAGGGCAGTCCAAATGATGTCTAATAACAGAGAAAATCAGGGATCTTTTAAATAAATATTCTATATATCAAATATACTTTCTCATCTATTTGAATAACCATATGACTTCAATCCCTAATCTGTTAATGTTGCAAGTTATGTTCATAGATTTTGTAATGTTAAATTATCCTTCTGTCTATGAGAAGCTTTATTTGATCATATTGTGCTCCATATGATGACATGCTTTTTGAGCTCAGTTTGCTACTACTATGATTAGTAGTTTTTTCATCTGTGTCCATAAATGCGAAATGACATGATTTCCCTTTCTTAGGGAATCCTTTTCTGATTTGAGAACACTTTGGGAGAATCTTTTGGGAAACTACGTGAGCAGTTAAGTTGACACTTACAGGTCAAACAGCCTTGACTCCTGATAGGAGATGACATGGAAGCTGTCTAAGATGGTGGGATTCTAGACATGTGTCTCTTTATTCTTATATCTAATTGACTTTGCTCAAGTGGCAGCAACACCAGCAACTGGTGACACACAAAGTTGTGTGTGCCTTGTTGAAAGGGTGTCAACAGAAAACCTTTCTTTAAACCAGGCTTTTCTTTTTAGTGTCCATTGTTGTTGTTGTTGTTGCTGCTGCTGCTGCATAGTTATGTGGTGAGGAGTTCAAGATGGCCACTCTAAATCAAAGGAGAGAGCTACATACAGATCAGCCCAGGGTCAGGGCGTTTGCTCACCCTTATCTGAGTGTCAGAAGTCCAGACCAGCCCCCCAGTGAGCCCAGAACCTGAAGATTTCCCTGTATACTTCACAGGTTATTAGAGGACTCCCCCCACACACACACACACACACTTTTTTATTATTATTATTTACTGGATCTAAGTAAGCCAGGAACAGCTAGCTGACAGAGACATCCTCATCGTTCAGTTGAGTGAAACCAACAGGCTCAGCATTTCCAAATTGTCTAGATCCTTTAATCATAGTGTGGAGAGTCCTACCTCTTACATGAAAAGAGCCTTTAGTGTTGGGAACCTTCAAGTTGATTTAACCTAAATCTGTAGTTGGAAAAGTAAACAACTGAAAAACTATGTGTATAGGATTTTAATTGGTATAGTGTTTATAAAAAGGAACCCTTAGAAGCAAGTTGAGTGTTCTCCACTAGGGAATTTGTTAATCAACAGGTATCTGCATAGGGTAGAGCAGAACAGAGAGAACACCCTAAGTGGACACTTTGTAGACCTGTGTGTCTTCAAAGCTAAGACACGGTTCTTATGTTTAAAATATGAATGTATCCTATCCAGTATTGCACTAGCTAATGGCCCGCTATCTTTTTTCCTTTTTTTCTGTCATTTAATCTGTCCCAGTGAGCTAGCCTGTTAAAATGGAGTTATCACCTCTGTCTTTATGTACTCCTTGTAAAGGACAAAATTATAGTAACTTATAAAACTAAGTAGTGATTATTTTTAGGATAATAATTAAATATTGAAATTTAGGCCTTCATTTTTCTGTGAGTAGATTTCTAGGCTATCAGACATGAAATTTCTGAATACTATTATGTGCTTTAAATGTTTTCCCCAAATTTGATATTGTTTTCTTCTTCTGAGCATTTAAAACATTTTGAGGACTATGTGAAGGTTTAGAGGTAGGCCCTTTAAATGCATTTCACATGTTAGTTTTGGTCTCTTTACCTCCTTTCTCCCAGTAGCATGTTGTGTCCCCTACAGAGAAACAAGCCTCTGGCATTCCATATGAACGTGCATATGGCAGAAGTGCACAGTTAGTGTGACACAAGAGCAACCTTTACAGAAACCCTTATAAAGGAAAAGTCTGTGACCTCCACCTTCCCAAGTCCTAAACCCAAGTTAGCACACAAAAGTGGGGAGACAGGAGGTACAGTTCTTGAGTCAGATATTATATTTAACTCATTTTTTTTTTCAAGGAGCAGTATCCAAAACTCCCTCTCACTATCAAGACCAAGTCAGAAACTCAGAAATGCCAGGTCCCTTCTAGAATCCACTTTCCAAGAAGGTTTTTGCCTCCTGGCCAGTGAGTCATATGGCCAGGGTCCCTGTGTTTCCCTGAGGACTGGCGACCTCCTTAAACTGCCCAACCCTCAGTCTTACTCTACACGTCCACTAGAGCATTTGCAGCCACCAATCTGAGGCCCTTGTCTTTCTGTCTGCTTCTGTCTTACTTGGCATTCAAGTTGCTAACAGAGAAGACGTTTGCTCATGTTACCTTCTTGTAGTTCACACCCACACCAGATCCCAAATAGAGCCACCATGTTTGTGTTCTTCATGCAGTATGTCTGGGTGTTGGCTGAGAGCATGGGAATTAGATTGTTCGGTGCACACACCAGCTGCACCACCTGCTGGCGGCCTTTGGGAATGTTGCATTGACATTTAAATTTCATCCTTTTTCAAAGGTACATAATTTTTTAGCTTATATAACACCACACATTTACTAAAAAATATAGTCTCTCTCTATATATATATATCCCACCTTTAATTTCTACTATCCTAAAACAACTTCTAACTTGACCATTCATTTTTATATAAATACATATAAGAAACATTCTAAAGTGCTTCTCAATTGCTTCTCTCCCTTGTTGTGTTATAAATTGACTTCCTGTTTGTGTAGTGGCTCCATCGTTCTCAACCCATCCCTACAGTCTCTTTCCCTCACTCTTTCATTCTCTGATTTTTCCAAAATAATTTATGATTCAACTACTTTATGATGCTTGTATGATTATTGTCAGTCGTATAGTATTGTTCTTGATGAGGTTCTAATATCCTGACTATACTTCCTTCCTTGTATGACTCCTTGTTTCGTGGCTGTTTCATGTATTCCACTGGGTTACTCTCTGTGTATCTTATCCAGCCCCAGGTCATTCTAAAACTGGAAGTGGTGTCTGTATTTGACATGTTTGGGAGTGAATATGTCGAGTTCAGTATGTTATTTGTCTTCATGAAACCTTTTATACAGTTCTCCTTGTTCACAAGTGGTCTCAAGATTTATGATTTCGTGTTGCTTGTTTTACACACATTGTTCTGAATCTGTTTGCCCTCTCACTCTGAGTGTTGTTGTTATTGTTGTTGTGTTGTTTGTCCTTTAATAATGTCTTACCTTCTCTTCAAAAAATTCTTATTAACTATATTTTGTTACATTGGCTTTTGTGTGTATATGATATGTGAGTACATTGGTGCATATGTGTTTGTGGTGAGTGGATATGGGTACCCATATATAGTGGCTAGTTTTATGTCAATGTGACTCAAGCTAGAGTCATCTGAGAGAAGGGAGCCGTAATTGAGAAATTGTGTGCCCATAAAATCAGGCTGTAGGCAAGTCTATAGATGTTTTCCTTCCTTCCTTCCTTCCTTCCTTCCTTCCTTCCTTCCTTCCTTCCTCTCCCCCACCCTTCCTCCCTTTTTTGTCTCTCTCTCTCTCTCTCTCTCTCTCTCTCTCTCTCTCTCTCTGTGTGTGTGTGTGTGTGTCTGTGTGTGTGTGTGTCTGTCTGTCTGTCTCTCTCTCTCTCTCTCTCTCTCTCTCGCTCTCTCTGTGTGTGTGTGTGTGTGTGTGTCTGTGTGTGTGTGTGTCTGTCTCTCTCTCTCTCTCTCTCTCTCTCTCTCTCTCTCTCTCTCTCTCTCTCTCTTGAGGTTATCTCTGTGTAGTCTTGGCTGTTCTGGAACTAGCTCTGTAGACCAGGCTGGCCTCAAACTTAAAGAGATCCATCTGCTTCTCTTCATCTCCCAAATTCTAAGAATGCCTGCCATTTACACGGGCGGTAGGTATCCAAAATCTGGGTGACACACTTTCCACGCTGAGCCGTCTCCCTAGCCTGGAGTTAACACTTCTAAATTCATCTTGTCTGGTCTTCTCTTGTCTTCTCTTCTCTCCTCCTCTTCCTCCTCTTCCTCTTCCTGCCCTAGCTCCTTTCTCTTGAACTTCTCCATTCCCTAGAGGACCTGGCCTGGTTTACCTTGGAGTAACTCAGTCTGCTAGCTTTCTTGGTAATTGCTCATTTGTTGTTACACCTCTAAAATTTTTTAACTGTTATTGTCTGTTCCCCATTCTTCTTGCTTTTATGAATTGATATATTATATTTCATTACTGACATATTACATTCAGAGAAAAGAATAATTTGCCATATTTTCTAAACAAGTCATTTAACCTCTCTGCCTCAGTTTACTCACCTAAGAAATAGGTAGAAATAGTAGTCCTTACCCTACTGGGACCAATATTAAATCCAAAAATCCACTCATGACTTAACACTTCTTGACACACAGCATGCTACAGCCAGCATAGTGGTGCGTACCCATGGTCTCTGCATTTGGTAGACTGAGACCAGGAGGATCTTAAGTTCAAGTGTAGCCTGACATACATAGCAAGAGTCTGTCTTTAAAGGAGAAAGAGAAAGGTTCTTCATACTGTGAGGTGGAAGCAGTGAGTTCCTCCTAGTCTCTTTCTTGTCTCTGACTTATGGAATTGAAGTTATCTGTCATTTAAGCTGACAGTCCCAACTAAGTTTATTACTTTTACCACTTTCTCTCATATGTAGGCCAGCAATAGATAGTCTCTGAGCTGTAAAATGTGAGAATTAAATCCAGAAGATAAAACTCCATATGGTAACTGATAAACAGAAATACTGAATCTCTGAGTTCAAGGCCAGCCTGGTCTACAGAGTGAGTTCCAGGACAGCCAGGGCTATAGAGAAAAACCCTGTCTCAAAACAACAACAACAAACAAGTATCAAATTTAGGACGCTGATAGCAGGCTTTCCAAGGGCAGAGAGCTATCCTCATCTGACCCAGTTCAGTTAGCTCAGTCTTTTGCACATAGTTTATAGGACAAGTCAATGGATGGATTTTTAGAAAGCTTCAAGCATAATAGAACAAATTCATAAAGAAACCATCTTTAAGATGACCTAATTCCTTCCAAATTGTACTGTAACCCTATACCTACCCGTTTGTTGTCTCCTGGGTTTTTTGAAGCCAACAACCAGTCCACACTTTGACACCCATCATAAGATCCAGCGCAACTCCCACATGGATTAAGTTCTGGACTCATGCAAACCAATTAAGTGATTAACAAAATGTGATGGTTGTGGACATCCTGTCTTACAGCAGGCCTGGCCAGGTGGGGCCCAACAGATCCTCCTTCCTCCAGCGTGGCAGCAGCTGACGGGCGTGGCCACGCACACATCTGTGCAGCATGCGGCTGTGATCCCCGAGGCCATGGCAGGCACCCAGCAGCTGGCCGACTGGAGGTAAGTGGTAAATCCTTGTGGGCCACGCGGTTTCTGGGATGAGAGCTGTGTTCACCATGGACAGACACCACCATGTGAGCTATGGCTACTGTGTGATGGGAGGTGGGTTAAATAGTATACCAAGGTACCCAAAATTCAGTTTGATTAATACAATTAACTGTCATTTTCTACCCAAAACTCAGTTACATCTTTTAAACCCCTGTGTAATTCACAAAACCTGACTAGGTTTTCACAGAATTAGGATCCTTTCAGAAAGCAAACATTTGTCACCAGTGATGGAATACAGAAGAGAGTCCCCAAAGCCCTAAGCAATTCTAGAAAGTGTTCTCATGAAGTTTTGAGACATAGGTGCCTGTCTGTCTGAGCTCCCCAGGGAAAGCTTAGCAGGTAAGATGCATTTGGAAGGATGAGCTCTGGCATGTTTATTAAGTGTGCCTTTTCAGGTAACAGCCTGTCTATGGGTGAGAGTTCACCTCCACAGACCCCAGGGACTCCAGCCACCACCTGCCAGCATCCTGCATCTGTCTCCAAAACTGCCCACACGCCCCACCGCCTTCCTCATGGGCACCCACTCTGCTCTTTTCATAAGCACTTGTCATTTTTCCTCTGGCCCTCATCCCAACGCTGTCACAATGCCCTCCTTTGACCAGTACAGAGCCATATGACAGCCCTCCAATTGTCCCCAGCTCTGTGGCCCCTGTGGGAGGTATCTCCTTCTACAGAAAGTACTCCCTGCTGCCCTCTGATAGTCTGCTTACCACCCTGAGAGCCTCCCTAGTTCCTTTTTTGGAATATAGAGTTCTTGGGTTCAGTGTAGCAGTATATGTCTGAAATCTCGACAGAGTGGCTGAAGTAGAAAGATTATTAAGTTTGAGGCCAGTCTGAGTTACATAGTAAAACTCTACCTAAATAGCTAAATAACTTCCTCTAGGCAAGCGGCTACATAGTTCTCTGAATCAGGTGTCTAGTGCAGCTTTCTCCTTCTCCATGTAAACTGCTTTCTGACTAGTAACAGGAGGAGAATCCATGGTTGTCCCCACAGCTGCGCTCCACATTCAGTGGAAGCAGTTTCAAACCAGGCAAAACTGGTTTCCAGTCTGGCTGTGCAAGACCTGAGGCAGGTTATTTAACTTTTATGGCCTCAGTTTGTTTTCAATAAAGTGGGCTGTAATGTTTACCTCACAGGATTGTGGGGTAGGGGATAGAGGATTGTCAGTGAAAAT
Source organism: Apodemus sylvaticus (assembly GCF_947179515.1). Lineage (NCBI taxonomy): Eukaryota > Metazoa > Chordata > Mammalia > Rodentia > Muridae > Apodemus > Apodemus sylvaticus. The sequence goes on along the minus strand of NC_067473.1, from coordinate 63,043,895 downwards.
GGAATGGAAAACCCTTGGCCTGTCTTTAACATGCAGCGTGGCAGCACCTGGACATAGCAGAATCAGCCTGGCGCCGCTCACCCAGTCATGACAGCCCACACTCCAGGATTGCCTTTCTCCCTCAAGCCCATTAAGAGCAGCAGCCAAGTTGAAAGCCGTGTGACCGACCATGGGGTCCATCCACACCACCCCGGGCTCCAGAGACCCCGCCACAGCATCTTTGTCTTTGTCTTTGGCAGTTAGAGCTCACTTCATCTCAGCAGTATTTGTGCCCCTGTTCACGCATCTTTTCTGTTCTGCCTTGTTCCGCCTCTCTTCCATCTCCACATCCTCCCAGTCTCTGCATCTCATTGTGGGTCAAAGAGCATCCACAACCGTGACTAGAAAACAAAAGAGGAGCGCCAGCGCCGCCCTCATTTCCAAGGAAAAGGGCCTCCTGTGGGGAAATAAAGACCAGAAAGTTAGCACCACGCTCCTTTCCAAAAGCCATACACATGTCTCAGAGACCTTCAACATCACGATGAAAGTTTGTCTTTTTCTCCTATTTATTCTCTCAAGTTACAAAGATGGAATTTGATTTTTTTTAAAGTTCAAATAAATACTTCTTTAGCTTTTAATTTTATTACATGTTAAATGTGCTTTTACAGACAAATCTTTGAATTAATCACCACTTTAAACCTTTCTGTTAGAAAACAAGGCTTTTTAAAGAACCCTCCCACCTAGAGAGTAAGACTTTAAAATGGAGCCCACTTCCAGGACGCCTGCCGCCACACACTGCTGCGAGAGTGTGTATGACCGTTAGTAATTTTGATTTAATACAAACTCTGCACAAGTCTAGTTGCCCATCAGTTAATCTAATTGTTCATTCAGCAAGCGTGTAATTAACTGATCAGCTGCTACATGCCTGAGCATTGTGTTAGCTACTGAGGGAATTCAGAAGAGCATTAATGATTCCTAATGCCAGAAGCACATGGCTCCCAGGTGCCGAAGTTTGTTTGTCACGTTAACTACAATTTTCTCATTAATAAAATGTGTATCTAAGACATCCTGCCTACCTCCCAAAACAGAATGAAAGAACCCATTGAAGTTGCTTTGTAAATTCTAAAACAAAATGTGCAAATTCTAAAACAAAACGAATGTATTATTTTTCCGCATAATCACCTGTTCAGGGATTTTACAGGTCAAGGCTACTTATCCCATCTCTCTAGAGCTTAAAGATTCTGACTCTACTCACTTGACATTCTTTCCCCTTGAAAGTCTTGGTTCTAGCTCATCAACCAGCCCTCCTACTTCAACACAGGCCTTCCATTCTGCGGTTCTGCGGAAGAAGCTTCATCTTATTAGATGAAGTATAGAGTTCAGTTCTATAAAACCACTAAGGGGCCTTTGTCCCTTTCTCTCTTTCAGGAACACACATGCTCATGGAAGTCATTACAATCCCATCATGCAGCAGCCTGCACTCTTGACTGGTCATGTGACCCTTCCAGCTGCCCAGCCCTTAAATGTGGGTGTAGCCCACGTGATGAGGCAACAACCAACCAGCACCACCTCCTCCAGGAAGAGTAAGCAGCACCAGTCATCTGTGAGGTAGGTGATGAGAGCCAGCAAGAAACCCCAGAAGACTGAAATGCTGAACACAAGCAGGGCACCAGTGCACTGCCCTGGCCTGGTGCAGGGAGCAGCTCCTCCTACAAGAGCTGGAAACACCTGACAGCACATGGAACACTCTGGAATTTGCTAAAAGCACACTCTATGGGCTCTGCAGATGCAACCCTGCCTTGACTCTTCCTAGTTCCTGTCCCTCCGGCACTTAAGGCGGAGGCCTAGTCAGGGTGCGCCTAATGTCTTGAGTGCTTCAGTTGTTTTTGTCAAAAAAAAGTAGCAAAGCACAGTTAGGAAGATCTTACTGGAGACCACATGGTGGACACCAAGATGCTGCAGTCAGGGAGGGGCTGAGCTCGGCTCTGCTCTCACACAGCGTGGGCATTGGGATTTGTACCAGGGATCGGTGTCTAGGTCATGTAGGGAAAACAAATAACAAATAGGAGACAAAAGAAAGTGGAGGATTGTAGCTAAATAGTCCTCACAGGACTCTCTGAAGGTGATTAGCCATCACCTAGGGACAGCGGAGGCTGAGGAGCCTGCTCAGACATTAAGTCTAGTATTCTAGATATCAAGAGATGGGAGAGTGTCCTCTAACGAAAATGAATAAGCAAGGTTCTTAGCTAAAACTAGATTTTATAAAGAAGTGCACAGTTGAGCATATGAAAAGGTTCAAAGTCCTGCCTAAATTTGACTACACAGTCTCTGTTATCTTTTCTAGAAACAGCAGGCTTCTGGTTTCCACTTGATTACAAATTATCAAGATATCTTTTTAAAAATCATTAGAAAATGTACTTTTTTGAAATTTCAGGTCAGAAACATAACTCATTAACTTAAAAACAAGCTCTGTAGCTATTGAGATAGATCTAGATCATGAAACTACAGAATTGCTCTCACATGAACACATGTGGCTAATTGCTTAAATATATCTATGGTGACTCCCAAATACTAACAGTAGGCTGCTAATCTTTCCCATGTTCCTGAACTCTTAAGCCATCAAGATTGACATAAGGCTTCATGTTACATGTCCCTTTGACAAAGGCAAACATAGAGACAAGAGCTAAATTAGCAGTACCAGGGACTGGCGTGTAAAAGGAAGGCAGAGCCTGAGGTGTGGGAGGAGTTTGCATCTATACAGTAACTCATTGAACACTTCAGAAGGGAAAATTCTAACCTGATTTTTTTGTTTTCTTTTGTTTTGGGTTTTTTTTTCTTTTGGTTTTTTGGATTTGTTTTTTGTTTGTTTTTGTTTTGTTTTGTTTTTTGAGACAGGGTTTCTCTGTATAGCTCTGGCTGTCCCGGAACTCACTCTGTAGACCAGGCTGGCCTTGAACTCAGAACTCCACCTGCCTCTGCCTCCCAAAATGCTGGGATTACAGGTGTGTGCCACCACCACCCGGCATCTAACCTGACTTTTTAAAAAAAGAGGTTTCTAGGTCTAAACAACAATAAGGGCAAAACCCACAACCAATAGCTGGTCAAATAGATTTAAGTCATGCAAATGTAGAACTGCTCCCACAGCATATGATTTAGATGCACATAGCTATTTATTTGGTAGAGACTGAACAAGAGAAATCAGGTACATGAAATTCCTAGTTCTAATGTGCTTTTCTGTTTCTGTGATTTAAAAGTCTGGCCAAAAACAACTTGGGAAGGAAAGAGTTGATTTCATATTGCAGGTTATAGTCCATTACCCAGGAAAGCCAAGACGGAAACTGAGGCAGAGACCATGGGTGAGTGCTGCTGCTGGCTGGCACCCAAGCTCATGCTTACCTACCTACCTTTCTTACACAGTGCAGGGCTGTGGCACTGTGCCACCCTCAGCCTCTCAAGTCAATTAGCAATCAAGAAAATTCCCCACAGACAGGCCCACAGGCCGGTCTGACGGACACAGGAGTTTAGGTTCCTCTTCTCAGGTGTGTCAAGTTTATCCATTATACTCATGATTTTTTTTTCTTCCAAGTGCCAGAGTTAGATCTGCCTTCTTACATTTTTTAAAGAGTTATTTACTTATTTTATCTATATGAATATATTGTAGCTGTCTTCAGACACACCAGAAGAGGGAATCAGATCCCATTACAGCTGGTTGTAAGCCACCATGTGGTTGCTGGGAATTGAACTCAGGACTTCTGGAAGAACAGCTAGTGCTCTTAACCACTGAGCCATCTCTCCAACCCTCCTTCTTTCATTCTTATTCAAAAAATAATTCAAGGGCTAACTCCCCTCAAGTTGGCATCCTTCTTCATATTTTCTTGTTAGGGTATTCTGATAAAACAAGAAAATTCTGCTTACATCAGTGGCAGCTTCCCAGAATGCTTTTGAGTGGCAGCCCTGTGACAACATACCAATGTCATTGAAAAGCAGCAGAAGTTACTGCCGTGGTTTCTGTGCTCCGTCAGGCAGAGCTGAGCTTAGCATTCTTGTGGTGGCCCTACTGAGTAGGTGTGATCAGGACTCTTGGCCTTCAACCACTTCAGCAACTCTGCCTTGTCTTCTCACCCCTAGCTGCTTCATGTGGACACACTGTATGTGCAAAGCAGGATCCACAGTCACAGTGCAAATCATCTCCTTCCTCTTTCTGATTTTATTACTGTTTTTGAGACAAGGTCTCACTTTGTAGCCCTGGATGGCTGGAACTCACTGTTTAGAAGAGTCCTGTCTTCTGATTCACATAGACCCACCTGCCTCTGCCTCTGCCTCTGCCTCTGCCTCTGCCTCTGCCTCTGCCTCTGCCTCTGTCTCTGCCTCTGCCTCTGCCTCTGCCTCCTGAGTGCTGAATTAAAGATGGGCACCTCCACATATGATATATTTGCTTCTTTTTAAGACCAGTCCCCAGCAAAATTGTGAGAAAGCACACAGGACTTTGCCTGTGTAATAATGCAGGAGATATGTTTTTTTCTTTAACAGTGCCAAGTGGACATGTTGTAAGTGTTGGAACTGTAAACACTATAAGAGTAATACAACATAACAGATACAAAAGGGAATGATCGTACTGGTAAATCTTGCTACCAGCTCCAGAGGAGTTTACCAGGGTAGCTCTATACAAAATCAAGTTCGCTTTTACTAAGTTATGTTTATCTTGCTTCGACCTCCACTTAAAAGGTGCTAGACTCTCTAAGGACATAGCAGAGCCAAGGATTTATTCTCTTTTGACTTTGCTCTGTACTGCATGGGTACTAACCAGGATCAGCAAAGGGTTTGATGAGAAGAAAAGAAGGTAATTGTTCCCTAAAGTTACCAGAACTTAATATAGAATTTCAGGTCAATCAATCCAAATTAAAAAATTCCTTTTGGTAGACTAAGAGAGATGGCTCACTGGTTAAGAGCACCCACTACACTTCTAGAGGAAGATTTAATTCCCACCCCCCCATGGTAGCTCACAATCATCTGTAACTCTTGTCCCAGGGAACCTGCTATCTTCTTCCTAACCTCCTAGGGCATCGTGGTGCTCATACATGCAGGCAAAACACTCATACACATGAAATAATAAATCTAAAACTAATAATTTTAAAAGTTAAACTATGTATGCTACAGTACTCAGATTTGGCTTATCCATATTTTTTAAAGTCCCTTTTAAGTTTAGTACCTTCTTCCTCTTGCATTTGTCCCAATTTTTTATTGCAATACAAATTAATTGATTTAGCCTCCCATGAGGCTCAGATCCAAAAAAAGTTTTGTTTTTCTTTGTTTTGTTTTCCATTGTACATTCCCAAATCTAAATGCTGTTGCTTTTCCAGAAGAGAACGAAGGGGAACCTGAGTGGGGGCTGTAATGGCCATGCCCTCTGTAAATGCTCTCCATGCCCACCAGCAGCAAGTCCTAAGTTTAGGCCCCAGAACCTGCATAAAAGAGCCAAGCGTGGCAGTGCACACCTGTAATTCAAGTGCTGAGGTTAGAGACAAGCAGATCCCAGGGAACCTGGCACCCAGCTAAATCAGGGTGCTTCAGGCAGGGGACAGCCTTATCTTAAAACTAAAATGAACAGCTCTTAAGGGACATGCACCTGAGGCTGACCAGTAGCGCACACACTACTACAATCTGAGGTTGTGCCCTTTAGTCTGGAAACTCTCACAAGTGTCTTAAGTAGCAGTGAGAATTCAATCCCAGCACAGAAGAAATGGGGGCCAGTAATTAAATAATAAATCAGCCATCAGGAAAGCAAGTCTCAGCATTCCTAAAACAAGATTCAAGTTCCATTGAGAAGGACTAGCTGAAGGACTAGCCAAAGTCTGGGCTTTAACCCTGAAGACTGTCTTATGCAGCTGTGCTGGATCTGACAGCTAAAATCCTGATCAGGACAGCTGTCCCTAGAAGACCAGCTCTCAAAACCAGGTATATGGACTCAAGCCAGAGCCCAGAGAAGGCCCAGCTGAGGTCCTAACCTCAGTCCTGAATGAAGGCCTCTAGAAGCACTATATTTTCTGTCACAGAGGGAGGTCAGCTGGCATGGGTTTTTCCTGTGGAGATGTGGTAATATTGGTGCTTTTTTTTTTTTAAAGTTGGGCCCCTTAAATGGAGATGTAGGGCTAGACCTTCCTTGTAAATAAGTGTTGTTTTGTCATTTCAGAAATGTCTCCACCTGTGAGGTGACCTCCTCACAGGCTATCAGCTCCCCTCAGCGATCCAAGCGTGTCAAGGAAAACACTCCCCCACGGTGTGCTGTGGCACACAGCAGCCCAGCCTGCAGCACCTCGGTCACCTGTGGGTGGGGTGACGTGGCCTCCAGCACCACCCGGGAGCGACAGCGGCAGACGATTGTCATCCCCGACACCCCGAGCCCCACAGTCAGTGTCATCACCATCAGCAGTGACACTGATGAAGAGGAGGAACAGAAGCATGCCCCCACCAGGTGAGGCTCTGGAAAAAGCAGGAATCCCATCATTCCCTGCTAGTCCCTACATTTTCATTTTTCCACATTCTTGGATCCTAAACTTATTTCATGAGAGTGGCAAACAGTTTTGCCGAACTTGTTCAAAACCAAAATAATTTTGAGTGAGTTTGGCCTTAAAAAATAGTTACCCAGCTGGGCAGTGGTGGCGCACACCTGTAATCCCAGCACTCTGGGAGGCAGAGGCAGGCGGATTTCTGAGTTTGAGGCCAGCCTGGTCTACAGAGTGAGTTCCAGGACAGCCAGGGCTATACAGAGAAACCCTGTCTCAAAAAAACCAAATCCAAAAAGCAAAAAACAAAACAAAACAAAAAAGTTACCCAAATAAATGTCCCTAATTTAGGAATATGAGACTATAAAAACTGGGCTCCCAGTCCCAGGTTGGTTACAAGCTCAAGCCTCTGGCTACCGAACATATTCCCAGCTGGTCAGGATGTCTCTCTAACATTGCCTTGGCTCACTCAGAATTTGAAGTAATTGTCCAATTAATCAGAAATTTCCCTATGTCTGATTAACCTAATCCTTCAAACTGCCAGTTGGCTCTACACCCAGAGAGCACTACTGTTTATTCCAAAGTAGCGATAATTTATTTTACTCTGTGTGTGCTTCCTAGTGGAGGAAAGAAATATCTATTGGATTTGCAGAGTGCTATCTCTGGCAGCAGAGCCTCTTTTCTACACTTAGCAACCAGACTCCAGCACTGTGGGCCTCCGTCCTAGGCTGCCCGCCCACTTGCACGCTCAGGTGGCCCAGACCCATGCACACTAACCTTCTGTGCCCCTAGAGCATTAGGCCTCACAGAACCCAGTTTCACCACCATACCCTGCCAGCACCTTTCCATTAGGAACGAAGCCAGGGACGGGGCCTTCCCCCCCAAGCCAGAGCTTCTAATCACCATAGTATCTCCCACACCTGCGTGCAGAGTTCCTTGTTCATGATTAGGCCCAAATTGTTGGTTCCTGATTAGATGTAATGTTATTAATTATTAATCACAAATGTCTTTGATGATAAATTTTCATTCTTGCAGTCATTACTAAATGTTCAGCTACAGCCCAGTCTCACATAGCCGTTCCTACAGTGTGCAGCTATCCACCCTCCAGGTGAAGGTTAGGAGTCTTGAGTTCCCACCAGGAGGACTAGTATGTGTGTCCTTTTTCCTGCTGAGTGGCTCAGTGTGATTCGATATTACACTGTTGTGTTTCTGTTCCTGCCATTTGCTAGATATCTGAGGGGACAGAGTGTTGGGGAGACCAGGCATATGTTTGTGTGCCATAGGATTACTTTACATGCTTCTACTTGTTCCAAGACTGGCCTCACTTTGCTTTGTGGCTCTAACCCCCAAACCGAGTTAGTGTCCATCCGTCCAAACCCGAGAATCTTAAGGGCTTGGATCTCTGCAGAGAGGAAGATTCTTCCTACCCTAGACTGGCCCCTGGCTCGGGGAAGCCTGTGCATGTATATGTAGCGCTGGCTAAGAAAAGCGGAGCAGTCTTGAGCACAGATGAGAAATGCAAAGGCAGTTTAAAGACCTGGCTGTCATCTAGACTGTGATGCCACTTTTGAGTCTGAGGTCTGAATTGACAGCAGCTCTGAATACGAGTGTTCAGGAGAGGCTTGACTAGAGGGTAGGAGTACAGGACGCCAGTGCCATCTCGGCAGTGGCCAGAGAGCCAGGAGGGCTGAAAGCACAAGGAAGTGGGACATGGAACTGTCCCTGGGAGGAATCTGACTGAAATGAAAAGCAGCTTGTGAGGACTGTGAAGGAAATGACTCCGAGGCTCAGAGTAAAGGTGGACAGCAGCCTAAGAGTGGGTGACGTGGGAGGAACCACAACTGAACACGGGGCATGCATGATACAGTGGGAAATATAGGGGCCAGGCTGCAGACTGAAGCCACGAAGCAATGGAAAAGGGCCTCAGCTACCCACTGTGGTGACAGGGGCTGCAGAGGAAGATGCAGCAGTGATACTTAATGCAGAGATATATGATTGTTGCCTTAGAAAATGGTTTGGCATTCTTAGGCAAATGGATGGAGCTAGAGAACATCATACTAAGTGAGGTAACCCAGACTCAAAAGGTGAATCATGGTATGCACTCACTAATAAGTGGATATTAACCTAGAAAACTGGAATACCCAAAACATAATTCACACATCAAATGAGGTACAAGAAGAAAGGAGGAGTAGCCCCTTGTTCTGGAAAGACTCAGTGAAGCAGTATAGGGCAAAACCAGAACGGGGAAGTGGGAAGGGGTGGGTGGGAGGACTGGGGGAGAGAAAGGGGCTTATGGGACTTTTGGGGAGTGGAGGGCTAGAAAAGGGGAAATCATTTGAAATGTAAATAAAAAATTATATCGAATAAAAAAAAATGGTTTGGCACCCTAGAAGATAGGAAAGTCTACCTGAAGCCAGTAGCCCTTAATAGAGAAGCCACTGTGTAATTGTATCACATAACTGTGACTGTAGTTAACAACTAGAAAGTAAAGGAACTTATGATTGTGTGTTCCTGGAAATTGTATTACCATGAAATTTAACACAGTGACTATTTACTGCCCCACCATTGTAAGACAGTATGTCTAACTTCAAGTAGTATTCAGATAAGGGGACAGACTCTCTCTTCTTGAGGCTTGCAGGTAATAAGTGTGACAAGACACATACAAATCATTCTGACAGGAAGTAGAGCATCTCCTCCAGAGAAGCTAGCAGAGTCTCAGGAGACGTAAGGAGAGAGTTGCAGACCTGAGTGAGGTGACCAATGTGGCAGAGTGCCAAAGGGGAGCAAACAGGAAGTAGCAAAGCTTATCCAAGAGAATGAAGAAGGTTGCAGGCAATGGCTTTGGTCATGGGAATGGTTTCTGAGGCATTTCACCTTAGATGGGGATGAGGGATTCGTCAGAAGGCTCTAAGAAGCTCAAGGAAAAAGCATCAGGCCTAGAAAACCAAGAACCAAGAAGCAAAAAAACAAGAAGCAAAAAAAAAAAAAAAAAAAAAAAGCACCTAAACAAGAAAGCCTTTGGCCTTGGGCTCCAGAGCTGGGCAGCATCCCCTCTCCTCCCTCTTTCTGTTTGAGCATTGGAGACACTGTCCCTATATCAGTCACTTTTCTACTATGATAAATGCCATGGCCAAGGCAGCTTACAGATGAGTTTATTTGGGGCTTATGGTTCTAGAGGCTTAGAATCAGGATAGCAGAGCTAACTTAGTAAGCAACAGGAACAGCTCAGAGTCCACATCTCAAACCACGAGGGGAGGCAAAGAGCACTAATTCAAAACCTTCTGAAATCTCAACACCTTCCTCCATCAAGGTCTTGCCTCCTTATTCTCCACAAACAGACAACTGGGGATTAAGTATTCATATGCCCAAGACTGACTGGGGACATCTCATTCAAACCCCCAGTCTCTAACTCTGGTCACCCTTGTCACCACAGCATGTTTCTCCTGGGAAGTGAGCATCTTGGTTGTTCTGTCTCAAGTCCCTACTTGCTACTCATCCCAGATCCAGCATTTGTAGTGCCCAGTGTGGTCCTCAAATGCTGCTCATTTCCCTAGTGTGGATCAGTCTCTGCACAACAGCCAAAGAGTCAAGGGTCAAGGACACTCTCAGGGTAACAGCCTGACCACAGAATGTCTTTTAGCATCAACATAAGATAAATGCTTACCTTGCAACATATGGACCTAAATATGGACCCCAGAACCCACATAAAAATTTTGAGCACCGTAGTGCATGCTTGTAATCCCAGCCTTGGGATTTCAAAGACGGGGGAGATCCCTGAGACACAGCGGCTGACAACCTTGCTTAGCCAACCTGGCAACCTCCAGGCCAGAGGAAACCTTGCCTCAAAAAAGAAGATGGACTTTCCTGAGCAATGACTCCTGAGGTTTACCTCTGACCTTCATGCCTAGGCATACACACACAAACACACATGCCTGAACAGTAAACAAACACATTTCAGATATCTTTTCTCATTCTAATAGCTAAGTTAAAAGTTATATAACATCAAAAGGAGGACTCTGGTCTGCAGGCTCTGCTTCTTATCCTTCTCAGTGGAAGCAGGTTAAAAGTAACCCACTGGTATTTCTGGTCGTGGGGATAAAGCACTAAGGCTGGCTGAGTCCTCATGTCTTATTTCCTTCAGCTGGGAAACTCTCCGTGGAAACCACCCAGGAAGAGTTTGCCTTATCTTACCGTTGCAGTGTTTGCTAGGAACATCTCTGGGGAAGCAGAGGGCTGTGTAGCATAAGCCTAAGGCTGCAGATGCTTTGACCTAGGGCAAGCAAAGGATTGAAGCCCTCCTTATCTGGAGTCATTGTCTATAAGAGGAAAGTAATCATTGTCTTTGCCATGTAGGCTTGTTCTAAGGACTGAAGGAAATCACACAGATAGAGCCCTTGGAATGGTACGTATTGATGTGTCCAGTGCGTGCCCTCAGTGTGGGAATGAACCAGCAAGGTCTGGTTCTTGTTTTCACATAGGGCGTTTTCTCTGAAGTAGGAGAGATAAATGAGTCATGGAAAGTTTATTGGAGATGAGTTCTGACCTTGGTCTAGAAGGATGAAATTGACTGAGATTAGCAAATATAAATCAGAACTACATTCCAGACGGGCTCCTGCAGGGGTGATGGGGTCGGACGCTGCACCTGCCCCTCTGCCTGTCTTTCCTCCTCCAAGGCTCATTTCTATACTTCTTAGCTCCTTATTTCCCTTCATCATTTTAAAATGATGAAAATCATCTATTGCCATGACAACACAATGGAGTCTCGAGCTCTCGTAGCTTTGCTTATTCAGAAGTGGTGTCTGTCAAGGCCATTTGAGTAAATGTCTCATTCCCCTCCTATAGCTGTCTCTCTCTCTTCCATTAACCAGCCCAGAATGGGATTGATAAACTGTCGATAATAATTAGAGACGATGGTGGAATGAGTCCCTGCAGTACTGACATGTGTGAGCCTGAAGAACCAGCAGTGCCAATCTCAGGTGTGTGCTTGGTTTTTAAGGGAGCCATTTAGGAGCTTCCATTGTTCTCTAATGTGGATAGTATATTTACCTAGCACACAGATATTTCTAGCAATACACAAGAATAGAAACAGAGCTATCAAACTAATTCATCTTTCCCAAACCTGTCAGACATAAATCTGTATAAAAAGATACAGTGTTAAGCTGCCACATGATTTTGCTTGTTAGTCATGGGACTTCCCAGCTGCAGAGAAAGGATGAGCCTCTCTCGTGAAGCTTTTCTGCCCCCATTTCCTTCCAGATAACAAGCTTCCAGCCTCCACAGGACTCTAGGCACAGAGCCTTCCTTCAGTGGCAGCTAGTTGATGAGGTAGTGTATTGTGCCTTCAGAAAGTTCCTGCAGTTAGGAAATTTTATCTGCATTCAACAGATGGCACAATTTAAGCCGCGTCTGAGGTCAGATTACAGCTCGGTCAAACTTAGTCTTGTGTGCTGCTGCTTTGTCTGCTCACTTTCTAAGTAATCACTAGCCTAAGGGAGGGAGGCTCAGCAGGAAATGGCCAGGACCTGAGTGTGTGTACGCTCCTGTCACTGAAGAGATTGGTTCTCTCTTGACATGAACAGTACACGGGATTTTATCTTGAATGTCTTTCATAATAAATCTCTGTGGAATATTCAAAATGGGCCCATTCATTACTGCAAATAATCTCTCCCACTTCCTCTAGTAATCTCCGAGTGGGTCGGAGCTAGGTGGGTGGTACAGGGTCCCACCTGGAAAGGGACAGCAGAACCAGAACTAGAACACCATTTGCAGGGACACATTGGGAGCCAACCTCTATCTTTACATGGGTCCTCTTACAGATCATGCCCCTACAGCAGAACATATCCCATTTCAGGAAACTGTAAAGGGAGTCACTGTGTTTGTGTTATTTAATCAAGCACAGGTGACAGTGACAGAACAGAGTAGCACGCCTTCTGCATCCCCTTGGGAACTTACCTGGAATGATTCCCAACTCCAGCCCTGGTTCCAGAAGCACTCTGTACCTATGAGGTGGGAGGGACACCCCCAACAACAGGACATCAGCAGTTCTGCTCAGGACCAGGACTGCTCCCACCCAGGAGTACAGCAGGCCCTCCTCACTCCACAGCTCTCACGTTGGTCCCCACGTCTCCAGTGCTTTTTCCTCCTCCAGGTTCAGGAACCTTTTTCCTAGGGACTCACTCTCTAATGCTTGGCACAAATCTCAGCTGCTTGTGGCTCCTGAGATCTGCTGAGGCAATGCTGCTTTCGCGTCCAAGGCTATTTCGTGGGAGCTTTTTATTGTGGATAAACCCATGGGCTTTTTAAAATTAGAAATAATTCATATATTAGATAATTCACCAGTTTACTGTGTACAGTTCATTAGGGAGATTCTATATTAGTTTTTTAAATTATGGTAAAGTATGAAATTTAACATTTTAAACATTCAGTGGCATTGATTGTCACCATTATCTATTCTTAAACTTTTCTGTCATTCCAACTCAGTATTCTGTACCCACTAAATAATTTTTTTCTGCCTACCCTATTCCCCAGATCTTGGGTATCTGTAACCTTTTCCTTTTTGTATGAGTTTACCTATTCTAAATGTTTCTTGTATTGACTCATGCAGAATTTGTATCTGGCTTATTTTATGTGATACATAGGGTTCATATAAGAACTTCACTCAAAGGTTTGCAGAGATGGCTGGAGAGTTAAGAGCACTTAATACCCTTCAGGAGACCTAGGTTTTATTCTCAGAACCTCTATCAGGAGGCTCATAACTGCCTGTAACTCCAGTTCAAGGGCATCCTGACGTCTCTGGCTTCTGTAGGTACTTGCACACATGTGCATATGCATGTACACATGTGTGCGCATGTGCTCACACACACACAATTTAAAAATGAAGTAAATATGAAGAGCTATAAATCTATGTGACCAGTTCATTCCTCACCTTCTTTTGGATTCTTAACAACTGTCATCTGGAAGACTCATTTGACAGTTCATTGTGGAAGGCTTTGTGACATCCATTATTCTAACTGGTTATTTTAAAGCTTTCACTGTTTAACTTGTCATGTTGTTATATAGTCTCCCACTGAGCTTTTCATCTTTGAGGACAGAGGCGTGTTTCTATTTCTTTGTGTAGCTATTCCCTGTGGCACTGACTGTAGATCTCCAAGATTCCAAACTAATGACTTGTCCTTTCCTCTCCTATCCATCGTCTGACTTGCACAGACTAGAGAAGCTTCTTCAGTAAGGCCTTTCCTCATAAAGTTTGTTGTGCCAGGTAGCATTTTGTGTAGAGCTGCTTTCCCATGCTATATAATAATATAAGTTGGATATCCTTTAATCCTGGCACTCAGGAGGCAGAGGCAGGCAGATCTCTGAGTCTGAGGCTAGTCTAGACTACATAGTGGAATCCTGTGTTTAATAAGGCTTAGATCAGGGCCTGCACAGGTCTGAGCTAGATGGGGTCCCAGCACTGAGAGGGAAGTGGACACAAGGCCTGTCCCTAACTCAGAAACTATTTTCAAGTGATAACCACTCAAGAAGAATTAGTTCTCCAGCGGAATCACACTGGTGTAAAAAACAACACGTATGCACAGGCCTGTGCCCAGCACCAGATGACAAACACAAAGTGAACTCAGTGGCATTTTTGGAGGACTTTTGTTTCCTAGTGATTTGTCTGGGCATCTTTTTTATTATACTTTACAAGTCATTTGCTTATATATTGTGGTTTCTGGTTTTGTGTTGTTGTAGGATTTCTTTGTGTGGATGTGGGCATATCTGCATCTACATTTGCCTTACTCCTTTTCTGCTTGTTTCTCCTATTCTGATTTCATTGTATGTTTGTGTGTGTGTGTGTGTGTGTGTGTGTGTGTGTGTGTGTGTGTGTGTGTAATGAGAGAGAGAGAAAGAAAAGGTGAGGATTGAGGTAGAGAGGATCTGGAAGAAGTTGAGGGAGGAGAAGCCATGACCAGAACACGTTATATGAAAAAAATCTATTCTCAATAAAAATTTAAATTATTTTTAAAGGCTTCAAACCAAAAATGTTTTTAATTGCAAATTCTCCCGTGTACGTATCTCCTGAAGGAGATTTTACACAGTTAATTTTAGTATGCCTGCTTTTTGACCACAGCCCACCATATCAGGTCAGACATGGGATTTCCCACTAATGCTACGATGTCTGTCACCACTCAAAAAGTTTTAGATATGGAGGCATTTGGGATTTGGGGTTAGGGAAGTTCCTCCTATATAATAATAGTGACAATTGACCTGATGTTCTACTTAGCATGTGCTGTACAGAGTCATTTTCTCACTGAGTCCTGAGAGCAGACTATGATGCCAGTTCTGTCATTCCCCGCATTATCATTGTGTAGACAACCAATCCCAAGGCCCTATCATCAGCACACACTAAAGTTAAACATCTTACTAGTGGCCCAAGTTCTAACCCACCGACCCAGCTAGGGTCTTCTACCCTAAATCTGCAAGAACAGAGAGCCTGGCCACTAGGAATGGTCCAGCACTGCAGGAATGGTCCAGCCACTGCAGGAATGGTCCAGCACTGCAGGAATGGTCCAGCCACTGCAGGAATGGTCCAGCACTGCAGGAATGGTCCAGCCACTGCAGGAATGGTCCAGCCACTGCAGGAATGGTCCAGCACTGCAAGAATGGTCCAGCACTGCAGGAATGGCCCAGATACTGCATGAATGGTCCAGCACTGCAGGAATGGCCCAGCCACTGCAGGAATGGTCCAGCCACTGCATGAATGGTCCAGCCACTGCATGAATGGTCCAGCCACTGCAGGAATGGTCCAGCACTGTAGGAATGGTCCAGCCCTGGCATCACTAGTGCTGGCTCTCAGGAGCAGGGGCCAGATCTTTCACCTGACTGCCTTTCCAGTCTCTGCAGGTCCACAGCCCTACTGACTTTCTACTGGCCTTCTGCCTAGCTGCCCTTGGAAGTGCCCACTTCCCACTCTCCCTCGAGTGATAAAAAACTCACCTTGAAAAGAGCCTGACCTGGGTCTATGGCATTAGGTAATACTCCTGGAGTAGGAGGGCCATTGGAACCCCCATCAGAGTCTATAAATACTTGCTTTTTCCCATATCAGATCAGCTGGAAAGTGGCCCTCTTGCCTAGGCAATTGTTATTTCTTAAAAATACATGATCAGTGCACAAAAATAGATGAACATCCATTTTTAAAACCTTGCATAATACACCATAAGTCCCACATCTGCTATCCCAGCAGCCTGTCATCAAGCCACGGGCAGATAGAGCTGGTTCCCAGAGTAACCACAGGAGCATAAAGCTCTATGAAAAGCCAGTGCTAGCCAAGAGCCATCCCGAGCCAGCTCTTCCCTGTTTCTAGGTAAAGTGCTAGTTAGAAATGAAGAGCAGGCCAGGCGGTGGTGGTGCACGCCTGTAATCCCAGCACTTGGGAGGCAGAGGCAGGTGGATTTCCGAGTTCGAGGCCAGCCTGGTCTACACAGTGAGTTCCATGACAGTCAGGGCCACACAGAGAAACCCTGTCTCGAAAAACCAAAAAGAAAAAGAAAAAGAAATGAAGAGCAGGGTTGGGGGCCGCCCTGGTGGCATTAGCACACAGGAGTCTGCCCTTTAGAGCTCAGGACAGGACTGTCTCCTGACCTTGGCCCAAGGGATGGAACTCTGCAGGAAGGCCAGGTCATCCCTAAAAATGAGTACCAGCGGTTCTGGGTGGCCTAAACATAATCATTCAAATTCAACTCAATTTCTGTTTCTCAGCATTTCTGCATGATGAGGTCTTCAGCCCCTCTCCCATCCTCTGCCCCTCCAGCAGCATCCTGAGTCACTGGACACCTCTTCCCTCCCTGCTTATACCCTGCTGGTTCTCATAGGCCCAGAGCCCAAACTCAGGGCCGTTCCCTCCATCCAGTTCTCCACCTGCCTGCTTCACTCAGACAGACTCCCGTTCTCGTGGTCGGAGGGGTTGACACCCAGCTCCACTGACTCTGCCACATGGGGTCAGCCTAGACCCACCATTGATTGTCTCACACATTAGCTTCCAGGAGCATCAGTGTGCCCTGGTCCCAGCCCAGCCTGTTCTGCCTGTCTTCCCTTGCACTCTGGTGCAGGGCCCAACCAAGGGCTTTTCCCAGAACAGGCTCTCTCCTCACAGCCAGCCTGCAGTTCTAACTTCTCCCTTTAACTTTGCAGCACAGTCTCCAAGCAAAGAAAAAACGTCATCAGCTGTGTCACAGTCCATGACTCTCCATACTCTGACTCCTCCAGCAATACCAGCCCCTACGCCGTGCAGCAGCGCACAGGGCACAATGGCATCAATGCCTTGGACACCAAGGGGGGCCTGGAGAATCACTGCACTGGTAACCCCCGCACCATCATCGTACCCCCACTGAAGACGCAGGCCAGTGAAGTGTTGGTAGAATGTGACAGCCTAGGGCCAGGTAACCTGGGGCCACAGCAGGCCACGGCATTTCTCTGCTTTTCTCGTTCTCCTACTAGAAATGTTAGCACTAGTGAAACAGAATATACCTTACTTATTATTTCAGGTCATCTACATTGTACACTTGATTTTCTTCAAGGAGCCACAGTGGGATTCTGTCATACATGATCATATTCCATATAGAATAGTTTCCTTTTGAAATTCTGAAAGCACGACTGTCCTCTAGGTGGCTCTGCTTTTGCCGTGGTTGATAAACAAACAATGGAAGCACCCCACTTTCCTACCAACTGGCTTGGGCATTCCTGACATCTTCCTAGGGTAGAGGAGGTATCTGGTAAAGAAGCACTTGGTCTGACCTTGCCAGGTGAGGTCAGGACTTTCCCTTGGGCACAGAAACTGGAGCTGAGTACATTCCTCTCTGCTTTAAAGAGCTGACATCGCATGTGGGGAAGACTGGGCCCTGGCAGGAAATCGGCAGCCTTAGCCTGTGAAGCCAGGCAGCGAGCGGACTGCCATGCTTGTCCTCGGTCTCCTTGCACGCCTGCTTACAGACGAGGACTGGGAAGCTGTGCCAAAGAGTCTGCACGTCTATCCTTCTGCTCCATGCTGTTGCCAGCCACAGCTAGGATGTCAGAAAGGGACATTCTGCCAAGCTTTGTCTAGACATGAGGGTATTATTCCTTAGGGACCATCTGTTTGCCATGTGACATGGCCACAGGAGATACCTGCGGTTACCCTGGAAGATAAGGATTCTTCTATGGTGGATACCAAGTTGCCAAGGTGCCACTCGAGGTGTGGGGTATGATTAAGATGGGAACTGTAGGGATTCCCAGGCCCCTTCTGCAGCCAGTTTGCAGTACTTTCCCACTATCCACAGCAGCCTGTGACTGGGCCCGTTTTACACCGAGCAGCTCCACCGGGAAGGAAATGGAAACGGCTTAGGCTTCTTTCTCTCTTACCATCTGAGGGGATGACCCAGGTGGGCGGGGTAGGTGTGCGCATGGCCTCTCGGGCACTCTGCCAGAGTGTGGCTTTAGGGGCATTCCAGCCACTCTCTTGAGAAAACAGGTTCATTGAAAGCATCTGCCTTGCACCTACCATGGCACCTCATCTTCATGTCCTGGCTGCCCACAGTCCATAGAGCTGATGCTAGTTTTCAAAGTCAAGACTCTCAGGGTGAGAAGCAGAGTGCGGGCCCATGAGGCTGCTGAGCGCTCAGTAAGGCAGTGTGCACATGGAGTGAGCACTACATGGACTCTCTCCAATATAACTAGTCTTCATAGAACATGTAGCTACTGTGATTAGCCAACAAAAGAACTGCAGGGGCACAGAGGTTCTCAGGGGGCCATGGCCATGCTGCTGGCCTCTCGGGATCTGCTACTATGGGTTACCTGTGCCTGGCACATTTGCATGCACACACTGCATGAACTGAGTATCTGTTTCCTCATACCCACAGTCTGCATTAGTATAGCGAAGGCCATTGCCACCTCATTCACTTCAGTAAGAGAAATCATTACCTGCACCTCTTGACCCCTTCAGGTCCTTCCTACATCCTGGCTCTACCACTCTGACGTCTGACCAGCTATGGCACAGTCACCACATCTTGTCATCACAATAATGCAATAGGTCGAACATGGGGCTCTTTCTATCATTGTCCTTTGGCAGACCCACACTGTAACCCCTTGAACTGATTGATTCTTCTCCTAACATAATCCCTACAAAGTTTCTAGGATGCTGGACTAGAGCAGAGATCTGTTCATGATCTGAACCAAGCAGGGAGGAGCTCAATTCCAGCACACGAGCTCCTGGTGCCTGGAGAGGAAGGGACGCTGCACTGACAGCCAGGACCTGCAGGTTTCTGTTTGTCCTCAGAGGCCCAAGGGGTGGCTGCGCTGGGAGAAGCTAACCTAAATAGTCTGCTCCACCGGCACCTGGGTGCCTCTGGAATGCTGGGAAGTTCAATACACCAATTCCCAGGCACCTCCTGAGGGAATTCAGTGCAGGGGGTAAGTGGAAGAGGCCTTGGGTGCCAGTGCAGAGTTAGATATGGGGAGCTCATTCTGGGACCCACCATCTCCCCAGCAGATCAAGCTTCCTTTACTCAGGGTTGGGAGCTTCTTAAGAGGTGGGATGCTCCCCTCTGTCTTCTGCGCCACCCCTGCCCCCTTCTCCCGTTGTCTGGGCTTGCCTTGGGCTTCACAACCCTGACTTCATAACCCTGGAATTTGTCAAAAAGTTGATCTATCCCAAGTCATTCAAAGGCTCCATCTTTTATTATACATGGTTCTTTAGTGTGTATGTAGTGCCATCTGTCCTAAAAATAAGATATAGACCTTATTTTAGTCAATTCCAGAAACTCAGTGAAGGAAATGAATCATTAGCTCCATGACACAATGTGAGAGTGCTCAGATATCCTTGGGCTGGTGGAGATGAGGGCCTTACGAAGCACGCGCTCTCACTTGGTCAGCCCTTGTCAGGCACGTTCTTAGAGCATCAATACCACCTTCGTGCACCTGTCTCCCAGCTGGTGACATTCCTGGCCAGGCTGGCACCTTGGCAGTGTGGGAGGCAGCTCCTTCCCCTCCAAACCAAAGCCATCTTCTCAACTAATTCTTCCTTGTTCTTTAGCTTTTATGGAGTGAATGAATATATTAACTGTGGCTTTAAACTCTACAACACATCGTACAACTCATAGGCGTCTTGTGCTCCTCTGGGCATTTGAACCACAGAACACAGGAGGTGTTGGGACCTTCTCCCTCACGTGTTTGCCTAGGCCCTGGCACAGGTTCTAGAGACATATAGTATCTCCTCGAGACCGTGTGCCTGCTTGCTGCTTGCCCATTGTTGGCTCTTTGGTATTGTTCAGTAAAGAGGATATAGCTTAGCCAGGTCACAGAAGAAGCAGAGACAGGAGGATTGCAAGTTTGAGGGCAGCCTGGTTACATGATGAGACCCTATCGAAAATAAAAGGGAAGAGGGCTATGGCCTGTACATTTAGGTTCTCTTCTCTACAGAGAATCACTCTTACTTTATTCAGGGGTAAAGGTCTCACCCTGCCCACTGAACAGTTAGAGCCTGGCCTGACTAACCGTTAGCATCTTCCTGGATCCTCTATCTCCGCCTCTTGCCTTTATGCTTTGAGATGCTTCCTAATTGACACTCTTACCCCATCTGTTTCATGGGCGCATGTCACAGTGCCTGGTAGAGAGCAGGCTCTGATAAAGCTCTGGGCTCCCTTGGCCAGGTACTTACAGCCATCTGATATGGGTGTTGTCCTTTCTAGATCTCCTACCCATAAAGGCTGTGGTCTTCCCACCCAGCAGCAGCAACTCTCAGAATGTTATAATGCAGACTCTTATGCTACCCCCAGCTACAGCGCTGGAATCACAGTCACCAAAGTGTAGAGCACCCTCCTGGCTGGGCAGTCTCCACATTGTCAGTAACATAGGAACAGTGGCATGTCAGGAGTTAGTTTCATCCTGCCTGAAGTCAAGAAAGCTGTGGAGTTCTTGTAACTTATACTGTTCAATCTGGTTGTGTGTTAGGTCCAACCATTAGCATGATCACATCTGGTCCTCTGGGAGGGAACCAGGCA
Source organism: Apodemus sylvaticus (assembly GCF_947179515.1). NCBI lineage: Eukaryota > Metazoa > Chordata > Mammalia > Rodentia > Muridae > Apodemus > Apodemus sylvaticus. Next base: position 63,023,401 of record NC_067473.1, on the reverse strand, counting down.
GGCCTCCTTCCTTCCACATATCCCCCAGGTATTGCTATAATTCTTCCCCAAGAGGGCCAGTGAGTGTGGAGCCAGCGGAGACCTGCACCTTTACCCTTGGGATTTTGCTTTCCCCTCATCTCCCTCATTTGCAGCTCAAATACACCAAGCAGCCAAGGGCCAGAGCCCAGATGCCTCTCTAGAGTCAAGGTGAATGTCTGACTAGGTCTGGAGACTGAGTGCTTATGCCTGGACAGTCCTAGGAACATGTCCTTCCTGGAAGGCTGCTATTTGGGAGGAAACACATCTTGTAGACAGCCAAGGGCATGCGACTGACCTAGATGGCCTGTTCTTCCTCCTTCAGCGGTCAACACCAGTCACCATTCGTCCTCCTTCAAGTCCAAGTCCTCCAGCACCGTGACCTCCACCAGTGGACACTCTTCAGGGAGCTCGTCAGGAGCCATCGCCTACCGTCAGCAGCGGCCAGGCCCCCACTTCCAGCAGCAGCAGCCCCTCAATCTCAGCCAGGTAAACCCCAGCAGCCACAGTAGGCAGTGCCCTTAATGCGCCTCGTTGGCTTATTCCTACCCTAGACCAACCCTGGGAAAGGTGGTATCTCTTGCTCGCAGAGAGCCAGGCCAAGGCCAAGTGACAGAGTGCTTAGTAACGTGGTGCCATCAGACCTGCTGGTGAGAGGCAACCCCGCAAAAGGTTGCCATGGTGTCACTAGCGCCCCAGCCCACCAGGCTGTCTCTGAAGGTGCCTTGCTGCAGAGGGTCCTCTGACCCATGGAGGGAGGGAGTACCCAGAGGCTTGCACGCAGGCCTCAGAAATTTGGGATCTGTACGGGAGAGAGGGCTTTGGCTTGGACTGTTTCTGGAAGACCCAGTTCTAGAGTGAGATCTCACATGATGTGGGAAGGCAGTCACTGAGAGAAGTCCCGGCTTTGCTCTGGGCTTTCTGAATAGCACCCTAGCCAGGTGACTGGCCAGACAGACCTTCATGCTCTCTGCATGAAGGGAAGCATCTGTTGTCACTCCTACTTCTCCTTCTGTCCTTCCTCCTCCCCTAACGCTGGCCCTCTGTTGCCTTTTCTTCTCAGGCTCAGCAGCACATGGCTGCGGACCGCACTGGGAGTCACCGTCGACAGCAGGCCTACATCACTCCTACCATGGCACAGGCTCCATACACCTTCCCGCACAACAGCCCCAGCCATGGCACTGTTCACCCCCACCTGGCTGCGGCTGCCCACCTCCCCACCCAGCCTCACCTCTACACCTATACGGCGCCCACAGCCCTAGGCTCTACCGGCACTGTAGCCCACCTGGTGGCATCCCAAGGCTCAGCACGCCACACCGTGCAGCACGCCGCCTACCCGGCCAGCATCGTCCACCAGGTCCCTGTGAGCATGGGGCCCCGGGTCCTGCCCTCGCCCACCATCCACCCCAGTCAGTATCCGGCCCAGTTTGCCCACCAGACCTATATCAGCGCCTCGCCAGCCTCCACCGTCTACACTGGATATCCACTGAGTCCTGCCAAGGTCAACCAATACCCTTATATATAAACACTGGAGGAGGCCCGCCAGGGAGGAGGGTGGAGGAGCTCCCAGACCGACACCGACCGGGGAGCTGGGATTTTCCGCTGCAGGTGCCGCACACAAACAGTGCAAACGGAGCAGGGAGGGGCAGTCGGGCACAGACGGAACGTGAACTAGGAAGTGGGAGGACTTAGAGCGGAGAAGAGAACATTGTAAAAGGAGGGGTGAGGAAGGGAAATCTATGCTTTTTATTTTAAAAAAGAAAAAGAAAAAAAAAGAAAAAGAAAAATGTTAGTAACAAAAGAGGAAAAAAAGAAAAAACACAGCTCACAAACCCATTCTGCACCAAACTGGAAAGGAGAAGAGGAGCTACAGGAGGAGACTCTGGAAGCAAGGGGCCCCAGTTTTTTGAAGAACTTTATGAACTTTTTAAAGATTATTTTCATATGGCAGCAAGTGACATTGAAGAATTTGCTGTCAGGGACACCTGATATGGAAATCCAATAGATTTTTAATTAATTGAACATAAAAATTAGGGATTTTCCCAGAACTCCAAAAGGGTCAACATCCCTTTCAAATTTCAGGCTATGGCCTGAAGAGGCTCATATTTTGGGGTAGTCTGGGGTTGGCAAAGCCCAGTTCTGGCTTATTTGTCAGAAATAGTGGGGTCGGCCAAACTAATGGAAGATTCCCCCAGGAGAAGGGTGGGTTTCCTCTCTTGGAGCATTCTGGGTAAATCCCTAAGCAATGTTATCCCTCAGATGTCATTAATGATGTATGTTGCAATTTTTAAATTTTTTCTTTTCTGAGGTTTTTTTTCTCTTTGAATCAACCCCTAGTCATGTAGCATAGAGCTAGCGGTTGTCCTGGACACCCTAGACGAATGTAGCACTGCACCCTTGTTTCCTACCTTGTGTTCAACTCCAGTGATACCAATAGACTATTCCTCATATAATTGCACAAAGTGATTTAACATAGGCATGGAACCAGTGGTGGTCCAGGTGAGCGAGTGAGTGTGCGAGCACGTGTGGGTGTGACCGGGGCTGCCACCCTCCCTGGGTGCCCCTTGGCACTGCCGTCACAGCCCTTGCAGTCTTGATTTTACATCATTCCCTCCTAGTGCCTTAATGACTGACTGACAGAGACACAGCAAAGGGTTTACGTCCACTGGTACTCCAAGAAACTGGTCGGGGCTGGTCAGATTTTCTCAGCTCTTGTGTAAGCTGTTAAAGTCTTTTACTTGGGTCTTTATGTTTTTCATTGTTTTAATGTCGTGTGGATTGTCTTTCCTGGGCTCTTTGTGAGCAGAAGGATTTCAAAGAAGCTTGCATAACGAGAAGGGGAGAATCATGGATTTCAAGAGGGACATGGGCGCCGTATGGTGAGGCACACGGGTGACAACTGGCTCTTTTGGTGAGTTTTACTTTGAGAGCAGAGATCCAGAGAGACTCTTCACCCTACCCTGGCTCTACCATGTATGGCGCTAGGGAGTCTTAGGAATGTCAGCATTGCCAGGCAGCTGCCTCGGCCTCCAAGCCCACCACCTCCTTCCTGGAACCTTATGGGGAGAGGGCATGAGATGTTATCTGCCCAGTCCCTCCCTCCCTCCCTCCCTCCCTCCTACAAACCTGGCAGTCTCAGACACACCCACCTCTCTCTCCACCAGCTCTGGAGCTAGGCAGGCTCCTAGTTTCGCCAGCTTTCTCCCCCTACAGCCCTCCAGTGGTAAGTCTACTGTCACTTCTGGCCTGAAATTAACCTAGCTCTCCCTAGACAGTTGGATCTCTGCCTTTGAGAGATCATGAGCAGAGGGCTGGAGGGACACTATTGAGGTGGCCAGGGGTCCACTGCACTGAGAAGACACTGCCGTGGGCAACTACCCTGAGCCTCTGTACACCTTTGTTGCATTTTGCATATTTTCTCCAGCTTTGAACAGTGGAGTGTGTAGGAGTTCTCTGCTCCTATTGAGAAACTCTGAAGCCATTGATGTTAGACCAGTCAGGTCCAGGATGGTATGAATTGTTTGGTCCTGATGTGAGTCCTAGCTGGCCCCTCATCCACACTGTCAGGCACAAAGAGGTCTCTGGTCAGCAGTCCAGCATCCTTCAGTTTTTTCCTCCCTCTTTGGGCCCTGATCAAGCTACTGTGAAAGGCTCTTCTTGTGATACCTGCCCTCCTTCAGTAATGAAGCTTACTTAGCTGTTAGCTGTGAAAAACTCTGGAAACCTCCCCCAACCATTAATTCTGATAAAGTCAAGTCCCTGAACTGGATGTGTCTCAATGCACCTTGGGCCAAAAAGAAGACACGATAGACTTGGGCATGGTCTGACCACTCCAGCCACAGCCTTGCTGGGCATGAACGGAATGATGCCGGCCTGTGGTAGGGAGCTCCATTTTTCTCATTCTGATCAGAACCATGTTATTCCAAGACCAGCTCTGGGTGGAGGTAAGACAGCCAGAAAGCTGTCCATTCGGAGAGGGATAAGGAGCAAAGCCTTTGGAGCCCCTGAGCCAGAGGCTGCTAGAGCCCCACCAGCATGGAAGTCTGTCACAGAAGGTTCTAGCAGCTAGATGGCAGTATTTCCATGGGACTGTCTCATACTAAGTCACCATACTAAACTGCAGCTGACAGTGGGCCTGGGCGTGCCCTGTGTGGGCAGCCCCGGGAAGGCCAGCACTCTGTAGAGCTGGTCATCTGGGGAGGCCGACCTTGCCCCTCATCTCTTCCTGTCTGCTTGAGTTGCAGCTTCTCACTCTTCCACACGGCCTCCCTTCCTCTTCCAGATCAGGAACGAGTGTTCTTGCTGCTCATTAAATTAGTATTGTACTGATTGTTTGTATTACTGCCACTGTAATTATGATTATCATCACCTTGTTGCTATTTTAGTCAGGGTTTGAAGTATACATTTATTCCAAGTATCTTTGTGTTTTCTTCATAATATTTAAATTTATTTTATTCTTGCTGTATATGAGTAGACTGGAGGGACATATAGATTAGATGTCTGATCTTGTCAGAGGAAAGAAAAGGAAAAAAAAAAAAAAGGGAAGGCCCAGGAATTAGGAAAAATTGTTTCTATCAACTCTGACCGGCAAATCTCTCACAAAGCAGAGATTTGGATACACTGGGCCTTCCTCTATGCAAGGCCCAGCTGTGGTACAAGCCGCTGTCAGTGCCCTGTCATTCAGACCCTCTGGCTGCTTCTCTCACAATCTCTGTGCTCTCCTTCAAGGGTGAACTACTGACCAGATTTTAATGTTGGCATTAAACCTGCCTCGCATCTGACATTTAGCGTAAAAAGGCCCCTCTGTCAAAGCTTCCACACACACCCACTACCACTCCCTTCACTATTTCCACACACACCCGGCCCATCCCTTCACTATTTCCATTAACATACTTGGAGTGTGGCTTATCTCCCTCAGTGCAGAGATAGTGGTCCCACCTGACAGCCACTCGGTACAGTGCGTCCTGTGAGAGTTTCCTCATCGGCTCTTCCCTGGGCATAGCCTCCCATCTCCCAATTCTAGGGAGCCAAGTAAAGGAACACCTGGAAAGGACCCCTTCTAAATCACTGGCAAGTGAAGGGCACTTATAGGCCACCCCACTTCTGAGCTGTGGCTGTGCCCTGCACTGTGATGATGGATGTGTATACATGGCCCACTACCACTCAGAAACAGCCAGGCCCCCAGGGAAGAAAAGATTGAAGCAATAGCTTCCCCAAACAGAAGCCAGCCACTCTGCAAACCTCATCCCACAACCACCCCTCCCTTGATCTCAAGTCCCATATTCAGAGCTGATGCATCAGAAGTACCAGGGAACGCAGCTAGTTAGCATCCTCACCTCGGTTCCCACGGAGGTGCTCTGCCCTGCATCCCCCTACAGAGACGAAGGAAGAAGGCTGCTGCCCTGGGGACCGTGCTCTCAGTTCAAGGAGGGCCACATAGTCCTTTCCAGTGGGCCTTCTTTAATGTGGATAACCTGCTCAGCATGAGGAAGATGAGGTCAGCTCAAGGAAACAGGTCTGTGGTCCCTCATGACCCTGCTGCTGCTCGCTGGGTTCCTACTGGGCCCTGGCACCCGTGTCTCTCTGTTAATGCGTCAGGGTGATGTTTAGGAAGGTGGATGAGCAGGAGAGTAGGTGAGGCTTGTGTTAGCGCCAGTGAGCCCTGAGAAATGGGTATGTTAGATGTGATTCCGAGGAGGGGGTGGGGTGGCCCAGGGTCCCTGACTGTGAGTTTCTCCCCTTCCTGGCGACAGAGTTGTTTGCAGATATATGACCTGCTGCCGACAACCAACCTGGCTTTGTTCTCCTGTCTAAGAACTGGAACTGACCAACCAGTGTCAGGAAGGAAAGTTAGGAACTGACCAACCAGTGTCAGCAGGTCAGGAAGGGAGGTTAACACAGCAGGCAGGACCTCCCTGGACGGGCCTCAGGTGTTGCAGACACTCATTTTGAACAGTGTGTGGTGAAGGAACAGGTTGGGTGATCGTGAGTAGAGTGAGGTGCCTAGGAGGCTTGGGGAAGTATTGCTGGTGGTTCCTGACGACAGGTGATGGCGACAGGTCCCCATCCTGCCCCTCCCTCCCCCGGGTTCTCCACATCTGAGGGAGGGTAGGATGTGGGAGTGGCTCTGGCTGGCCTGCCAAGTAGCTGCTCAGACAGAAAACAGAAAGATTGCTCTGTGCCTCAGGTAGCAGACAGAATCCCATGAGGCAAGCTCTCCTTTCATGGCCCAGCTTGAGACTGCACACACACACACACACACCACCAGCCATTGCACCACAGCACACTCTAGCCCAGGGTCTCAGGCCTTGGTCTTCACTCATGTTTTTTCCCTCTTATTTGCTTTACAAATTTTCTGTGGAGAAGCCTAAAGATTAAGCAAGCCTGAGATGTCCTTACCAAATTGGAAAGGAAAGTAAAACTGTCCCTTTCTATAGCCAAAGAACCCTCTCAAAGATATCTCTAGAGATGGACAGAAGCATTCCCTGTTCCTTTCTGGGCAATAATGACTTCAGTGACCTTCATTTATCTTTCCTTTCTGTCCTGCCTTTTTTTTTATTGCATTTATTTCAAAACCACTCATCTTTAACGAGGAATGGAGTAGTGGCCCTAAATGCTGCTACTCCAGGGAACTGATATCCGTCTAGCGCTCATTTGTGATTAATTGATCTAATGCTACTGTGGGAAGCTAGAAAACAAGCAAGCAACCTTCTCTGATGACCTCACACTATATGCCAGGCTCGGGATGTGTAGGACGGCTGGTGATGGCAGTATCAAACCACTTGCCGAGTCTCCATAATCAGACACAGCCAAGTCAGCCAAGCCACTAGACAACCAAAGATGGCGAGCTTGATTGCAAAGGGAACCTCGAGAGCTTTGGCCCTGTGGCTCCCGGTAGGAACCGCCTGAGGGAAGGTTTCCGGAGTCTTGAGGTAGCTGAGAGAAGTAGCTCCAGCCAGTCTCCTCCCCTTTGACTCAGCTGCCAGAAAAGAGATCCTGGAGGTTCCTGTCACAGAACCTCCATGCTTCCTGGCTTTTAAGCTGGAACCCCTCCCTGCCCCGCAATCCTTTCAGGGTCCCTCATCTCAGACCCATCCAGGAGAACATTATACTGATTGTCTCTTGCTGCACAGTAGCAGTATCCCTCATGTAAGGACTCACTGACATTTGTTGCGTATTCACAGTATGCCAAGCCCTTTCTCAGTGTTCCCTCAGAGACCCATCCCTGGGAAGAAGTCAACACCCCCTGTGTGACAGATAGAAAAGCTGGCCCTGTGAGGAAGTGGCATGTGTGAAAGGGGAATATGGTGCATCTCAGAGCCCCCAAGTTCCTAATCCTGGTTTTGTTAACCAGGGCTTTACTGATGTGAAATTTTGTTTTCCTGTTTCACTAACTGCGGTGCGCAGCCTCCTGTCTCTAACGAGCCATTTAATGATGCTCCCATTCCATGTGCCAAACACTGTGCTAAGAATTGCTGATGAGCCCCAGGACACCAGCCATGCAGTGCCTGTCCAGAGGAGGCGCCTGGCCCACAGACCCTGGACCCTGCCCAGGCCACCTAGCTAAGAAGGAGGGAGGACAGGGCTGACATTCTGTTTGCTTGGCTCCAGAGCTGAGCTCAGACACCAGCCTCAGCTGCCCTCCTTGTATAACAAGGACAGTCCTTTGCAGAATGTCACACCCTGCCTGCCCTGTGTGACAGTGGGCTTCAGCAGGTATGTGCAAAGAGGGTTCCAGGATTGGATGCAGGTGGAAGAGGCAGAGTTTGACTTTAAGTCTCTGGGGCGTTTCTCTGGATTCCTAGAATTCCTTTCCAGCAACTAGCTTTAGTCACCCAGGCTGCTGCAGCTCCTATGAGAGTGGAGGGAAAGTGTTCTTTCCTTTAAATAAATACATAAATAAAGATTTTTTTCCTTGCTTATAGTTAATCCTAGAAAGGCAATACTAAAAGTATATATTTTTTTCCAAATGCTATTTTTTACTGTACTTGATAAATATGACAGCTCTGATCTCCGTACTAGGCCTGCTCTTCAGCTCTGCCCAGAACCAGAAGCCAGGCTCGTGCCAGATCTGTAAATACTGCGTGGGGCTGGCTCCAGGAAACAAAAAGGGGGGAGGGGGATAAAAGCAGGATGACTCTTGGGAAGAAGAACAAAATTGAGTTTCCTTGTAAGAGATGACCTTCTCAAAGAGAAGGGCTACAGCAAGACTGGGCAGAGCAACCCCAGGACACACGGCGCCGCCATGGGGTTCGGGTTCAGAGTGCTGTGCAGGAAGTCTCTGTTCACCTGAGAGACGACAAACTCTAGAAACGCTTGAGAGCTGGGCTTTAGCGTCTTCAGACTGTTTCGGGCCGGTGTCTTGTTTCTCCTTTCTTTTAAAAATGTCTTTACTAACTGACTCCAGGCTTGCTTGCCTAAATTCTTAGGTGGTTTACACAAGTTCTAAATTCTTGTAGAACTTTAAATCCATTGGAAGCAAACCCGTACTGTGTAGATCTGAGAACCTGGCTGGGGTCCGTGGGTGCTGTGGGCCTCAGGCAGAGCACCCAGCAACCTCCACAAGGTTTTTTAGCTACATTATCTTACACAAACTGTGACCCTAATGGCAATAATTACCTCAAATTGTGGGCATTCGTCCTGGTTTAGCCTTTTAAAAAATCATGTAGCCAGCTTGATCTTGTGATTTAAAAGACAATGACTTGTTCTCTGTGGGCTGGAAGGGAGGATTAATGCATGCCCTGGCCACTGTTGTCTAAATGAATTCTGAGAACAGACTTCTCATCATTACACCAGAGGTGAAACCAAGAAGAAGAGATGACTCTGCGTGTCCTAATCAACGCACTGTTCAAGTGCACGGAGCAGGTCTCTCACTACGGTAACATGCCCTTTGATTGATTGCTCCAGTATCATGTAAACTACACAATTGACTGTAGATACTCAAACATACTCTGGCTACACTTTAAAGTATTTTAAAGTTTACATTTAACCTGGTACTTTTTAAAAATAAACTTGTTTATAACTGACATCTTCAACCACAGCGATTGACTAACTGTGTTAGGAGCTGTGTCTCCCCAAGGTAGGCATGTTCTGCTCATGCTGTTGCGTAGCCTGATGCGTGTTTCCCTTAGTGTCGCTTTCCAGTGAACCTGAGCGAATGTGAAAGGAAGTCTAGAGGGAATGGGAAGGGGTGGGTCCTGAACCTGGGTCACAGGAAGAGGGCAGTGCCACATGTGCCAGCGCCTGGAGGGGGCAGTGACTGAGCTTGCTTTGTCACCTTTGCCCTGATGTGGATGCTTCCTTTGTGACTGACCACTCACCTGGCAGTAGGTGATGCTGGCACAGCAGCTGGGCAGGCGTGCTTGCATGCTCCGGGTTCTGCGGGGAACCTTGGTCAGCATTCTGAGAGGGAGAGCCGGACCCCTGTGCCCACGTTCAGTGGCTGGACTTTCCACACCATGCTGTTTGCGTCAGTTTTTTTCTTTAAAACAAAACCCATGTAAAATAATGTCTACTTTAATTTCCCCAATGCCTGGCTAAGATGTGAAACCCAGTTCAGAAGAAGGCTTCAGGGCTGAAGGGCAGGGATGGGCAATGCAGGATGGTTCTGGAGACTAGGTCCACAGAGGGGTTTACAGCGAAGAAAACGGGCTTCAGAGATGTGAGCGGGCCCCATTGTTAGGCAAGAGAAGACAGGAAATGTCAGTTTCCCTGACAGTTTTGTAAGGTTTGGGTTGGGTTTTTACTGGGGTATTTTGTTTCCTTATTTACGTTGTGTCTTTAAGACAAGTTCCCACCATGTAGCCCTGGCTGGTCTCGAACTCACAATGTGAAACTGGTTTTGTTGGGTTTTGGTTTTCTCTTGTGCCACCACTAAACTGTAGAGGACCCATGGTGACCTGTGGTGACTCCTCACCGCCCGTATTTGCTTTGCGTTCCCAGCATGCTCTTGTGTCTGTTAGAATGTCCTTGTAGAATGTTCTCATACTTCTTAGTCATATCCAGCGTGTGTGTGTGTGTGTGTGTGTGTGTGTGTGTGTTTTGCTTTGCACTAATAAACCAAATGAATTTTGTCTCTTTGTCTTTGAAGCTAACCCATGTTTTTAAAAGTGAGAGGTATAGAAATGGGCTTTTCATTATTATTTGAAAAGTAAATTCACTGTAGCTTAAAAAAAGGGCTCTGCTGTCGATCTCTTTAGTTCCCTCTCCAATTTCCAAATGACTCTCCTGGCCCCATCCCCACCTCTGTGTCCCAACTTCAGATCCTGCTCAGGCACTCAGGACTCCCAGAAAGCCCCGCTCTGGGAGCCACGCCCCTGACTCCCTGACTCCCTGCCCAGCCTTTGGTCCATGGCTGCCCTTGCTGCCAGTGCTCTGGCTCAGGTTATGAGGAAGGACGTGGAAGTCAAAAGTGACTTAACTGTGCCATCCTCTAGCTTTCTATGACTCTGAGTGCACCGCGCGCGTGCGCGCGCACGCGCACACACACACACACACACACACCATGTGCCCTTCAGAGCAGAGGTCCTGTTCACACCACCTCTGAGTCTGTTGGCTTCCTGCCCTCTCTATCCCTCTCTCTGTGTTACTGCCCACTTAACGCTGGCTTTCTTCCACGGGTTACCCAGGGCACAATCATTTACAGCCCCCAAAGCACCCTTCACCTCTTTATGTGTGTATTTTAACCAAATGAAGTTGACAAGAAAGGCGTATGTTGGGGCTGCAGGATTTCTAGCATAGTAGAAGCATTGTATAGATAGAGATGTTGATATATATGTGTGTGTATATATATATATCAAGCCAAATTTCTGATAGAAAAGTCTAGCTTTATGGATGAGAAGGAAAGGGAGCCCTTTAGAGGTTGGAGCCAGCCTCAATGTGTCCAGTGCAAGACACTGTGGTGCTTGCCACACCTCTGCACCGCTGGGCTCTGCCACTCCCTCTGGGTCCCCAGCAACAAAGGCCTGGGAGAGCAAGGAGACAGAGATCGGAAGGACTGGAACTCTTCAGCCCATTTTGCTCTGACCACATGTTTTGGGCTGCAGCCTGATAGTATATCACATTTCCAAAAGTAGTGCCATGAAGATGGCAAAGAGGTCTGTCGCAATGCTTAGCTTTCGGCTGCCTGTGACTTCAGGATGCTCAGGACAGAAAGACACACTCCCCAAAACAAGACCATGGAGAAGGAGACCTGGCAGTACCCATCCCCCAGGCCAAGGAATGAGGCTCCCTCCCCCAGGTCATCTCACTACAGTTTTCTCTACCAGGTCATCTCAGCTCAGTCTCCATAACCTCTCGAAAGCCCTGGCCTGTCGTGTTCCTTCACTGTATGGTTTCTGTAATAAAGTGTTAATCCATGTTAATCTGTGTGGGGATTATTGCGTGCAGCAGTATTTTCTTGTGTACCTCTTTTTCCTCCGTGATGTGTCCCTCTTTTTTTTTTAATTTATAAATGTCTAATTTTTTTTTAGGACAAACCAGTGTGTCGTAGACCTCTATGTAACCTGTTCCTTAGTCTCATTATAGGTATGTTATAAGGATGGATATTTTACTTGGCTTTAGAATGTTTTTCAAGAAAACTAATTCTTAACTGATGAAGTTGTTGCTACTAAAATGCTTGTTTTCATCATGACGTTGTGCGCTTCTAAATTAATCATCATTTTCGTTGTAGAAAAATGGAGTGAATTTATATTAGTCTTGGAAACTAATAATAGCATTGTAAATTTATGAGATGATTTTAACAGAAAAAATTATAGAAGAATATAGTTATTTTAATTGTAATATTACTAACTGTAGGGTGAGGCGGGGGTCCTGTCGTGGGGAACTGTTATAGCTTGTTACTCAGTTTCTTTTTGATCATTTTCTCAGTCTCTGAAGTGAAGCGAGTTATTAATTGAATCTGTAAACTCACATATGCATATTGTATATGTGTAGCGATGTGATCACACTGTCTTGGAATTACATTAAACTGTTCGGAATCACTGACCTTTGTGCAGCCGCTTCCTTACCCAAGCCTCTCTAGAGGGCGCCTCTGCGCGTCCGGCTCCGCTCTGCTGCCCGCACACTGAAAACAGAGCTTCCGCATGCTGGAGAGAGGGGCCTGTGGGCATTTCACTGCCCACCCTGTGCCAAGTCTCCTGGATCCCCCTTGCCTCTCAAGCCACGGTGAGCCTGTCTGTGCCCACATTGCTTCCCGGAGACCTGAGGCGTGGCTGGCCTGTGAGCTTGCCAACAGTCCTCCCAGGTCTGCATTCTGCTGCTTCCCCTGAACAGCAAGACAACCTCAGTGCTGTCCCCGCTGGGGCCTCACCCAGGCCTGCCTCCACCCGCCCGCCCACCATTCTCCCCTCCTCACAGCTCCTGACTTCTGAGATTTTGTTGTTTTGGTTTTGGCCAATATCTACAAACCTTCCCTTTCCCTCTCCCCAGCCCATCACCCCCACTGCCTCATCCACGTACTTCGTATTTGAGCTGCCATTCGGTTGTCCTTTTGAGCCTGGCTGATTTTAGAATAATGTTTTTAGGTGCGTTCATGTTATAGAGTGGCTCAGAATTTCCTTTTGCAGGCAGAATAGTATTCCATTACAGGAACATAGCATACTCTACATGGACATCTGCCCACCATATCCCCTGTGGCTTTTCTAACATCACTGTGAACTTGGGGGAGTAAAAGTCTCTTCAACACCCTGCTTTTTATTCTTCCTGATCTGTCAGGAACTACAGAGGGGGAACTACTGGGTCACATGACAACTTTAACTTCATCCTAGCCGCTGGCCTTAACTTCCCTCTCCGTCTTCTCCCCTCTGACCTCCGCAGCTGCACCCCTTGCTCCCAACAGTGCACCTGCTGTGGGTCCACTCAGCTACCCAGCTGATAGCAGAGGATAGCTGCGTGGATGGGAAGGCAGCCAGCCTGTGTCCAATGAGCAAGCACGCAGTGCTTCACACACAGCTACCTGAGATCTGTTGGAACAGACCCCCAACCGTGGATCTTCCATACAGACCACTGACCCAGCAGACCCCTAATCCTACAGGCCACTGAATGAACAGACAACTGACCCAGCAGACCACTGAGCCAACAGGCCCCAAACTAGGAAGACTCAATACTAGATTCCCAACCTCTTCAGCTATGCAGACAAGTAGCCTGTGGCTTTAACCTGGTCCCCTGTGCTCCGGACTCCTAGGGCTGAAACATGCCCCCTCTTCACTAACTTATGTCCTTGGATTCCTGCTCTCCAGGGAGGCCAGAGAACCCACCTACTGCTTCCTCAGCCCCAGCTCCTCTCCAGCCCTGGCAGTCAGCCTCACCACTGCATTTTCTCCGATGTCCGGGCCACTTAGCATGAAGCCGTGAAGCCGCAGTGCCTGTTCTGCCCAGCAGCAACCCAGCTTCCTATAGAAGATGAGTAGAGCCAACTCTCCCCTGGGCCCTGCACTGAGACCCTCTCCCACCACTCATTGATTAATTGATTTGGGGGTGCTTGGATTTGAACACAAGCCTCAAGCATGCTAATCACTCTACTGCTAAGGTCATCCCCAACTCTTAATTTTTTTTAAAGATTTATTTATTTTTTATTTATATGAGTACACTATAGCTGTCTGACACACACCAGAAGAGGGCATCAGATCCCATTACAGATGGTTGTGAGCCACCATGTGGTTGCTGGGAATTGAACTCAGGACCTCTGAAAGAGCAGTCACTGCTCTTAACCGTGGAGCCATCTCTCCAGCCCAACTCTTAATTTTTTGAATGTCGAGACAGGGTCTTGCTAATTTACTCAATCTGACCTCAAACTCATTATGGAGCCCAACTAGGCCTTGAACTTGTGATCCTCCTGCCTCAGCTTCCCAAGTTTCTAGAATGATGGGCATATACCAACAGACTTGGCTAGACATTTCCTAAATACTTGCCCCACTTAAACTCAGAGTTGCCATATGGGTCTCTTCTAGGCATCTGGTGGCACTTCTAAAACAATGCTGGCCCCCAAGTCACCTCCTAGGACACTTGACACCTCCATGAGTCTTTTATGTTATTCTGATAGGATATTGGGTCTTGTGGCAGCAGCACCCTCGGAATTTTTACCCAAGGACCAGGACAGCTTGTGAGGGAAACTCTTAATTCCTAATAGGTGGAAGGGCAGAGCCAGCCCTCTGGGTGGGGGAGGCAGCCCTCTGGGTGGGGAGGCAGCCACGTGTTTGAAGCTGCCATGAGCCACTGAGGGATGGACAGCAGGCTCTGTGCTTGGCCCGAACCAGGTTCAACCCCAGGATCGATTCTTTATCCCTGTGAAATCTGGGAAGTCCTCAGACCCCTGGTGCCTCCATATATTACCTGGGAATAAAGCTATATGTGCAGATTGGCCAGACAGCTCCCTAAACCCTTCTCATTGTGTTGAGCCATTCAAAGTATTGGTTTGTTATTGCTATTGAGCCTATCTTAATATAGAAATCAGTTCCTGGAAGGGAGTTCCTTCTACAATAAAAAAAAAAAATCTAAAAGATGGGTCACTGAGAGTTCAGTGGTTAAAGGGCACCTCTGCCAAGCCCGCAGCCCTGGGTGACAGGGAGGACAGCTCCCACTGTCCTCTGACCTCCAGAAGCCCAACATGACGCATGTGCTCTATGCACCAGAACTAAAATGCAATAATGGTTTTGAAACATATAAAATAAAATGTGAGGCATTGGCTTGGCAGGTGAACAGAAAAATTAAATTCAAGGCTGGAAAGATTATGGTCCAGGTGAGACTTGAATAAAACCTGGATCAAGATGAAACACTAAAACTCAGCCAGATGACTCAGAGGTCTCAGAGGAGTGACAAGAAAAAGCTAGCAGGGGTGTCAGGGAGCTGGCACTGTTGCCTTTATCAAGGTTTGGGGGGGTTGATTTTTATTTATTCTCAGCAAGGCTTTTTTTGGTTTTGGTTTTGGTTTTGGTTTTTTTGTTTTGTTTTTTTTTTCCGAGACAGAGTTTCTCTGTGTAGCCCTGGCTGTCCTGAAACTCACTCTGTAGACCAGACTGGCCTCGAACTCAGAAATTCGCCTGCCTCTGCCTCCCAAGTGCTGGGATTAAAGGCGTGCGCCACCACCGCCTGGCTACAGCAAGGCTTTATAAGAGGTAAAATTAAGCAGGAATTGGCTAGACATGGTGTCAAATGCCTTTAATCTCAACACTGCCGAGGCTGAGCACAAGGCCAGCCTGGGCAACATAGTAAGATCTGAGAGGAGGCGCAGGCGACACAAGTCTATTTGAAAATAAGCAAAGAAAAATGAAATTCAAAATGTGAAGGAATATGGAAGGAAAGGGGCTCTAATAGGAAAAGAAGGTAGCATGACTCAATCCCAGCCCTCAGGAAACTGAGACAGGAAGATCACCAATAACTCAGGCCAGCCTGGGCTACATAAAGACTGTGGAGAGATGGTGCAGGAAGGAGGAGAATGGAAGGAAGATAAACATTTCAAAAAATGATTTTAGCAGAAAAATTCAACTGACGGAATGACCTGGGTTCCCTGGACTTGTCAAGACTTCAGTGTGGCTGCCCATGTGCGTGTCATTTCCGGTTCCTTGAAGACTGTGCCAATAGGTACAGCAAAGCATACATAGAACCAACAAGGAAGGAAAAAAGAAATTAGGCAGCCCTGAAAACCTGGAAGGAACTCTGATGGGATGCAGATGTCCGAAAGCACATGGCATCTCCGAGGAGATAACATCGCCATGGGAACGTCACCCCGGCACTACTGTTTAGGAGTGTTTCCTGTTGTTTGCTCCCAGAATCCTCAGACAGGTTGCTAGCTAGAGTCAGGCAGCCTCCTATCCTATCTCTGGAGGATAGGAGACCCATCAGCACAGCAGGCCAAGGAGTGAAGAAGACCCTCCCCTCCCAAGGGAAGAGAATCAGAGCCCACTGAGGAAACTCCAGGCCTGGCATCCCCAGAATCTAGGTTTCACACCCTAGGGGGATGGAGTTTAGAACTTCTGTCAGCCAGTGGATCATCAACGGGCATCCCTTTTGTAATTATCCTGCCTCTAGCCTCTTTTACACTAAATGGGCATGGTGGCACATGCCCATCTCTGAGTTCAAGGCTAACCTGTTCTACTGAGTGAGTTCAAGGATAGCCAGAGTTACACAGAGAAACCCTGTGTGGAGGGAAAAACAAGACAAGATGGATAGTAGACAGAGATGGGGTTTTTAAGTCCACAAAAGAGTTTAGGTTTCCCCTCCAGTGGGGTTATGGCAAGAGTGAAGAGGGTCTGTCTCTGCTGGAAAGGTGGCTAGGTGGTTAAGAGCACTGGCTTTTCTCTCAGAGGACCTGGGTTTGATTCTCTGCACCTATATGGTGGCTCGCACGTGTCTGTAACTTCAGTCCCAGGCAGTCTGATTCCCTGTCTAGCCTCTGTAGGCGCTTCATGCACGTGATCACATGATGCTCACACAGGCATGCAGGCAAAACATCCATACACACAGAATAATCCCACCCAAGAGTACAAACACATGGAAGCCACCCACACCGGTGAGAAGACCTTAGTAACCACATCTGCCTCTGCCGGAATAGCGTGTGAAGACCAAGTTCACACCCGGCCAGACTAACACTTCTGGGGTAAAAACCAGTCATGAATGATAATGGCCCTTGGTTCAACATAATGAAGGAAAAAACAAAACAAAACTAAGACGACTCCCCAGAAACTCAACTCTTCTCCCCTCCCCTCCCCCCCTCCCCCTCCAATATTTTCACATAGAGACAGAATCATGGAAGACTACCAACCTTATGAACTAGAAATGTTGAGGAAGAAGAGGTGGTCTCTGGAGGCTGAAAGCATCTGCAGGAGCCCCAGAGCTCTGTTTTAAAGAGGACACTCTCCATATGACCTACTGGGGTGTGGTTCTTAGGAAAGCCGTGTGAGGGAGAAACAGACAAGCTGGAGAATTGCCTGTGGACATGAAGAGAGGTCTTTTCCTGAGGTGGCCCCGCCTCAGTGACAGGCATACATAGACCACCCTCCACCTCAAGGCAAGGCAGTCATGGGACCCTGCAGCCTCACAAGTAGTTTCTCAAAGCTCCCTACCCCAAGCTTAAGAGCCTCCCCTAACCCCGAAAAGCCTCATCATTTAGACTGACCTATCACCCGCCTTGCAGGCCATGAGGAAGATAAGAAAATGTCCCGGCCCTCCCAGAGTCTTCCTTTAGCACCTTCTGTCACCCCAAAGCCCACCTGTCTGCACAGAGGCCTTGCCTGCTCCAGTAACTCTGAGGCCCAGCCTGGGTTTGGGTTGGGCAATGCCTAAGGAGACAGCCTCCCAGTTTTAGGTACACTCAACTCCGAGAGTCACTTCCAAAAGGAAAACCATCAGCCAAGAGTGGGAGAAGTGGGGTGAGCCCCCCACAGCTCGGAGCTGGAACAAGGCTGTGGGTGAGGCCCCCACAGCTCAGGGCTGGGACAAGGCTGTGGGTGAGGCACCCCCCCCCCCCACAGCTCAGGGCTGGGACAAGGCTGTGGGTGAGGCCCCCCTCCCCCCCTCCCCTTCCCTCCCCCCTCCCCGACAGCTCAGGGCTGGGGACGAGCACTAGTCTGAAGCAGAGCCTGGTCTGGTGCTGCCCAGTCTGGCTGCCTGGCCACAGGGAGCACTGCTCAGGGAACCAGCTCAGATCACTTGTATATGGGGTCCTGGTCTGGCTGGTGTGCAGCCTGTGAATGAAACACACACTCCTTTCTTACCCAGTGCCACCGAGGGAAGCTAGACGTGTTTAGTTTTACCTGGTATCTCTTCCCTGCTAGGAACAGATAAGGGTGGGATTTTTTTCCTTAAATATTGATTACTCAAGAGCCAGTGGTCCCAAGATAAACCCAACATTAGGAAAGCTTTTTTTCCTAGTAGCCTTAGAGCCTTTAATTTTTTAAATTATATTTATTTTTGAATTCTGTCTAGAAGTGTTTCGCCTGTGTGTACATCTGTGTATCCCATGGTGAGGCCTGCAAAGGCCTGGGATCAGGTCTTAGTCAATGTCGTGTTGCTATGGGAAGACACTATGACCATGGCAACTCTTGTGCAGGGAAGCATTTAATTGGGGCTGGCTTACGGTTTCAGAGGATCAGTCCCTTATCCTCATGGTGGGGAGCAGGGTGGCACACAGGCAGACGTGGCACATCTGGATCTGCAGCCAGGAGGAAGAGAGCCACTAGGCCTGACTTGGTCCCTTGAAACCTCAAAGCCCATTTCTAGTAATACACTTCTTCCAACAAGGCCACACCCACCCCAGAAAAGCCACACCCCCTAATCTCTGTCGAGTACAGCCAAGCTCTAAAGACCAAGCATTCAAATATATGAGTCTATGAGAGGCCATTCCTACTCAAACCACCACAGATCCCCTGAAACTAGAGTTGTAACTAACTGTTGCGAGCCACCACGTAGGCACTGGGTCCTGAGCCCAGGTTCTCTTGTTAGAGTAATAAGTGCTTTTAGCCACTAAGCTAGTGGCCAGCCTGGAGGGCATTTAATAAGTAAAAGGTGCCTGGTAGTGGGAGTGGCCCTTCACCAGGCTAATAAAGTGGAGAGCCACCCCCAGAGTTCCCTGGCCATTTAGTCCTGCATCCTGCCCAAAACTGACTCCCCGTGAAGACCCAGATTATCCATACTTGAAGAAATACCTAGAAACTTGCACTCAGAAGGACTGAACAGAGCCCTGTGGGATGCAGTTTGCCTCTGAAGGATTTTCTGAAAACGAGCTAGGAGCCAAATGCTAAGACCCGCCCCCCCCCAGCATCCCGCCAGATCACAGGCGGTTGCAGACACCAGCAGGAAGTCAGCTCACACTCCACAGCAGGCTGCCTGCGACCCTCAAATGTACTGGAGTTAGGAGGCTCCCCATAGCCTCTCCAGTCCCTTCCCAGGGTGGGTGCCTATGCCCAGAAGTCCCTCAAGGGTTCTTATCCAGCTCAACATAAGAATTACCAAATCTCCCCATTTGCACGCAACACCCCATCCTTTCCCAGGGCAAAATAAATCATTCTTCCCTGATGCTCCGGAACATCCTAGTGCTTTCTAGTTCTTCTTCTCCCTATATGTTCCCGGGGACATAACGGCACAGCACATGCCTAGCACAGTGTCTGTCACATGGTAGATGTCTTAGGACTATCATTGCTGTGATGAAACATCATGGCCAAAAGCAAGTTGGGAAGGAAAGGGATTTTTTTTCTTACACTTCCACATCACTGTTCATCATTTCTGTTCGTCATCGAGGGAAGTCAGGACAGGAACTCAAACAGGGCAAGAACCTAGAGGCAGGAGCTGATGCAGGCAGGGGCCATGGCAGAGTGCTGCTCACTGGCTGGTTCCTCGTGACCTGTTCAGCCTGCATTCTTAGAGACCAGGACCACCAGCCTAGGGGTCGCATCATCCACAATGCACTGCACCCCCCCCCCCAACAATCAGCAATTAAGAAGATGCCCTATAGGCTTGCCTGCCCGAGGCCCATGGAGATATTTGAGGTTCCCTCCTCTTAGATGACTCTAACTTGTGTCAAGTTGGCATAGAACTAGCCAGTACAACTGACCCCTTGAAACATGAGCATATCACTTTTCAGTCAGACCCTTTCCTGTCTCATTTGTTTACTTGATTTGTTTTTTGTTTTCTTGTTTGTTTGTTCATTTGATTGGTTGGGGTTTTTTTCAAGACAGGGTATTTCTGTGTAGCCCTGACTACCCTGGAACACTCTGTGTAGATCAGGCTGGCTTCACACTTAGAGTTCTGCCTGCTTCTACTACCCAAGTCTGACATAAGGAGTGAGCCACCACCACCCAAACAAAATGACATATTACTAAAACTATTGCAATATAAAACATAACTTTAGAAGTCCCACAGCCTTTAGAAATTCAACCACTTCATGAGATCAGCCTCTGTAAAACATCTAGTCTCTTTTAAAATCCAAAGTCTCTGTGAAACTCTAAAATCCCTTCAAAAGTTCAAAGTCTCTCAACTGTGGGCTCCAGTAAAATAAAAAAAAAATTTAAAAAATACTTTCTTATTTCAAGAGGGAATAACCAGGACATGGTCCGAACCTGAACAAAACCAAACTCTAGCCATGTGGATAACTCTGCCCAATGCCTGGGCTCACTCACAGTCTTCTGGGGTCCAGAGGGCTCCTCACACACACTGGTCCCAGGGTCTCAGGCCACCCCCACCCCGTCGCTGCTGCTGTCCCATGGCACTGACGTCTCCAAAATGTTGGGGTCTCCAGCTGCAATTGGGCTATACTTCAACCCATGTCCTTTCCTGGTCTCATCATGGTCACTCCTGGGACTTCCCCTTCTGCGCCTTCTCCAGTGGCCTCTCCTGGCCTCTCACAGAGCCAAGGCTCAGCTGCTCTCCACAACTCCTCATGCCTTCAAAGCCGGCTCCACCTGGGAGACGCTTATTGAAGACCAATTTCAGCTGCCAGCCGGAGGTACAACCTTGGCCGCCTTTGGGACACAGCTTCTGTATGCTGAAGTGAGGAAACACTTCCCAGAAGACTTCACCTGACTCCTGACTGGTGCTGGTCTCTTAATCACAGCTAATTTATCGGCTCTAGCTGACCAGCATCAATTTACTATAAAGCAAAATTTTCACTTTAGTGGTGCTGGTCTCTTCTTAATCACCGACTGACTCTTCGGCTACAGCTGACTAAAACTAAAGATTTTTGCCCTCAACTCAAAAGGGCAAAATGTCCTGATAGAATACTTACGGGGCTCCCACACATCCCCTGGGAAATCCACTGACTCCCTCACCCTCAACGTTCTCATCTTCCAAGCTCCCACAGAGCAGCTCACCGAGCCTTGAACCTTTAATGGCTTTTCCAGCCTGAAGTTTCGAAGTCCTTCTACAATCCTCCCTAAATACACAGTCAGTCTGTCACAGCAATGCCCCAAAGTCCTGGTAGCGATGTGTCTTCCTTAGGGTTTCTATTGTTGTGATGAAACACCATGACCCAAAGCAACCCAGGGAGGAAAGGGTTTATCAGACTTAAACTTCCACGTCACTGTTCATCACTGAAGGAACTCTGGACAGGAACTTTCAAGCAGGACAGGAGCCCAGAGACAGGAGCTGATGCAGAGGCCACAGTATTACTCGCTAGCTGGCTCCCCGTAATTTACTCTGTCCGCTTTCTTCACCCAGAACCACCAGCCCAGGGATGGCACCACCAACTATGGGCTGGGCCCTCCCCTACTGATCACTGATTAAGAAAATTCCCTACAGGCTTGCCCATAGCCCAGGCTTATGAAAGCATTTTCTCAGTTGAAGTTCCATTCACTTAGATGACTAGTTTGTGTCAAGTTGGCATAGAACTAGCCAGCACTGTAGAGGTGGATAAACATTTGGCATGTCTAGTCAAATAGTCACGAAGGTACCAGAATGGAGTCAGCCCTTCACACAGCCACCACCACCATTAAATGAGGCCTGACTGGGAAATGTGTTCTATTTTGTTACCTATCTTTTTCATCCTAGGTTCTGACACAATGCCGATTCTCACACTGGGACAAGTGCATCTTTCTGAATGGGCCCCTCTGCCCATCCCCCAGCTGCGACCCTGGAACAAATGCCAGCAGACTCAGAGATGTGGTCATGTCTTTATTCCATTAGTGACCAGTAGACAGCACCACAGCACAGCAGGGGCCCTGCCTGAGGACCCTGGGAAGGCAGGGAGGACAGAGAGAGCGGCCTCCGGCCCTGGTTCTTCTCCCCAAGATGTGGAGGAAGCTGTGCCTGCCTGTCTCTCCCAGCAGTCTCAGAGAAGCCACTGGGAAGGCCAGGAGGCTGGGCTAAAAGTCATACAACCTGCGTCGCCCCATCTCCCAGAAGCGCCAGGGCTGCGGTGAGGGGGTTTCCAGGCAGGGCCAAGGAAGGGTGACCTGCCAAGAAGAGCCTGCGTGTGCGTTGTCTGTTGTGTACATGCATGTACACATGTGTGCTTGTGTGTATGGGGCAAGATGTCTACACTACTTAGCATATGAGATATAACTGCTAGGCCACAGGACCTGCCTGGGGACAAGAGAGACCGGGAACCAAGGCCTTTTGGAGCTCTGGAGCCTGAAAGGGGACAGTGGCAGAGGCCACCCTCCCCACTAATTCCATTCAGAGAGGGCGGTGACTCCCATTGGAAGCAGGTTGAGGAACGGACACTGCCCTTGGGCCTGGGCACAGGAGCCACTTCTGGGACTGAGCCACATCACGTGTAGGCCATCTTGCTGCACACCCAGGGACGGGTCGTCAGACACTCTGTTGACACCAGCCTTGTGGGCTCCACAAAGACACACTCCCCAATACCGGAGATGGTGAATCTGTGGTAGAAGAAAAAAGAGCAAGTGCTCCCATGCAGTCCATCACAGGTGCTCCCATACAGCCCATCACAGATCCTCCCATGCAGCCCATCACAGATCCTCCCATGCAGCCCATCACAGGTGCTCCCATGCAGCCCATCACAGATCCTCCCATGCAGCCCATCACAGATCCTCCCATGCAGCCCATCACAGGTGCTCCCATGCAGCCCATCACAGATCCTCCCATGCAGCCCATCACAGGTGCTCCCATGCAGCCCATCACAGGTGCTCCCATGCAGCCCATCACAGATCCTCCCATGCAGCCCATCACAGATCCACTCATGCAGCCCATCACAGGTGCTCCCATGCAGCCCATCACAGGTGCTCCCATGCAGCCCGTCACAGGTGCTCCCATGCAACCCAAGTGG
The DNA here is from genome assembly GCF_947179515.1 of Apodemus sylvaticus. Lineage (NCBI taxonomy): Eukaryota > Metazoa > Chordata > Mammalia > Rodentia > Muridae > Apodemus > Apodemus sylvaticus. The sequence goes on along the minus strand of NC_067473.1, from coordinate 63,000,666 downwards.
TCCTAAGGGCCCTTTGGCCTGTCCCTCCCTCAAGTCATCATGGCAGCATCTTCCAAGATAGACATGGGTGCATCTTTCTAGCTTGGTCCTTCGCTGACCCAGCTCTGTGCACCGGCCACTAGAACTACTCCACACATACACACACCGATACTCCCTGTTTCTATCCTCCCAGGATCAGCTCTAAGGTGCCTAGTTCAGAGCCATGCTCTACCAACCTTACCTCCCACAGAACCGTTTGCACCAAGAGGCACCTTCCATTATCCCTCGAGACTGTGTGTCCCTACACGTCCCCAAGACTGCAGGGTGCAGGCCCTGTGTCCTACTCATCTAACACCCTGACAGCAAAGGGTCAGGAAATGCAGGCTGAATCAAGTCATCCTCGCGGGGACTGACAGAACAACCTAGTAATGGGGCCACACTGGAAGAAAGGGGCTCACAGCCCTGGGTGCATTCCCTAGAAACCACACTGCTGACCCAGTCTGCTCCCTGAGAGCTGAGAGTGTGTTGACCCAAGTGCAAGGTCCTTGCCCAGTGGTTAGCCCTGGAGAGACCCTAGACTCTGTCCCTAGAGTTCCTAGAACTCTCTGTAACACTAAGAGCAGAAAGTTTCCAGAAAGACAAAGAAAGATGGTCTAGGCTGAGAGAAAGAAAAAGAAACAGAGGGGCTAGGGAAGGGGGAGGAGCTAGGGAAAGAGGAAAGTCTAGGGGAGGAGGAGAGTCTAAGAGAGGGGAGGGGCTATGGAGGGAGGGGTTAATAAGGGGAGGGGGCTATGGGAGAGGTTAAGGAGGGGAGGAGCTAAGGGAGGGAAGGGCTAGGGAGGGGCGGGGCTAGGGAGGGTTGGTGCCCCAGCACTGGAGTGGCAGGAAAAGCGACCTGAAGGGGAGCTGGCTGACACCAGCCTTGATGACCGCATTCATCACCCTTCTCACTTCAGCTCCCAGAGCTATGTTTCCCATCACCGGCAAGTTGGCAGCTACGCTCCTTCCGAGCTGGCACCCTAGACTAGAAGCTGAAGTTTCCTAGAAGTGACCTGCCTGTCCCTAAGCCTACCCAGTCACCCACACGCACCTACACTACCACCCTCCCTGCTGCCCAAGACCATGGCCACATCACTTAGGCAATACAGACACAGTTCCACAGCGCACCCAACACCAGACATCAGGGCACCGCACCAGAAGATGCTATCGCAGTGGGCAGCTGGCAACCGTGGGCAACCAGTAGACAACTGTGTTCAGAGCACTGATCTTCCATAGCACAGTACATTAGGGGCTCACTACCTACAGAAGCCACACCTCCCATCATCCCTTGCAACCAGGTAAGGACACGTGGCTAAGTTCTGGCCAATAGGAGTGGCATAGATGGGGCAGTCACAGATAGAGGGTACCTTTCACCGTGTTCAGCAAAGCCGCTAAACCAGGCTAGACTTAGGGGAAACTCAAGCCCCAGACCCCTCCTTGCCCCTAGTATCTCTAGCTAGCCCAAAGCCAGGCGTTGCCTCTAGGGCTTACACCTCCCCCCCAAGCTCATCTCTCCAGAAAACGGAGCCTCAGCTCACGTGTCTGGGTCAAACGGGTCCCCATTGACCCAGTGGAAGTCGTCCCCAACTCTGCGCAGGCCGATCCAGGGCTCCCTCCGTGTGAACTTGAACATAAATTCCTGCAAAGGGAAAGAGAGAAACCCAGACATGAAGTGCAGTTTTGCCACTCGGGCGTACGGAGAGGGTGTGTCGCTTTGATGGAAGGAGGAGATCCGCTGCTGGAGCGAGACTGGACCGGTTTCCCTAGCTTGCAGCAGATGCCTGCCGACAGCCCGGAAAGGCTTCCACCGCCCTGGCTAAGAAGCTGGGGGTTCAGGGCTGGCCCGCGGGATATGTTAGATTCCTGGCCAAATCTCTCCCCCGGTAGGTTAGCCCACCTGTACTTCGGGAACTTTCTCAAAAAGTGACACAGAAATACCGCACTTCGCAGACACACAGAAGCTGGTTTCTTAGAAGTATGCAGCACTGGGTCAGAGAGCCAAAAATAACCAAGATACTCAGGGATTCTGTCTCTTTAACCTTTCTATTGACAAAACAGCTGGACCCATTAACTGAGTGATGGCAGCCTGGTTTCAGTGGGAGGAAATAACACTTTTTATGTGGTACAGGTGTGTTCAAAACCTCAAATTCCCCTCTCTTCGTACTGTGTTAGCTCAGCCAACCAGCCTTGGGTGGAGGTGCCTGGAGGAGGGAGGTTCGCGTGTTCAGACACACGGAGGTCATTCTGCTTGGGTGTGGATGTCCCACTGGAGTCGGCCACGGGCCTGAGGGTCCCTGCTTCTGACCACGTGCTCACCAGTTCTTTCTGGCTTTGGATCACGGCCAGCGCCGCCTCGTGGGTATGGCAGTACTGCCTTCCCGTATTCCAGTCTCTAGGCTCCTCCGAGAAGTAGTAGCATTTCCTTCCGTAGAGCAGCCAGTCCTCCGGGCAGGGCGTCTCACACTTGATGCAGCCCTTGGAAGCTTGGAGGGGGGAAGCGGCTGAGGTCCGTGAGTGTGCCTGCCCACCGCCATGTTCCCAGCATGCTCCAGTCCTCTTCCCACGGCTCTCTCCATCTCTCTGACCCTCAATGCCCTTCAGAGACACTGCTGATGTCTCTGTGCCTCCGGGAGGGCTCCTGATGAAATGGACAAGCAGCGGGCCCCCGAGGAGGATGGCCAGTGTGTCGTCATGGGAGACAATAAAGGGCAAACACAAGGTAAGATCTCTCCTAACCCTAAACACCCAGAGCAGGAACAGACCTGGCAGGACTACATGCCACTCCCATAACCAGGCTCTCACTCACCCGCTAGCTTCTGGAAATTTCCTTTTAAGATTTGAGTCCTGAGCCAGGGAGATAGCTCAGTGAGTAGAAACACTCCACGCCTAACAACCTGAGCTGCATCCCTGGAACCCACAAAGTGAGAGAACGAACTCCTGCAAACTGTCCCCTGAACTCTACACCCATGACCCCACCACTAAATATAAGTGTGTGAAGTGTGTATGAGTGTGTGTGTGTGTGTGTGTTTTAATTGGGGGATGGATGACAGCCTGAGGTTAAGAGCACTTGCTGTTTTTCCAAACAATCTAGGTTCAATTCCCAGCACTTAATATGGCAGCTCAAACCTGTCTGCAGCTCTGGTTCCAGGGACCCCCACACCCTCTTCAGGCGCTCTACTCCTGATCTAACTGCTTTCTAAAGACTGGAGAGCCCGGAGAGATGGGTCAGTGGTTAAAAGCACAGGCTGCTCTTGCTGAGACCCCGAGTTTGGTTCCCAGCACCCACATAGCACATAAAATAATAAAACTTTTAAAATCCTTGAAGGTTGAAGACAGCAGGGTGTGGATGTAGTTGAGCTGATAGGTACCTGTCTAGCATCCAGCCCTGAGCCCAATCTCCAGCATTTCATAAGTCGGGTGTGGTGGCTCACAGCCGATAGGCCTCATGTGGCACGAAATACCTTTAATCTCAGCACAGGGAGGTAAAAGCAGTCAGACCAGGAGTTCGGGGTCAGGATCAACAACAACACAGGGAATTCAAGGCCAAACATGAGCTACATCAGAGTCTGTCCCAAAACAAACAAAAACAAACAACAACAACCACAAAAACCTGCCCCACAGAGGACAAGACACAGTTCCAGAAGTCTCTCAAGGTCAGTCAGATCTCCCGCTTGCCTCTGGAGTTCAGTACCAGACAGCCCTCCATGTTTGCAAGTGTTCCCCCTTAAAATGGTTCCTGTGTAACAACCTGAGTATGCCACTCCAAGGTCTGCCCTTTTGGCGTAAGGGTTACTTTGAGCTGAATACGACTGAGAGGACTGAGGCGCAGGGAAAGCTCCCTCCCTCGCACCCTGTCCCTAGTCCCTACCTGCCCACCCTCCCCTAGCCCCACCCTCAGCACCTAGTCTACGATCTTACATGTAGCAAGGTTCAATACCTGTTTGTTGAATAAATGTGACATTTAAAGTCTCATATCTCCAAATTATCACCCCCAAGAGGCATCGCCTGCCTAACGCAGCCTGCTCCTCATGCCCACAGCATTTATAAACTAATTCCTTGGTACCTCTTCTTCCTGTGTAGTCGGTGAAGGGGGTGTAGACAGTCCACACGGGACTGTATTACTTTAGACTACAATTATATTATTAAGCTACCACTCAATTTCTAATTTACTGTCCCCCACAGCCCCCCCAAATTCCTGATATGTGGAGAAATCTCCCTAGCTAGCCACACAGGGACCAGGTGTGCAGAAGCCACTTGGCTGTCACACCCTGACACGCACACTCACCCAGGATGCTCATCACCACCAGAATGGCAAACAGGAGGACAGCAATGGCTCCCAGCAGCAGGCGCGTGGTGGTGTCTAAGGAGAAGACAGACTAGTCAGTATGGCTGCCACCCTCTTGCCAAGTCCTAACCACAAGAGCCTTCCAGGGTGGAGAAGTAGAAACTTAAGGATTTTATTTTTCGGAAAGTCGGTTGGATGGTTTGCTTGCGCAAACACGTGAAAGAATGTTTAGTTAAAGTGGACACAGGCATGAAAGGCTAAGGGAAGGAATGTTTTGCTGAAGCAGACACAGGAGAGAGAATGCTCTGCTAAAGCAAGCATGTGAAAGGACACGTGATGAAGGATTCTTTGCTAACAACACGTATGTGTTGGCCTTATATCGAGCTGCATTTGTCAGGACACCATAGAGAAAAATGCACCAAAAAACTTCTGACATTGTGCTGCAGTTCGTTGCTGCTTCAAAGGACCTGGGCCAATTGGATGCACGTGCTGAGGCAAGGCACGTGGAGAACACGTGATGTTTGGAGGGTGTAAATGGGTGACGTCAATGGAGGGGCGGAGACAGAGCTTGGCTTGCGGGCACAGCCAGCTGTGCAAGGCTTGTGGGTCTTGCATCTTTGTTGATCTTCGCTTCCCTGAGAGAGGCAGAGCTGGGAACTTCTCCTTGAGTTCCTGTTGGCCCTGCCTGCTGACTCGAGCAGAGGCTGAGGCCTGGCTGTCTCTGCTAGGTCGTGTCACCGTGTCACCACTGTTTCTAACACGACTCTACCGAACTGGACTACTGTTGTATCCACTAAGTGTTTTTGAGCGGATCGAGCTGCCGCCTGCTAACCTGCGAACCTAACTGCTGATTTCAGACAACACAAATGGGAATTGCTACAAAGAACACTTCTAAACAGGCCCACTTCTCCCTTTCTTTCCCACAACCTCTGGTGGGTGGTGGCCTACAACGGAGGTTAAAGCGTTTAAGAACTATCATTAAAAATGGGATTTGAAAAAATTGAAATTAGAGGGTGGAACTGAGCAAGCCCTCAGGGTGACTGTGACGGTGCCTGGATTTGAGAGCCACGCTTCTGGACCATCCCCCAGCCGTCTTCCATGGCAGTCACAGCTTTCTGACCTAGATGTTTGTTTACCCTATGACAGGGTCTCTGCTCCCCGGGTCCTCTTCCTCCTCCTTCACCTCCTCCTCCCCCCTCCTCCCCCTCCTCCCTCTCCTCCTCCCCCTCCTCCTCCTCCTCCCCCCCTCCTCTTCCTCTTTCTCCCCCTCCTCCTCCTCCCCCTCTTCCTCCTCCCCCCTCCTCCTCCTCCTCCTCCTCCTCCTCCTTCACCACCACCACCAAGACTTCCTGGCACCCCGCCCACACCTCCTGGTTCTCCTTATCTACTTTTATTTCCACTTAACATTTTTTGGAGGTGGGGGGTGAGACAGGGTTTCTCTATGGAGTCCCGGCTGTCCTAGAACTTACCCTGTGGACCAGGCTGTCCTTGAACTCATAAGCATCTGCCTTCCTCTGCCACTCAAGGGCTGGAATTAAAGATGTGTGCTACTACTGCCTGGACCTAACATATTTTATCTTAATAAAGGAAGCCTTTTAGAGGAGTTGGAGAGATGACTCAGTGGTTAAGAGCACTGATTTCTCTTCTGAAGGTCCTGAGTTCAAATCCCAGCAACCACATGGTGGCTTACAACCATCCATAAAGAGATCTGACATGCCCTTTTCTGGAGTGTCTAAAGATAGCTACTTACTTATAATAAATAAATAAATCTTCCTTTAAAATAAAAAAAGGAAGTGGCCAGGCAGTGGTGGCGCATGCCTTCAATCCCAGCACTTGGGAGGCAGAGGAAGGTGGATTTCTGGTCTACAGAGTGAGTTCCAGGACAGCCAGGACTACACAGAGAAACCCTGTCTCAAAAAACAAAAAAAAAAAAAAAAAAAGAAAGAAAGAAAAAAGAAAGCCTTTTAGAACTAAAACATAGGGTCTTCTTTTTAAGACTTGTACTTTGGTATGTAGATCTGTATCATGTATGTAGATTTGTATGGTGGCACGTATCTTGTGAGATACATATAGCACATCATTAAGTTTGCCTTTTTACCATTTTAAGTGCTCAGTGAACAGCATTATGTAGCCAGGCTTTCCCCGTTATCCACACCCACTAAACAGTAACTCCCCTGCCCATGTCCTAGCCTCCATCGCTCTGCTCTGTCCCTATCCATTTGTCTGTCCTGCTGATTTCTCCAGTGGCCTCTCACATTTCCTCTTAGGTATCAGACCCGTTTCACTCAACATGTTTTCAAGACTCGTCCATGCTGTGGCATATAACGGAGCCTCACTCCTTTTTGTGGTTCATTATTTCATTATATATGGTCTATCCGCTGTGACAGTCAGCTTTAATGGTCAACACGACACAGTCTAAATCACCTGGGGTCAGCGATTTAGTGAGGGATTGTCTAGATCAGGTTGGGCGTGTCTGTGGGGGGATTGCCTCTGCTGAGTTCCTCACTGGGAGGAGAACCTTGCCCTGTGGGTGGCGCTCTGCCCTGGTCTGGGCTTCAATCACACAGGAGTAGAGACCGTGCACTGCACTGGCAGTAAGCATGCGTGCATCTGCTTCTGTGTCCTTGACTGTGCGTGGGACCGGCTGCCCCAGGCTCTGGCCTGGACTTCCCTGCTGGGATGTGGTAGAGCCTGAGCCGGGAGCTAAAATAGACCCTTCTCACCAGGAGTTATGTCTGTCTGTCTGCCTGCCTGCCTGCCTGTCTGTCTCTCTCTGTGCATGTGTGTATGTGCATGTGTATATGTGGTGTGTGTGTGTGTGTGTGTGCGCGCGCACGCGCGTGCGTGGTTTGGTAACTGCAGCGGCTGGCAGACAGTGACTATCATACATGGTGGGGAAATCTGTTGGAGTCCTGGCTTCCAGTTCTTTGAGAGCACGCGCCCAGGAACAGAGCTGCTGCGTAGTAATTCTGTGTAACGATTTGAGGAATCACCAAACTGTTTTTCAACATTTTACATTTCTACCAGCCACACTGCAGGAGACCAGTTTCCCCATGCGACAGCACTCGCTGTTTTCCGTTTTCTCGTCATTGCCTAGTTAATGTTACCATTATCTATAACACGCTTGGAGGTATGGGTGCCTCTTCTAAATTTTTTAGCTCACATTTTCTACTGTCTTGGCCATTAAATGCGCAGATACATTAGTGGTCCTCACATTGGTGCTTATGAATTCAGCATATGAATATTGGGGGGAAATTACATTCATTCCAAAGCAATCGTCTCGAAGATGTGGCATCTGGACCCTTCTGACCTGCTCTTGTCTGACGGGCCACCAGCTGCCGGCCTGGCTGGAATCTCCTGGAACCACTGCCTGAGAGTTTCTCTGCCCAAATCCTGGGTTGGTTGCTTCTTCCTCTCCCATGTCTGCCCTTTTGTAGTTTGCCCCTTTATCTTGATAAAGCATATATCTCCGTGCCTGCCCCCAGAGGATGTACAACAGGGGCAGAGAGATGACTGGGTTGGGAAGGGTGTGAACTGTTCTTACACAAGACTTGAATTCAGCTTCAGCATCCAAGACAGGCAGCTCACAGCCACCGGTATCTCCAGGTCCAGATCAAACTCCCTCTTCTGGCCTCTGCAGGCACTGCATGCACACACTGTGTGTGTGTGTGTGTGTGTGTGTGTGTGTGTGTGTGTGTGTGTGTGTGTGCACGTGTGACAAGCTAAGTGTTATAGACTGGAAATCATTGTTCATACTTGCCTAGCTCTCTATCCTCACCATGAAACATTTTATTTCAGCTTCTTAAGTTGCTTTTACCCAAGAATTCCATCTTACATGTCACACAGTTGTTGGTCGTAGATGTTTCTATCTACTCTAGTGGGCATTTTCAGTCCCCTTCAACCTGGACATTCATATCCTTTAGTGCCAAAAAGAAATATTAATTATATTATTGATTATTTCTTCTCTTTCGTTCTCTGATTTCCTTCCGAAATGTTTGAGACCTTGGATTGGTCTTCCTCCTCCTCTTCTTCCTCCTCTCCCCCCGCCCCCATCTTCTTGTCTCTTTACCTCTTTGGTTTATCCCTGGGAAGATTTCTTCAAATCCATCCTCTCACCCTTCTACCAGGACTTTCTCTTCTGTAAGATAATTTAAGGTGTGTAGGGTCCACTCCAGCTGTCCTTCCTTCCTAGAGCAAGCAGCCTGTTCTTGTTGTAATGATGTAGTGCTTTCCCTGAAGATACTACTGAGAGTCATTTGACAAGAGGACAGGTGGGAAGAATGTCTATTCCCCGCCACACAGAGTCTGAGCTTCTTTCAAAATGCTTATCCTGATTCCTGGTGGAGCTTGTATTGTTCCGGCTAAGGCAGGGGGACTAAAGAGTCCACTGTGGGAGCACAGCAGGGTCAGCACTGAGCCCCTTTGGAGCCTCTGCTGGGTTCCTCTGGAGGCTTTCCCTGGGCCGCTCAGGGGCTGCGCCGTGGTCCTCTCCGCTCTACACTGCTATATCAGGGTCCAACAGTACTTTCCTCCAGGGCTCTATGCTCGATTCTTCCAGAAATCTACGCTGGGCTCCACTAATGGGGTCTACACTAGGATCTTCTGAGGGCTACAATGGATTCAACTTGAGATCCATTTTGGGATCCACCAGGGTTTACACTGTATTCCTCCTATGATGGGACCCACTAGAGGCCTACAAGGCTTCTCCAAGAGTTTTCACTAAGCTCCTCCAGGGTTCTATACTCGAGTCCACTAGCAGCCTATGCTGGGCTCCATGAAGGTCTACGCTGGGTTCCTCTCAGGGACTAAGTTACATCTCTTGGGGGGGGGGGTCTATGCTGAGTCCTCCTGGGGTCTACACTAGGTTCCTCCAGGGGAGTACACTGAGTTCTTCCAGGTGTCTATGCTAGGGTTCTCCACTGGGGTTCTTCAGGGGTCTCTGCTGGTGTCTGCACTGGATTCCTTGAGCAGTCTACACTGGTTTTCTGTAGGGTCCAACCTGAGCTACAGCCAGACCTCTGCCTGTGTCACTGGGAGTCTGGATGGGTAGCTTCAGGCAGTGTAGCTTCAGGCGGTGTGAGCACACGGGCTCCTGAAACCCGAGCTCTCCTCACTGCTTTGCTTTCCTCAGAGCAGATGCGAGTAAACTCGGCCCTTGACTCTCGGATCTATACACCACCACAGTGGAGAGCCCGGGGCTGGGCAGGCCTCCTCCCCTTTCCAGCCTGGGTATGGAGGACGCGCCGTGTGTGAGTTAAGTACTGAGGACGAGGACACAGCATCTGAAACTAAGTCCTAGACTTCGTATCCAGGCTCTGCCCCATTGTGGGTGTGGACTCATAAAGAAGATACCAAGCTGTCCCACGTTCTTCATCTCAGAATAAACCTCTCAGGGTTCTGTGAGATACCAGCGTGCGCAAGGCCTTCCCTACCTGTGGGGCCATATCTGCACACCCAACCAACTCCAGATTGAGATGAGAAGAACGTGCATCAGTACTGAGCATGCACAGACTTTCTTGTCATGGTGCTCTTCCTTCAACAGTACAGAACAACAACTAAGGAACATTTACGTTACGTTTGATATTATAGTAAATCCGGAGGCTTTTAGAGCATACGTGAGCAGATTCTATGCAAATAACCACTTGGACTCAAGCATTTGAGTATTCCTGGGTCTGATGAAGGTTCCGGGTACTGATGCCCTATGGCTGCTGAGGGAGGAAATATGTGTCCAACATGGAGAGTTCTATGCACCACCACTATGACAACCAGCCTTATACTCCTTTATATTAGAACTGTCTCAAGTTCCTTTGGGTTCCTAAAGTAAGGCTTGGCCATCGCTTGGCAATAGGAACTCAGTAGAAAAGGAGGGTCTGCACATGTGTACCCACTGTCACCATGACTGAAGAGCTGCCTCTCTCCTTCACAGGGATGATTTCTCTCAACACGGCAGCGTGGGCAGAAGGATACCCTAGGACTTCCGACACCATTCACTGTCCGCCTCCCGGAGGCCTGGGTAGGCAGCTGGAGTCCATGTGGCGCCTGTTTCCCAAGATCTCATAACTAAGTGCCATCACCTGGGTGGCTTTGAAAATAAGGTGTCCCCTCACAGTTATAAGAACGAGAAGTGCAGGCATGGGGGTGTTAGCAGAACCAAGCCTCAGGGGAGCCTGTCTGGAGTCGTCACAGCCTCTGGTGCTTTGCCAAGAGCCCATGGCTCATGACTTCATTCCCATTCGTCCTTAGCTATGGCCTTCTAGGCTGTGGCTGTTTGTCTGAGGACACCAGTTCATACTGGATCGGGCTCACCAATTCCATTCCAGCTTCCTCTTAACTAATCATGCCAGCCAGAGCTACAGTTCCCCCCCCCCCGAGGGCACTTTCTGGGGTTCTAGGAGTTAGGTCTCACTAGGGCTCCTGTGGGATGAGTACAGTTCCACTTTTCACAAGCTTCTAACTGGATAACCGTCCCATTGTGTACTGGCCCACCTCTGTAATCAAGGGCTTACGGGGGGGGGGGGGGGGCAGGTGGTCTGGGCTTCTAGATGCATGAGTATTAGAAGCCTGGAAAACATTGGCTCTTCATATCAGATAGATCCCCCCCCCCAACACCCACGTCCTAAAAAAAGACCCATAGCTGACGTCTAAACCATCTGGGACACAGCCTGCCCAGTGTAAACCTGCCTATTTAAAAATTCTCAGATGTGGAGCCTGGTAATTTTTTAAATTTTAGGTAGCATTTGCCAAATGCATGAGTGTGGTTTTGATCAGGAAGTTGTGGGTTCGTGCCTAATAAAAAAAAAACTTTCAACATTAAAAATTCAGAATTGGTGACCACTGAGAAATCTATACAGCCTGAGGTATGCAGAGTCACTCTGTCCCCTCTCTTACCCAGAACACTGTGCCCCACTCTCAGTTCCAAAGCTAGAAATAACCCCATCTCAAATCACCTTGAGGGGTTTCAGACCCCGGGGCAGTGACTCTGGGTCAGTTTTATCAGCCTTCACTGAGTGGAAGGACAGACTCACACTCACACAGCCTTCTCCAGGACAGCCTGTCTGGTTTCTGTTCACTGAGGACGGCCCTCCGGACCCCAGCCTTCTGACGGAGGCTCTCCTCAAGCTGTGGGGAGCAAGAGGCTGCCCCTCCCCCCAGCACATGACAGATTCCTCTGAGAGGGCAAGAGAGGAGAGCTGTGTGCTTAGAAAGTGCAACTAGAGTCTCTCCAGTTAGCCCCCCTGAGCCGGTGTCCTTGATCACACAGGCAGACAGACAAGCTCTTCCTAGCAGAGAGAAGCAAATCCTTTGGTGGTTTCATGTGTTAGTGGCCGGTGCGTCCTTGAGTGAGATATTCAACACCCTCACCTTCCCATCCTCTCAGGGCTGACCCACTCATTAAGGATAGAGTGCAAAGTCAAAGTGTCACCAAAGCCCTCACCCCTCCCCGTAGGTGGGTCTCAGCTGCACGAGGCAAGGATGAACGGGCAGGTAGCTCTGGGGGCTCAGCTATATCCTTTCAGAAGCTTCCCCCACTTTCTGTCAAGGTATGGGCTAAGCAGAGGCTGCAAGGACCACCAGGACCACCCACAGGCTGATATGAAATGAACTGAAGTGAGGGGCAACCTCAACTCAAAGGACTCCATCTAAGTAGCTGGTCATCGCTGTCCCCTGGGCTCCTCACCCAGGCTGTTGGGTTCTGTGCTCAGAGAGCTGGGAAAAGAGCGACCACAACTGAACCTACACTCAGACCTTTCTCTGACTAGCATCTTGAGGTGGAAATCTTAATGTGATCCACAGATGAGAAAAGTGGGACTTAAATAAGTGGTGCCTCCCAGCTGGGACAGTAGGTAGCTCACATTTACCACCTCTTTGCACCTCACCGAACTGACTTACACCTGTTCTAGGATCTCTGTGAGGGCTGGACATGCCCAGGGCCTAAGATGGCGGCTTAGCACCATAGAAAGAACAAGCCAGCTCAAAGGTGAGAACGAGTCCCAACTGCTGGGCTCTCCTCTTTGGATGGAGGTAGTGCACCCCCAGAACTAAAAAGTCCTGCAGAATAGTCAGCAGGCCAAGACGCCAGGCGCCCAAGACCTGTGGTAGTGGTGGGGGGGAGGGGATGCTCTTACGTGCACCAGAGACCAAAAGAGGAGCAATGGTCACATCACTAGGAACTGATGCTCGTTCAGATGACACAAGGCTGGACCACAAGAAGATGCCAGGTACAGAGGTGTGCTGGACCACCACAGAGAGCTTCTTGCTTTCCTTCATCCCAGTGTGTGCCCAGTGGATGGGCAGGGTCTGGCAGCCACACTGGCAGTAAGAAGGACAAGAGTCAAAATATTCAGGGCCAGAGATAAAGCCAGAGCCAGCCAGGCACACTTCCCTGAAATAGCCCTACCCAGTGGGGTTAAGGGTAAAGGTTAGTAGAGATGACCCTTTCGAATACTTACCAAAAAAAAAAAAAAAATAAGGACATACAGACTGGTGGGGGCAGGAGGAGTGACGTAAAAAATACCATTGGTAGGAGGCAAGCTAAGATCACAGGGAAAACCGAACCACTAACCAGAAGCACGCATCCCAGAAGGGCTGGTGGTCCTTTGTAATGCCTTGCATCTGGGGAAACTGTGTCTTCACCTCCACACTTCCTAACCACTATTAGGCTTCGTCTGCACAGTCCTTCACAGACAGCGCCTGGCCCTGACACAGACTTCAGCCAAAGGGTCCCGCTCTGCTGCCCCATCACCTATCTGGGCACAGGTGGCTTTGTCCCTTCCAGGCCACCACCCACCTTCCTCACTGACCAGCCTTCTACGGCAGGTCCTCCCCATGCAGATCTGCTGTCTTAACCCCTCAACGGCTCCTGCAAACAAGCAAAACAACAAAAAAACTTCTGTAGCCTGGCCTGGGTTATCCCTCAGATATTTCTCTCTCATATTCTCTCTCTCCCTCCATCCCTCTTTTCTTCTGCCTTCATCAGCACCCAGCACCCTGGGGTTCAGTTATCCCCAAGGGATTGGCTAATTCCAGCCACCTCCTGTCGTCCCTTGACCTGGTGTGCCCTCTCCTGTCTATTCCACATCCCTGAAAGATCACCTACTCTGAGATGCCCTCCGCTGACTCTGCCCCTAGTGAATGCTACCCAGTTCCTGCTAAGTATGAGCAGGATAAGTACCAGGGAGCTGACCCTCCCTGTGTCCAACTCCGGCATCTCCCAAGCAGCACTCACTGGACGGATGCCAACCCAAGTTTGCTAAAAGAGCTTGCGAACTGAGAATGAAGTGTCTTCCCTCACTGTCTTCTAGATAGCCTGAGGTCACTCCCTAAGCCAGTATAACAGGAAGGACTCGGTGGCATCCAAAAATCCTTAGGAAGGGCCTCTGGGGTTTCCTCTCCATCAGCCCCACCACCCAGCAGTGCGCCTAGCAGTGCGCCCTCCTACCCCTACAGGGTGCGGGCACCACCTCAGGGAACCAACGCTTTTGCTTTTATGAAGCACTAAATGTTTTCTGTACTAAAGATTCCAGCTGCCACGCAGGTGCTTCACATCCGACCCAGCTAAGGATTGGAGTATGAAGCGTGCCAAGGTCAAAGAGGGATTTGGCAGCTAAGATTTGTCAAAGCAGTGACCTGGGGTGGTCCCCAGGGGCCCCTTTCCCCTCCCGTAGTGACATCTGCCTGCCCTGATATCCTCCAGATCCTCCAGATCGTCCCTCTGAGAGCTGTCAAGGTGACTGGCCACTTTCTGGGTCCTGAGTCGGGGACCGGGGGATGGAAGGCTGCGCGCTTACCCTCCAAGGCCGCCTTCCAGCTGGTGCTGCCCTCGTAGCCCGACCCAGATCGCCTCAGTAGCCCCTCTGGACCACGGGCCTCTGCCTCAGCTGGAGAGCGCGGCCTGGGCGCAGCGGGCGCGGGGCGAGCGGCGGGGGGCGGCGGGCGGGCGCGCGCAGGGGGCTCCCGGGCCGGCTCCATGCCGCGACGCGCGCGCGCTCCTGCACCCGGCAGCGGCGCCCGGCCCCACGCGCACTCGGCGCTGCGCGCGCCCCGCGGGCCCCCCAGGCCGGCTAGGTGCTCCGGGGCCGCGGCGTCCGCAGGCCGGGGCTGAGCCCGGCTCCTCGCGCCGGAGACGCTCAGGTGCCCGCCGTGCGCGCCGCAGCCTGCGCGCTGAGCCCCGCGCGGGGGAGGAGCCGGGGCTGCGAGGAAGCCGCGACCGCGGGCGGGCGGGGTTGCGGGGACGGAGGACAGCCCAGGTCACCGGTCCCGCCACCCGCTCCCGCGCAGCTGTCAGCCAAGGTGCTCCTCCTCCAGAGTCGGCTGCTGGACATCTTCTCAAGTAGGGGAGTTTCTCTGGACAAGGCCCTGGGAAGGCTGCTCCTGGGGTGCCCTGGAGGCAGAGAAGACGGATGGGGGCTGGGACTTGCCCCCCAGATTCTCAGCAGCTAAGAGAAACATTCGGTACCACTGAAGCCACAGTCCAAGAGGACAGGACCCAGCAGCGCTGCAACCATACCGACCATCTATTATGGTTCGGGGACTTTTCTCCACATTTTTGGTTTATGTGTGAATGTCCACGTTTGCACATGGAAGCCGGGGGTCTTCACTGAGTATACTCACTCTCCACTTTTTCTTTTCTAAACACAGGACCTCACTACGCAGCACTAGAACTCGCTGTGTAGACCTGGATGGCTTCTGACTCATAGCCTGCCTCTGCCCCTCAAGTGCTGAGATAGAAGACATACACTACCACGCTTGATACCTTTTTTTTTTCTTTTGAGCCAGGCTCCCTCACTGAACCTGGGGCCCACCAATTCAACTAAAGTGAGCTGGCCAACCTGCTTCAAGGATAGGTCTGTGTCTGCCTCCACTGCTGGGTTTAGCCACTTGACACCAGCCCAATTTATACATGGGCACTGGGGATCTGAACTTATTAGTCCTTAGCACTTCATCTACTGAGTCATTCCCTCTGCCTCTCTTCTGGAATTTTTGAGACTGAATCTCACTTATAACTCTGGCTGGGCCTGGAGCTTGCAGTAGACCAGGCTAGCCTCCAGCAACCGTCCCCCTGCCTTTTCCTCCCAAGTGCTGGGATTATGCGCATGTGTCATCACAACCTAGCTAAGCTGCAGGGACTTGTGAAACAGTAGCTGACACCCTTGCCAGCGAGCTGAGAATGGACTTGAGGAAGAGTGCGGGGCACAGCTGGGTATGGGAGCCCAGAGCCAGTCATCCAACTGCTTAGGACACAAAGCAGGAGAATTGAGAGTTCGAGGGCAGCCTGGGTGTGCTACGAAGACTGAGGCCAAACTGAAATGCATAGCAAGGTCCTGTCTCAATAACCAATCGAAAGGGCAGAGGCAGTTTCTGAAGCAGCCATGGCAGATATATGGTTGTCACGGAGATACAAAGCATCTTGTTAATCAGATGCCCTCGGTGACCTTTCCTAACCTCAACTCTGACCTCTAGGGATCTACCATGGCCTCAGCTACTCCCAGTGCGCACTTCCCCACCTCACCTGTGTGCATGTGAGAGTGTGTGTATACGCATGCGTGTGTGTGCATGCACGTGCTGGTGGATGAGATGTGAGCTCTCAACTACTACTCTAGTACCATGCCTGCCTGCTGCCATGCTCCTGCCATGATGGCCCTGGATTCTAACCTCCTGGGATTGTAAGATCCCTATAAACGTTTTCTTCTGTACGTTGTGTTGGTCATGATATGTTTTCACGGCAATAGAAAAGAAACTAAGATACCTAGGATACAGAAAGCCCTGGGTTCTATCCATGACACCTTATTAACTGGGTGTTATTCAGGGTTCTCCTTGATTCTATAGTAAGTTCAAGGGCAGTCAGAGGTAAAGACCCTGTGTGGATGATGATGGTGATGGTGATGGTGGTGGTGATGGTGGTGGTGATGCAGGAGTTGTGTAGGACGAGGTAGAGAATGAGTGTTGGGCACGGGACCCATTGCCTCTTAAGCCTCCTGGATTGAGACTGGCCATTTTCTCTACTTTAGAACATTCTGCACCTCTCTAGAGAAGCTCCTAAGTGGAATATCAACCTCAAAGCTGCAAACCTCATCATCTTGGTACAGGAAGCACCAAACACATTGGAGCAGGTTAGCCAATGGCCACAATTACAGGAAAGTTAACTTTGGAGTCAGGAGCAAAGCTGCTTTGGGGCAGAGGGTCAGCAAGAAAGCTCTCACTGTGAATATTTGGGCAAACAGACGTGACAAGGACAAAGTAGCACAGCTGCGGCAGGAGGCTGGCTTAGCAGCGTTCCATCCCTGACCTGCAGACTTCAGGGTCTGATCCAAAACAAGGACCCAGCCTTCGGAGTCTTCCCAACCCCTAACGGATCCCCTCATCCCAATGCCCTTGGGGACCTGCCCCAAAACTGCTTGATCTCAAAGCAACTGCTCTGAAGTCCCCAGACTCAGACAAGGCCTCAGCCAGTGAGAGATTGCCAAGATCACTGTGAGATGGCCACAGCCACTGAGGTGATGTTCGGGAGACAGAGTCCCTGAGCTGGCTCTCCTTGGCATGTGGGAGGCTAAATCTGCACCAGCAGGCCCTGCAGAGTAAGCGTATGTGTGAATACTGTGGCCTCGCTTTGGCCCACAGGAGTAGTAGGCCGCTGGGCCTCTGCAGACACGAGCCTCAGACGTGAGAGTCCTGCACTGGACAGACACAAGAGCCCCCACATTTATACCACACACTGCTGATCAGGCTTGATCAGGACTGAGGTGAGCATGAGGCGCAGAGGTCTGCGTGAGCTGGCCAGATGGCTCAGCAGGGAGAGGCACTTGTTGCTAAAGCTGAGGACGTGAGTTCAGTTCCTCCTGGTCGAAGGAGAAAACTCCCACAAGTTATCCTCTGACCTACACACACACACACACACACACACATACACACACATACACACACATACACACATATACACACACATACACACACATACACACATATACACACACATACACACACACACACACACATACACACACACACACACACACATACACACACACACACACACACACACGACTAGGGAGATAGGGAGAGATCCCCCAGGCCCACCCACTCCTTATTCCTCAGAGCAGGTTCCCATTGCTCTCTTTTCTAGACCTATGTCTAGAAGGTTCTGTGCCAGGTGTCCCTGTGTCCTTTCCTGTGTCTCAGAAAACGGCTGTCTCCTTCCATTGTTATGTAACTGTGAGTTCTGGCCCACAAACCCAGAGATGGAAGCAGGGGAAGGCATTTCCTTGTCTTCATTTCAATCAACTGAAGTATAATTTTGGGTCACTGTCCTGCTGAGATGATAGGAAATTCCATTTCAACTTTTAAAACTCTTTTGCAGACTCTTCCTCTCCCAGCGGCTCAGACCCGTGGCCACGTCACTGAGCAGTGAGCCCTGCTACGCTAAGAAGCCCCAGACCTCTTGACGTTCCCAGACAGAATGACCATTCCTCACCCCAGCAGAGCCTCCAGGACCCTCCCCTTCCACCCCAACACCTCTATAATCCCTTCAGAACCTTATATTGGTAGCACAGGTTAACCCTATTTCCTCGCTGTCTTGTTCTCTGTCCTACCGAAGTCCTGCAGGCAAGGAGGTGCGTGACAAGCCCGCTAAAAGAATTGCTTATAATTCACAGATCTGCAAAGAAGCGAACGGTGTTTATTTCGGCCCACGATTTTCCCACCAGCCTGATTCATCTTCTCCTGTGAGTATTGAATATTTCTGAAATGCCTCTGTTAGCTGGACCATGGAAAATACAGATTTGCAAAACCCAAGCCTCCAGGACAGACAGGACACCAGGAGTCAACTCAGGTCGGAGGGTGCTCGCCAGCTGCTCCGGTGGGTCAATGTGCCCCAGTTTTCCAGAGGATGAGATGGGAAATGACTCCATTTCTGATGCTGGTGAATAATTCATATTTTAATATACAATATCATATGAAGAACAAGCATGCAGATCGAGGTGGCCCTGCACTGCCAGGTCACGGCGTCTGACTGAAACAGCTCACAAGGTCAAGGTGTGAACACTGCGAGGACAAGTTGTCAGAAGTCTCAGGAAAAATGGTCACTGGATGAGATCCTGAGGACACACATGTCCGAATGGGGCCTCAGGTCCCCTCACTGCCATGGAGACTGGCTTTCAGGAAATGCTAAAGGAGGGGCCATCAGGAGACATGTGGCCACGGGTGAGGGCTGTGCCGGTGTGGAGATTGCAGGGTTTTTCCCTTTAGACAGGGCTGGAGATGTCAGGCTGCCCTTCCTCCAAGGCTGGCACCATCAGAGGCCAAGCGAATCACCTAGGAGAGGCTATCCTACTACACTGTCACCTCCGTGTTTCCCCAGAATACCAGGCAGGTCTTAGCTGTGGGCAGAAAGAGGGCCAGGAGCAGCCCACACGTAACAACCTCAAGTGTGCCCTGAAAGTTAAGATGAGGGGAAAGATGGGAACCCAAGACAAAGAGAGGCCTCGCTCGTGGAGCCATGGAGGATGGTTCCAATGTGGTCATGGGCTGGCACAGTTCTGAAGTCTCTGACTGACTGCTCCCTAACCAAATTCTCAGGGACTGGGGAGAACAGGAAGTTGTTGGTGACCCCTGTGAGAGGGTCATTTGGCCCCCAAAGGAGTCACGACCCACAGGCTGAGAAACGCTGCCTCAGATAACTGTGTTCTGAGATCCACCACACGGCGGGATGCCTGTAGTGAATCACACACAATGATGTTTGGATTTCAAAACTGCTACGAGGACTGGGGCAATGGCTCAGTGAACAACCCGTTTGCTGTATAGGCAAAGGGACCAGGACTCTGGATCCCCACAACCCGGACAGGTGCTAAGTGGGTTGTCATTCCAGCTACAGAAGGCAGAGGAGACCAAGGATCCCCGAAGCAAGGCTAGCCACAGCATAAAGCTCTGGGTTTGCCTGAGAGGTCCTGCCTCAGTGGGTCTGGTGGGAGAAACACCAAGAACAATCTAGACATCATCCTCAGACCTCCACTCATGCACACACACACATGCACACACACATACACACACAGAAATGAGCGGGGAAACTAAGAAAGGGAGTCCTTGGCAACATGCTAAGACATCCTATTTAAAAGCTGGATGTCATGGCAAATGCTTGTAATCCCAGCTCTGAGGAGGAGGAGCCAGGCGGATCCCCAGGGTTCGCTGGCCAGCCAGACTATGCACCTATCTCCAGGCCAGAAGAAGACTCTGTCTCAGGGAAAATAAAAGCGTATGGCTCCTAAGGGACAGCACCCAAGGCTGTCCCTGGCACCCTGGCACTCAGCATGCACACGTACATACATGCATGCACATACTAAAACAGGTTTTAAGTGTTCTTACCAAATGTAATAAGTAATCAGGGCCAGAGAGATGATGGCTCAGTAGTTCAGAGCACCAGATGCTCTTGCAGAGGACCCAGGTTCAATTCCCAGCACCCACATGGCAGCTCACTACCCTCAATAATGGGATCTGATGCCCACTTCTGACATACAGGCATACATGTAGATAGAGCACTCATGCATAAAATACATAAGTAAATAATTTTTAAAAGAGGAATAGGTAATTAAAGGAATTGATATGCTAACCGGTTTGACTAAAATATTTCAAACTATATATATGTATATCATAGCATTATTTGTACGGCATAAACATACAATTATACTTTGTCTAATTATGATAATTGACTTGGACTATCAAATTCTCATTGCCAAGTCCCTGTGAGTACAGGTGGATGACACGGTGCTGGGAGCCATGGGTCCTCAAGGTCGTCCTTTCTTGGGCAGGCACTGGGATAGAAAGTGCCTCCTTCTGTTGAGGAAATGCCTTCTCCAGTCAAGACCTCTCCTTAGGAGAGCTAGCCTTTCCAACCTCCGGAGGCCTTCCTTTGTTTTTTTTCTGGCCTGAAAGTCATCCTGCTGGAACAAGTCTCCCTAGCAACCACACCTTCGTCTGGTTCTTCTAGTCCACAGGCTTCCTGGGATTTGAGTGTTCTCGACACGTCCCATTTACCTTCCTTCCATGGCAGGTGGTGACCCTGACGTCATTGTTCTCAGCCTGCCCTTGACAAGCAGCCTCTTTGTGCAAGCCCAGAGCTGCACACGCAGCGATCCTCTACAGCAGCAAGGACGGGGCGCTCATAGATGAGGCCAAGATGTTTTCCAGCTCCAGAGCTGACTGTGCATGTGACCACAGGTGCCCTGTCCTGTGGCAGGAGCCTGGGCTGACAGAGCTGCGGGGTGGAGGCTTGTCAGGAGGGCCGAAAGCAGCAGGCAGCATTACAAAGCCAGAGCTTTCCCTCAGTGTGCCAAATGACTGTTCTTGGGCAGCAGGAGAGTCAGTGGGACAAAGGAGAGGGAAGGAGGCAAAGCAGCCTGTCCTGTTACACTGGGTGTCCTAAGCCACACTCTGCTCCTCACTGGTAAGAAGGCCTGTGGGCTGCCAGGAGGTCTGCAAGCCCAGGCTTGGTGAGGCAGGTGCCCCTCTCTCATCTCGGGATCTCCCATCAATGCCACAGCGCAACCAGAGCTGTCAGCCGGATCAGCGTCCATTCCTGGAAATGTCGTCCACTGACAAGGCCTCGGGGCCCTAACCAATGACTTCCATTGTGGTCTCTGCTGTAGGGTGATTGGATCCTAAGGATGGGTTAGAGACGCTTACGGGGGCCCAGGGGGCGTAGCTCATCTGTGGGCTGCTCACCTGGCATGCAGTAGCCCTGGGATCCAGTCCTATGTACGGGACATGGAGGCACAAACTTACCCATCTTTCAAGAGGTGGAGGCAAAAGGGTCACCCTCAGCCACACAGCAAGTTTCAGACCAGCCTGGGCTACATGTGACTCTAGAGAGTGAGGGCCTACGATGTTAGAAGCTGGGCCGAGGTCACATCCCAGTCCGGTCTCTCCATCCGTTGGTGTATTAACCACTTGGCTCTTCAATCTGACCAAGCACCGGACAAGAACCCATTTAAGGGAGGGGAGATGATTTGAGTTTGCCATTTGGGATTAAACCACCATGGTTGTGGAAGAGGTTTGACAGGAGCACGAGGCGGCTGGTCCTCATCTCGGAGGAGCAGGAAGCAGAGCGGAACCTCTAAAACACGCAGCCCGGTAAGCAACGCCCTCCAGCCAGGCTCCTCCTCCTCCCAAAGGTTCAGTGGTCCCCAAAACTAGTGTTCCAAGCTGATGAGCAAGTGTGCACGCACATGAGCCTGTGGGGGACACTTCACACTCGGCACATATCAGGGTCTAGCTCTCTGTCCTCTGTGACTTTATTTCCCCTGTCTGTACAGATCGTAACTCGGATGATAAAGTGATAAGGTGCCTGCCTTGTACGCATGAGGCACTGTTTGGCTCCCAGAACCCACATTTTAAAAACATTTAAAAACAAACAAAACACCTGGTTAGGTGGCATACCCTTGTAATTTCAGCACAAGGGACAAAGGCTCACTGCCCTGCATGCCTCGCCACATTGTCAAGTTCCAGGCCAATAAGAGCCTCCATTTCAAACCCTGTTTAAATGGAGCTGGTTCGGTGGTTCGGTGGCAAAAGCACTTGGCACCAATCTAATGCCCAAGAGTTCTGTCCCTCATAGTGGAGAGAGAGGACTGACTGCCACAAGTTATTCTTTGATCTCTACATATGTGTTGTGGCACATGCACACATGAACGCACACAAAAAAGTATGTACAGTAAAACACCATCCATGTAAGTGTAAGCCTAAGCCTCTATAGTAAAGCCATGTCTCCAGTCTCAAAACTTTCACTAAAAACAAGTGGTGACTCCTTTGGGAATGACCCAAAGATGTCCTCTAGCCCTCACAAGTGTGTGTTCAGGTGTGCTGTACATATACACACATACACACATACACACAGCCACACACACACATTCACACACACATATACACATATGCACACATGTGCACACACAAATACACACACACATACATACACACATACATACACATACACACACATACACACATGCATTCATACATATACACATACATATACACATATATATACACACATGCACACATATATACACACATGCATGCATACATATACACACATGCACACATATATACACACATGCATGCATACATATACACACATGCACACACTTACATATATACATACATGCACACACATACATACATTACACATATATATATACATACACACATACAGCACATACACATTCACACACATACACACACATTCACACACATACATATACACACATGCACAAACACATGGCACAAGCACACACACATACACACATGCACACATGCACTCACACACAAGGCACATACCTTCTCCACAAGTAGATGTGGACATTTAATAATGACCATTATTGCCCTAGGTTCCAGATTTATCTCTTTCCTTGTGTAGTGACTTTAGTTTGTACCCTGAACCATGTTGGAGTTCAGGCTGCATGTAGAAAGACCTTTTAAACAAAGCTGTATCTTCCTGTTTGCTGTGTGCCGTTTGTAAAACTGTAGCCCAACACACACACACACAGACACACACACACACAAATTTTAAAATGTACCGTCCTTCGCCCCTTTTTCTCTGGCCAGCTCAGCATATCTCTGCCCCATGCAGCCATCCCCACAGCCCAGGTCCTGAACATTTGTCATCTTGTAAACTTTTTCCATCTTGTAAACAACTCCTGCCCTCCTACCCAACCCTGGAACCCCCCACATATTCTTGTCTCTGTGAGTTTGACCAGCCTGTGCCACTGAGATTGCATGTAACCAGGCCCCAAACCTTAGCACAACTGACTCCATGACTCTAAATGGAAGTGCCATTTGGGCTGTAAAACTCAGCACGTAGACGGCACCACCTGCCAATAATGAAAACGGAGACCGAATCCATCTAAGTCCATAGTTATGGCAAAGTCTCTAAATGTGCTAACCTTGCTTTTTGGCTTCTGTCTCTGGCTAACTGTTCTTAACTGAAGTATGTCAACCCAGAACGTAGCTTTTGTGCTTAAAAGCTTATCCTGAGAAAATGTCAGCGCTATACTAGTATCCTGAGCTTTGTCCAAGCAGTCTTCTCTGGTGAGCACCCCACAACACTGCAGTCATGGTTTATGGGTCTGGCTTACTTCATGAAGTTAGGATAATGTCCTTGGCTCTGTGCAATTAACAGGCATCCGAGTGGTTCCAGATTTCTTTATTTGATCTTGTTGGAATTAGTAAGAGGAGTTCATCAGCTTTGCCCATTTACCCCCTAACGCCCCTGGGTACAGCGAGCTCATCAGCTGCGTCACTACAACAATCACCTAGTTGCTAGCCAAGAATAGGAAGACAGTGTCTTGCTCTGAGTCAACTTGGCTGGTTCTGTGTTTTAGTTTCACTTGCAAACCTCACCCAGGCAATTCTTTATGCTAACTTGTGCTGTACAGATGCTTCGTGGGGTGAGCAGCAGAAAGCCAGACCCAGACCAGCTGAGGCAAAGGAGGAAACACGTTGACTCTTACAACTGAATGTTGGGACCCACTCAGCCGGACTCAGGCTCCATCACTGAGATAGCCTCTCCGTAGTCTGCCTTTGTCTTCTCCATGTCGGTTCTGTCCTCAGACTCTCACAGTGGAAGGTGGCCTTGAACGTGTGTCTTCCCATGGGCAGAATCAGCAGAGAATGGGTTCAGACAAACCCATGTCCTGCCAGTATGACACAACCACACACTCCCTGTCTTGGTTATGGTTTCTCTTGCCAAGAAAAATACCTTAACCAAAAGCAACTTGGGGAGGGAAGAACTTACTTCACTTTACAACTGTCAGGACACACTTATCATCCAGAGAAGTCGGGGCAGCATTTAAGGCAGAAACTGGAGACAGGAACTGAAGCAGAGGCCATGGAAGAGTGATGCTTACTGGGTTATTCAACCTGATTTCTAATACAGCTCAAAACCACCAGCCTAAGGATGAACCCACCCACCATGGCCTCGGCCAACTAAACATCACTCATTAATCAAGAAAAAATGCTACCCAGTTGCCTCCTGGTGAATTTTATGGGGTCATTTTCTCAATTCAGAGTCTGTCTTCTCAAATGATTCTAGCTGCTGCCAAGCTGACATCAAACTCACCAGCATACACCATCTCCTTTGACAGTGACTAAGGCTGAAGTATTGATCACACATCCAGCCCTGGAGTTGGGGTTAGGGCCATCGCATCCAGATTACGGGACTGGAAGTGGGAGAGCCCAATGGTGGTGGCACATGACTTTAGTCCCAGCACTTGGGAGGCAGAGGTAGGTGGATCAATGAGTTTGAGACCAGCCTGGTCTACAGAGTGAGTTCCAGGACAGCCAGGGCTACACAGAGAAACCCTTTGTAAAAGAAAAACAGGAAAAGGAAAAGAAGAAGAAAGTGGGGAAGAAACAGTCCCCTAAGAAAATCCAGGCTACTGCACACAAGGGACAAGGGGACAGGTCAGTGGTAAAGCACTTTCCTACCATGGATAAGGATCGATCCCAATTCAGTCGCCCCCACTACAGGAGAAAGAGAGGGAGGGAGGGAGGGAGGGAGAGAGGGAGGGAGGGAAAGAAGAAGCAAGGGAAGGAATAGGAAGAAGAAAGAGGGGAGGGGCGGGGGAGGAAGAAAATGTTGTCATCTGATTTACTCTTCTAAAATGGGAAGGACTGCTGTCCACAGAACAACAGGGCTGGAGCTGGCACTGGGGTTGGGGCTGCTGTTGCTTTTGTAGAGGACCAGGCTCAGTTCTCAGCACCTACGGCAGCTCACAAACGTCTATGGCTGCAGATCAAAGGGATCGATGCCTTCTTTTAAAGTGCACTAGCATCAGACGCAAACACCCATGCACATAAAATAAATAAATTCAAAAGTCATAAGAGAAAAAGAGGCAGAAGACAGGGTAACCACCCTGGAGCCCAGTCTGCAGGGGAGCTATGTTTAGCATTTCCTGAGGGACAATCAGCAGTCCAGAAAAGCTGCTTCTTGCGGAGAGATTGGCTCTCGGGTGGAAATGGTGCTCTCCGTAATGACCCTGCCAAAACCAGCTGCCTCATGCATTAGGCTCTCCCAGAGGGCAACAGGAGCCTAAGGGGACAGGAAGCTCAGCTCACACCAGCCGAGGAAAAAACCCAAATCCGATATGATAAGTATTTTTAACAACAAGAATAAATACCGGCTTTCTTACTAAGAAACAGATAATGTAGTTAGGCTGTTTTGGTAAACAATGCATATGTTATTTAAGTCAGTTTTCTTTCTAATTTAATATACTGTATATATGCTTTTAAGTACTTTAATATATGGTTGGGCTGCGTGTGGATCTGTTGGTAGAATGGTTGCCTTTCATGCACAAAGCTCTGAGTTTGAGCCTTAGCACTTTAAGGGCACAGTGGGACACTTGTAATCCCAACACTCCAGATGGGCAGGAGGAGTGTGAATTTACAACCATCCTTGACTACACAGCCTGCACTACCTGAGACTCTGCCTCCAAAAGTAAATGGTTAGGTTTTTTTTTTTTTTAACTGAAAAATCAGAAAAATTATTTGATGTTTTCTGTAACCTTCTGAATTCCTTATATAAGATAATCTGGAGTTACCACAACTGTGATTACATCATCCTTCTCCTATTGACGCATATACAAATTCTCAAAAAAGTAAAAAACATTTAAATTAAAAGAGAGAAAGGCCGGGTGGTGGTGGCACACTCCTGTAATCCCAGCACTCTGGGAGGCAGAGGCAGGTGGATTTCTGAGTTCGAGGCCAGCCTGGTCTACAGAGTGAGCTCCAGGACAGCCAGGGCTACACAGAGAAACCCTGTCTCAAAAAAAAAAAAAAAAAAAAAAAAAAAAAACAAACAAAAAAAAATCTAAAACACCAAAAGAGAGAGAGAGAGAGAGACAGAGACAGAGACAGAGACAGAGACAGAGACAGAGACAGAGACAGAGACAGACAGAGAGAACTAGACCCAGGAGACACCTCCCAACCATCTCCTCCCAACAGCTCATCAGATTAGTAGCCCACCACCACTATAACCCATTGTTAAGATTCGAGTACTTAATTTACCTAATACTGATTACTGTTTAATTATACAAAATATAATCTCACGGGGCCTGGTTATGGGAGAAACAGAGAACCCAAGTTAGCAAAAGACCCCTGTCCCCAGGCACCCCAAGGCTGTCCTCAAGCACTCTCTGCTTTCCCTTTGCACACGGCCGCCCTCTAGTGACAAGAAGGGAGTACTGCTGCGATCTGATAAGCTGGAGAAGACAGGCCCCCTCTACCATGGTGGAACTTTCTGGTTTACACACTGAGCTTTACGGTGAGGAGTAAGCCAGCTAGTAGACCGTGCTAAGGAGCGTGGTTGGTGGCCCTGCCCTCCTTAACAACTCGAAGATATCGCAATGAAGCTTTGTGGTGACTGCCGTACTGAGGATTGCCCAGAGGGCCCACATTCCGCATAGTGACCGGAAGAACCGTGACCGAGGACCACAACACCGGCTCCAGGCTGCAGGCAGCAGATGGCTCCTACTCTGCCTGAGCCAAGGCCTGTTATAGACTGAAGATTCCTGGTCCCTAAAACTGCTTCTGACAGTCACCTAGCCCCAGCACCCCATCTTGTCCCAAGCACGCGCAGTTCTAACCCCAAGCACCAGGACCAGAATCCTGGCTCCTTAGCTCCACTGAGAAGGCTCTTTATCCGTCTCTTGCAGCTGCTTTTCTTGGGCAATGGGACTCTTCTACCCACACGTGGCCAGTGCATCAACAGAAGCCGGTCAGACGCAAGCCGTGAACGTGAACAGCACCTGACCAAAACTGCCTCATATGCTGTGTAAGCTGCTTACTCTGCAAAGGTCCCGGCCCGGGGTCATGGGGATCTAGAATTCAGCCCTGACCCGATAACAACAAAGCTAGACTTACTGGTGAGGGGCTATGCCGGGAGAAAGGAGCTCAGTTTTCTAATGAGGGTTGTTTTGTTTTTGTTTGTTTGTGTGTGTGTGTGTGTGTGTGTATGTGTGTGTGTATGAGAGAGAGAGAGACAGAGACAGAGACAGAGATAGAGAGACAGAGAGAGCAGGAAAGTGCATGAGGTCAGGGACTCTATTTTCCAGTTTTCACAGGGGCACAGACTGACTGCTACAGTTTAAATGTGGAACGTCCCTTCAGGCCATGCTCCTTAGGCCCTGTCTTCCCTATGTAGAAATTCCTCCACGTGCCCAGGACACTAGCTGGGTAGGGCTTGCTTTGTCCAGGTTCTGTGCTGCCCACTAGGGACAGCCTCTGGGGACTAAGAGCCCTGAGGATGAACCTGGGCCTAGTCTCAAGGAAAAGGAGACCAGGTCTTAAAGCCTCGACTCATAAAATAACACCCAGGAGGTCTGTCATAGAGAGCGATCGATGGACTGAGAACATCCCCAGAACAGCCGGATAGATAGGGAAAGCTCAGCTGCCTCAGGTTCTGCCTCGGGTTCAAAGGAAGGGTCAGGCCCCAGACTAGAGAGGGCATAAGTGAATTCACAGAACTCTGAGGGGGTGGCGACAGGGCAGGTCGCAGGCCATCCACATGAGAAGGGAAGGGCGTCTCAGTCCTAAGAGGTAAGACCAGTGCCTGGAAGCTGCATTTGCATTGTGTGGAGGGAGTGGAACGGGGCTTCTGACCCAAGGACGCATGGCCTCTTTCAGAACACATTTAAGTCCTGGGATCCTTGTATAATTCCCTGAACACAGGCAGCGCTAGAAATGGATTCATAGTGAAGCTATGACACACCCTCATAAAAACAGAGCGGAATGACTTGGGGAGAGGAGGTGAGATTTCTTACCCCCAAACATCCAAAAGCACATTCCTCCCCACTACTGACCTTTGGAGTCCTGTCCATCAGAGACAATGATAAATGCAGAAGGTGGGGCAGGACTTCAATCCCAGGACTTGGGAGGCAGAGGCAGGTGAGTCTCTCTGAGTTTGAGGTTGGCCTGGTCTACAGAGCTAGTTTCAGGACAGCCAGGGCTACACAGAAATACTGTCCTGGAAGAAAAAAATAGGAAGAAAGGAAGGAAGGGAAGAAGGGAGGGAGGGAGGAAGGAGAGAACGACAGTAAATTCAACTAACAGTTAATCTTCAAAGCTGTCCCCTAAGGTGAGGGTTGCATTTCAAAGTAAGCCAGATGTCAGAAACGACATCCACCAGACTGGCATTTGGACCAGTTGGGAACTCTCAGCTCTCACTTGAAAACTAAGCAGATGCCCAACCACATTGCACCAGAACAAAGGACCATTCACACAGATGGGGGACTCCGCACGGCCTCTCCTCTCTGTGCAAGAAGCTTCCTTAAAAAAAGAACCCAAACTAGACTGAGAAATCAAGACACATGAGAATCTAACCTGCTCACAAAAGCACAGCAGAGCAGAGGCTACAGGCCCCACGCAGGGCCCAGGCTAAGTGGCAGCAAGTCACGCGTGGCTTCCAGTGATGGGTCTTCACCACAGATGAAAGGATCCAGCCATCCTAGGCAAATGGGGTAAGCGAAGGGTGGCCAGGAGCCATTGGGGGCAGGCTTCAGAGAGTGGCCAGGGACTTCAGAAGGGACCAAGGCCGGGAGAGCCCTGGGTATCGATCACTTACACACCCTTGCTGAGGGGCCCAGGGAGTCCCAGGCGGGCTCCTGCTCATGTTACCTCAGGGTCTCAGCAGCAGGTGGCCTGCAGCAGACAAGAGTGCTCCCAAGTTTGGGGGAACCGGGCCTGTTGTTTCTCCAGCTTGGCCAGTCCTGGAAAAGCACTGTGGAACTCTGGTACTGTGCCATATCCTACCTTCTCATCACCAACACCAGTTTCCCTCAGGACTACTTTTTGATTTTCCTCCAGAATCTGTGATTACTCTGCTTTGTCTTGAACCATAATTATCTGGCTGACAACATATTTGATTAAACTGTTGTTTTTAACTGTTGTCATTAGTTTCTGGTGACACACCCTATGCCCATCTATTAGATCTTTGCAAGGTAAATTGAGGTGGGAAAGGCCCTCTGCCAAAAGACTCCCAGGCTGTAAGCCTCATCCCAAATGCCTGATGTATTCACAGGAGGACTAGAATCCCCTTCCTTGGGTGCCTCCTCCCTCAGTCTCTGCTACCCTCAGACTTTGCCAGTCTGTCAGGAAAGCTCTCTATAGCCTACCATGTAAAGAAGGGGCTGCTTCGACTCTTCATGTTCTTGGCCAGGCTGTGCCACTTTGTCCCCCATCTGTCCTATGGACCTACCTAGCGCCATCTAGAACTTTCTAAGCATTGAACCTCAGACCCAGGAAGATCAGCTGTGACTGGGGATGCTAATCTGAGGTACGAGGAAGCTTACCACAAATGCGACAGGTCGGTCAGCTGTCCACTCACGCCCATCAGTTATGACCCCACCTCCCAGGAGACCGGGACCCCAAAGGCTGGCTTGCTCAGTCAGCTGGTACTATGACAAAGTATGAGGGGGGAGGGGAAATCAACTTAAAGATATTAAGGTCAAATGGAGAACTTGGGACAGTGGAAAAACAATTAAGAAGGCTTCCTACTGGGGCATGAGATATTAAGCCAGCCAAGATAAGAGAGGGGAAGGAGTTTGAGAAACACACACACACACACACACACACACACATACACACACAGCCAGACTTGGCAGGCTCTGGTGAGCACCCACAAAACCATCCACTGAGAGGCATGACAAGGTACTGTTACCTTCTCCCTAATAAACCTCTCTACTTAGCTTCCACTAGAGACCACCTGGGATAGCGGTTGCCAAAGGAGGGGAATCCAACCTTTGTGGGTGCTCAGTGTGGGACAGTGCTGGGGGTTTTGTCTAAGACTGGCTGGGTCCCTGGCTTTAAGCACGAGGCAAGGCAGAATATCATAGTGAGAGGCGCTGTGCCCCAAACTGCTGCTCATCTTATAACAACTGCGGTGGAGAGGTGCAGCGGCAAAGAGTAGCCTTCAAAAGTACCCAGTGACCTGTTTCTTCCAGCCAGGCCCATCTGCTGAGCGCCCACTAAGCTATGAACTCACCAATGGATTAACCCCTTGATGAGACTAACACTCTAGGGCTCCCATCCCCATTCAACAGCACCTGAAAACCAGGCCTTTAATGTGTGAACCTTCTTGGAGGCCACTTCATACCCCAACCATAACCAGGGTGTGGCTCCCAACAAGGGTGATGTGTGTTCCAACACGCAGATGACTCAGGGAGGCGTCTCCTTCTCCAGTCTGCAGCAAGCTCCCATGCGTGCAGCAGGAATGTCTGCAACAACGGGGTTGTTTTCTCAGGCCCGTGGCTGTCTCATTGGCACGACAGATGGGAGCCATGTTTGGGCCTCTCTACCTGGGATCTGTTCATCTCTACAGGCCCCGCCCAGCTACAGGTGGGTCCTTTACTAAATAATAACTGCCTTACGGCTCCCAACTGAGGACAAACACCCCTGGGAATTGCAAGAGGTAAGCACAGGAGACGTGTGCCTGAGGAAACTTGAAAGTAAAACCTGATGTGCTAGGCCTGGCCGGGACCATTCCTCCACACCAGCGCCGGGCCTGCAGAAACCAGATCAGCCAGCACGGGGATGCTGGGCCTGAGAATAAAAAGGACCAGGTGCTGGCCTCGGCTTGGCCCTGCTGAGAGCCATTTGTTCAAATGGTGGCGAGTATCCCATGGTAAGGAAATGAATCCCATGCCAGAGATAGCTTGGTTTTTATCCGGGAGAAGCTATTAATCCATGAGCGGATTTAAAGATTTATATTTATTTTATGGATAGGAATGCACTGTTGTCTTCAGACACCAGAAGAGGGCATCAGATCCCATCACAGATGGTTGTGAGCCACCATGTTGTAGCTGGGAATGGAATCAGGGCCACTGAAGAGAGCAGTCAGTGCTTTTAACCACTGAGCCATCTCTCCAGCCTCCTCATGAGCAGATTTATATTAAAATTATTTTAGATTATTTTCACATGTACGCATGCTTTGCTTGTATATATTTAAGTGCTCCATGTTCACACCTGGCCCCTGGGGAGGTCAGAAAAGGATGTCAGATCTCCTGGTACTGAAGTCATAGATGGTCGTGAGCCACCGTGTGATCCCCACCAGGCTGGGGATCGAGCCTGAATTCACTGCAAGAGCAACAGGTGCTCTAAATCTCCAAGCCGCCTCGCTAGCCCTGGGGAGTGGACTTAGCCATTCTGAGGGTTCATGGCCTGGTCACCTCCCCAAAGCCCCATCTCCAAACACCATGAATATGGAACCTGGGGTTTATGTTTCCTACATGTGAATTTGGAATTCAAACCATTGGAAGAAACTTCCAGAGTTATTGCAAAGAGCAAATGCGCCCAAAGACTGGATGGCGTGCGCCTCCTTTGAGGGAAACCAGGTCTGAAAATCACTGGGGCAATTTATTTATTTATTTATTTATTTATTTGTTTGTTTGTTTGTTTGTTTGTTTATTTGTTTGTTTGTTTGTTTTGGTTTTTGGTTTTTTGGATTTGGTTTTTTCGAGACAGGGTTTCTCTGTGTAGCCCTGGCTGTCCTGGAACTCACTCTGTAGTCCAGGCTGGCCTTGAACTCAGAAATCTGCCTGCTGGGGCTGGAGAGATGACTCAGCGGGTAAGAGTGCTGACTGCTCTTCCGAAGGTCCTAAGTTCAAATCCCAGCAACCACATGGTGGCTCACAACCATCCGTAAAGAGATCTGATGCCCTCTTCTGGTGCGTCTGAAGACAGCTATAGTGTACTCACATAATAATAAATAAATCTTTAAAAAAAAAAAGAAAGAAAGAAAGAAAGAAAGAAAGAAAGAAAGAAAGAAAGAAAGAAAGAAAGAAAGAAAGAAAGAAAAGAAAAGAAAAGAAAAGAAACAATAGCAGAAATCCGCCTGCCTCTGCCTCCCAGAGTGCTGGGATTACAGGCGTGCGCCACCACGGCCCGGCTCACCGGGGCAATTTAAACATGCTCTCTAGTGTGACTGTTGGTGCTCGGAGAGAGGACGGTGCTGGTGCCCAGAGAGGACGGTGCTGTGCGCTGATGCTTTAAAGGAGGAAACTTCAGGAGGTTTGCTCTCTCCAATCACAGGCTCAATAACAGAGCGTGTGTTTGCATGGAAATAGAAAACAGTGAAGATTAATTCCAACATTTTGTAGTCTTTCCACTGTCCTTAAGGTCTAAATTTCGTCAACTAGAAACTAGGAGAAAAAGAGAATACATGAGACACGGTAAGCCAAGCACCTTGCGCCACTGCCTGATTGGAATTATTTATTAGCAAGTATTCACTAAGCCACGGGGTGACATCAACCCAGAAGCAGGTTGGGCATATCACACCTTGATCTCAGACACAGCAAGTATTTCTCGAGAGCTAGAGAGCAATATCAAATGATAAAGCAGACACAGAAGTGTGTTAGCCTCTCACAGCGCTCAGGGTGCTCCAGAATAAGACTGAGGACCATGGGGAGAGGCAGGGGCGTCACTCGAGCGTGGGTGCCTTGAAACCTCTGAGCAGGTGGAGAAACATTGGCTAAGGAGGAGCCATGCCAGAGAGCCCGCTCTGAGGTGACCACTCGCATATCCTTGTGTGTCCATGGCCTAGGACAGCTTAGGACGCCCCAAGGAGGTGACATAGCTGGAAATTCAAATGATCATGTTTGTTCCTCTCTGGGAACGCAAGCTGTGGTAAACTCATACATAGTTCTTCTGTCCGATCAGACAAGCAGATACCATCAGGCTCCCTTGGCCAGTGAACTCCAAGGTGGGGGTCAGGGTTCCTGCCTCTTCCTGGAACCAGCCAGTGACCTGGAACTGGCTTTAGGAGAGCTCGGTGGCCCTTTAGCCAGGTCAAGAGACTGGCCCAGACAATCTCAGGAACAGCATTAGCAAATGAAAAGACATTCAACCTCATACTCCTGCATAATTAAAGAATACGCACTGAGATTCAATATTTTCACCCATGTGCTGTTTAAAAGCTAAGGAGATGGATAACATGGGGCCGTGGTGAGTCTGAAGGGAACGGCCCTTAGAGACTGTTTGCCCAGCCTCTGATGGGTCACTTGGCACTACGAGTCACATTTGAAGCTGCGACCCTTTGACTCAGCAATTTCACACAACTGAATCTGTTCTGAGATACTCAGAGATATGCTCTTTAAACAACACAGTACGAGATTGTCGCTGGAGTTATCCCCACAGAATGTGCAGCACTGAGGTATTTAACCACAGTAACAGTTCAAATGTTCACCAGCAAGGGCAGACGTTAAAAATAAAGATAGTGTTGATACAACAGCAGTAATGGTTAGTGAACGCCATTACAAACACCCAGGAGGCCACAGTGCCAAACATCACCCGTGATGAGAACCAGAGATGGAAACAGGCAGCTGTTGCAGGCGCCTGAAGCAGCAGCTTCTGTGTGCTTGGTTCTCTGGCCAGAGAGGGGGGAAGTGGGTAGAGGGAGAGAAGAGGAGGGGGAGAGGGAGGGAAAGAGGGAGGGAAAGAGGGGGAGGGTGAGAGGGAAAGGAAAAGGGAAGGGGGAGAGGGGGAGGGGGAGGTGCAGGGAGAGGGAGGAGGGAGAGGGACTGACTCTGGTTTCTTCCTTC
This sequence comes from Apodemus sylvaticus, assembly GCF_947179515.1. Lineage (NCBI taxonomy): Eukaryota > Metazoa > Chordata > Mammalia > Rodentia > Muridae > Apodemus > Apodemus sylvaticus. Next base: position 62,966,790 of record NC_067473.1, on the reverse strand, counting down.
CTTCCTGGCGCCCCTGCTTTGCTGTATACAGTGAAGTGAACTAAGCCTCCAGTCCAGACTCTAACCCCCAACCATCTTGGACCTTAATCTCTAGATTTTCACCACGGAAATGGTTTCTATCTATTCCCCAATTTCATCCCATCTCCTAACTGATCTTAGAGTTACCTCTTCAGAATGGGGAATGTCACCGTAGCCTTAATGAGGTTTTGTTGAAACTCTTTGAGGGAAAGCTATTTCTTCCTGTCAAAGAATACCTAACATTCTAAACTACGCGAAACATAAGCACTAATCCACTGGGCTGCTTACTGAGCCTCCACACCACGTGAGGACAAGTGAGAGGGGATGGGAGAAGGAAGGAGCACGGTGAGGACAAGTGAGACGGGACGGGAGAGGAAGGAGCACGGTGAGGACAAGTGAGACGGGACGGGAGAGGAAGGAGCACGGTGAGGACAAGTGAGACGGGACGGGAGAGGAAGGAGCACGGTGAGGACAAGTGAGAGGGGACGGGAGAGGAAGGAGCACGGTGAGGACAAGTAAGAGGGGACGGGAGAGGAAGGAGCACGGTGGGTGTTTCTCCTTTTTCAGCATCTGACCCATCTCCTCCAAGGATCTGGGTAACTCACCTGGCTCCCACCATAGCAGTTAGAAACGGCCTCTGGCACCAAGGCCGTTGTAAGCTGTGCAATAAGGGCAAAGTCTGACTCTCATTGCAAAGACTCGGAAGGACTCAGGCTTCCTGCCACTTGCATTTGAGTAAAGGAGACGCTAACTGTGCCGCTTAGTTTAAGCTGTTACCCTGACACAACCTATAACTATCTTAATTGAGGAGGAGTCTTAATTGAGAGTTCTCTAGATCAGGCCGGCTGTGGGCATGCCCCATAGGCGGCATCATTCCTAAGCCGGAAGTTTTGAACTATAGAAGAGAAGTCAAGCTAAGCGCAGGCAAACAAGGAACAGGAGAATACACGCGCATCTCTCTGCTCTAGACTGTGGTTTTCCGCCTTGATTTTCCCTCGGCGGATAGACTGTAGAAATGAAATAGAAATGAGACCAGAGCACTAAAGCTTGCCAAAGGAACAGGACGCCCAGTACAAAGATACATTGTGTCTCATTTAAGTCCAGGTGACTGAACGACTGAGCCTGGAGCCCAGCTGCACCCAAGAGCCTCGAGACTCAGCCTCGAGACTCAGACAGACCTGATGGTATTTGCAGAACTCCCAGGAGCTGCTCCCTCCCCCCTCCCCCCCTGTGGTTCCCACACTTCCGGCTCTGCCTTTCCCACATTCGGAGTACCAGATTCCTGCAAAGGAGCACCTCATATGCCAACAGAGGTAGGCATAAGCACGGTGAGCTGACGGCCCAGGGTGGCAGAGCCCTCCCAGGAAGCCAGCGTGCTAGGTCAGAAGAGCTACCAGGCAGAAGTCCCACAGGCTGAGAGGATCCAATTACCCCTCTGTTCTGGAGACCAGAATCCAAGATCAAGGTGTCTGGAGGGCGGGCTCCGTAGGAGAGCTTCTTTACCCTTCTCCCAGCTTCTCAGAACTTGCTCAGTGTTGTTTGTTTAGCTTCTGGATGCATCATCCTGATCCCTGCCTTCAAGTTCTGGCATTTTCTCTGTGCACAGGTCTCTAAATGTCTTCCTTTTCTAGAGACACCAGCCATATTGAGTTAGTGTGACCTCCTTTTAGCGAATTACCTCTTCAATGACCCTGTTTCCAGCCGAGGTGAGAAACAGCTCCCCCTGAAATAATGAAAATGGGGAGAAGCTGAAGACAACAGACCCGAGACAGCCAAAAGAAAGGGGGGAAAACCAGTCAGCGCTGGTGCTGTGGAAAGTGGGTGTGAGGAAAAGCACCCAGGTGTGGTGATGCTCGCCCACAAAACAGTGCTGGGAGGTGGAGTCAGGGGAATTAGGAGTTTAAAGTCAGCGTCATCTGCACAGGGTTCTAGGAGAGCCCGGGTTGCTTGGAAAACTCTAAAACAAACCAACAACAAAACGAAACAGGAAGAGAGGGAGGGGGCGGTGAAAAGGGCGCTCAAACCCTCAAAGGCTCTAAGGGGAGTGAGGATAGCACCGCTGGATTCGGTGACAAGGGGGCCCCTACAAGGACCGTGCTGGAAAGGCAGAGAGGACAGAACAGAGCAGTGTTTTTAAAATGTACTGGGGACTTGAACTGAGGTGGTGGGTGGGACAGTTCGGTCAAGAGAAGGTTGCTGGTGACAAAGGGTGCTAGGGATCAAAGCCAGGGTCCTTTATGCCAGTGTGAGCTCCATCACTGACTACACCCGCCCCTCCCCGCCACTTTTTCAATCTGGATTTTTGTTGTTGTTGTTGTTTGCTTTTTTGAGACTCCGTCTCCTGTAGCTCTGGCTGGCTTGTATATCATCATGTATGATCTTAAACTTCTGATGTCCCAGGTGCTGGGATTATTCTATTCCCGACCTGGAAATCACAGTTCCATGCCTTTTAAGATGCATTTTCATGAGACTAGGAGAAGATAACTCCCGTTGGTAAGGAGCCTGCTGTGCAAACAGGAGAGCTTGAGTTTGACCTCCAGAAGTCAGACTTTAGCTGAACTGAATCACCTCTCATTGTTTCTTGCTTTTGTTATTTTTCTTTTCTTTTCTTTTTTTTTTTTTTTTTTAAGATTTATTTATTGCCAGGCGGTGGTGGCGCACGCCTGTAATCCCAGCACTTGGGAGGCAGAGGCAGGTGGATTTCTGAGTTTGAGGCCAGCCTGATCTACAGAGTGAGTTCCAGGACAGCCAGGGCTACACAGAGAAACCCTGTCTCGAAAAAACCAAATCCAAAAATAAGATTTATTATTATGAGTACACTGTAGCTGTCTTCAGACACTGCAGAAAAGGGCATCAGATCTCATTACTTATGGTTGTGAGGCACCATGTGGTTGCTGGGATTTGAACTTAGGACCTTTGGAAGAGCAGTCAGTGCTCTTAACCATTCAGTCATCTCTCCAGCCCAAGAAACCTTTCTTTCTCTTTCTCTCTTTCTCTCTTCTCTCTCTCTCTCTCTCTCTCTCTCTCTCTCTCTCTCTCTCTGGTTTTTCCAGACAGGGTTTCTCTGTGTAGCCCTGGCTGTCCTGGAACGCACTCTGTAGACCAGGCTGACCTTGAACTCAGAAATCCGCCTGCCTCTGCCTCCCAAGAGCTGGGATTACAGGCATGCGCCACCACCGCCCAGCTTGTTTGTTTTTCGATTCAGGTTTCTGTGTGTCCTGGCTCAGCCCTGGCTGGCCTCGAACTCAGAAATCTGCCTGCCTCTGCTTCTCAAGTGCTGGGATTAAAGGCGTGCAACATGACGGCCCATCTGCTTTTGTTGTTTTTCAAGATTGGGTTTCTTTGTGAAGTCCTAGGTGTCTGGAACTTGCTCTGTAGACCAGGCTGACCTTGAACTCAGGAACCACCAGCCTCTGCTTTAAACTTCCTGTTTTATCTGCTAGCCCTACCTTGGAGCACTGGTTAGAAATAGTAGTGGCCTTACACCTCTTCAGAGTAGGGAGGTGCAGAAGGGACCTTAACGAATCTGTATTTTAAAAGGCTATTTAGGAACTGGAGAGATAGTTCATCGTTAAGAACTTGCCCTATCATCAGAAATCAAGTTCAAATCCTAACACCAACATCTGGCAGTTCACAAATGCCTGCAACTCTAGGTTCATGATATCTAAGTTTCAAGAGATGGCTATATGCACCCTATTACACACAAGTCAATAATATTACAAGCAAATCTATAATAACAAAAACCAATTGTAGTGGTGCATGCCTTTAATCTCAGCACACGAGAAGTGAGTCCTTCTGTGAGTTCAAGGCCAGGCCGATCTACATAACAAAATAACAAGGACAACCTAGACAGATCGTCTCCCCAAAAACCAAAGCAAAAAGGCAAAACAAAATAAAACGGGTGGGGCTCCGGAAGGAGGGACTAATCTGCTTGTCCCAGGGTTCCCAGTGCTGCCCTAAGAGCCACCGCCCACCCGGTGACTCGTTCAACCGGGTCCTCCCAGCAACGGGTGCCACGGATAGGCCGGGCTGGAGTTCCAAAGGGTGTGGCCAATATAGTCACAGCCAATCACACAGGGTCCTCTAGTAAAGTTTACTTAAACGACCCGAAGCTTCTGGGGACCCATCCTAGAATGCAACGCTGGTTCGGTGAGTCTCGCGCGGGACGGAGCGGACCCGGGAAGGATTTGGAGGAGGTCAGGGCGAAACCCGGTCCAGCGGAGCCCTCGGAAAGCTCGGAAATGGAGCCGCCGCAGGTCCCCGCGGAGGCGCCACAACCCAGGGCATCCGAAGGCAGCCCGAGGCCGGAACGGACCGAGCGGGAGGCGACGGACGTGCAGCCCCAGGAGCGCCCGGAGAAGTCTCAGCCTCCCGCCCTGTCTGGATGCCCGCGCGTGCCGCCGCTCAGTCTGGGCTACGGCGCCTTCCGCCGCCTGGGCTCGTGCAGCCGCGAGCTGCCGCCACCGAGCCCCTCGTGGGCCGAGCAGCCCCGGGATGGCGAGGCGGAGCTGGAGCCCTGGACGGCGTTGAGAGAGCCCGCGCCCGGGTCCTGGGCGCCCGTGGAGCTGCAGGTGGACGTGCGCGTGAAGCCCGTGGGCGCGGCTGGGGCTAGTCGCGCGCCCTCGCCCGCGCCATCCACGCGCTTCCTCACCGTGCCAGTGCCGGAATCGCCAGCCTTCGCCTGCCGCTCCGCTCCCACGTTCCAGTGGCTGCCCCGTGACCCGTCACCAGGCTCCACGTGGAGCCGAGGATCGCCGCTTGCCGCGACCGCGACCGAGCCTGTCGGCCCCGCTGAGGACTGCACGGTCCCCTCGGGCTCGCCCTCCTGCCGCTGCCGCTGCCGCTGCCGTGAGCCCGGGCTGACCAAAGACGACGAAGCGTTGCTGCAACGCGCAGGCATAGATGGCAAGAAACTGCCGCAGGCCATCAGGCTCATAGGTGAGTGCTCAAAAGTGCATGTGCCCGGTCCCCGAATTAGACTACCCAGGAGCCCGCTGGCTGCTCCAAGTCCACCCTGCTTCTGTCTCAGAATTAATAAGAAGCAACCCAAGATCCTGCCCCCAGCCCTCCTCCAGGAAAGTTTCTCATTCCTTCTTAGCCGCATCTTGGAGAAATAGAACTCTGGGTAAGGTGAGGGGAAGTGATTCAGTATCACGAGGCAGTGGTGGCCTGGGTACACTTCCAAAGGCTGGGCTCCTTTCCGCCTTGAGGAGGGTCATCCATCAGCACACAGAGTTGGCCCCGTGCAAGATGGCTGGGAATGTGTTTTGCTTTGCTTGTTAAGGAGAGGCAAGCCTAGCGGTGCAGAAAGCCCCTGCACTGGTTTGCTTTTTCCTACTGTGATAAAACAACCTGGGGAGGAAAGGATTTACCGTTACAGTTTATCATCAAGGAAAGCCAGAGCAGGAACCTGGAGGCAGGAACAGGAGCAAAACCCCGGAGGAAGGCTGCTTCCTGGCTTTCTGCAGTTTGCTCTCTTATACCACCCCCACCACGCCTGCGCCTGCCCGTTGTAATTAAGAAAATGCCCTACAGACTTGCCTACAATCTGTACTTGCCAATCCGGTGGATGCATTTTCTCAAGGGTGGCTCCCCTTTCCAGATAACATGAGCTTGAACCAAGTTGACAAAACAGTAACCAGTGTAGCCCTGTTGCTCTGTTGTGGTTGGTTTACTGAGCCATCCTAGGTAGTGGGTGTTAGAGTTTCATTATTAGCCTAGCGAGAACAGAGAAGCCTGAAGGGGGCTAGTACCTTGCCCAGTAAGCAAACTGCCCAAATGTGGGGCAGTGGGAAGGTTAGGCGATAGGCAGCACCCAGGGGTCCTCAGGTAGGGGGAGGGCTCAGAGGCTGAGATCACTAAAACCATGAGTTCGCCATTGCAAGTTTCCCACAGGCTTGGTGCCTCTTGTTGATGCAAATTTAGCACCTTGCAGTGAGAGCATCGTAAGCCTGGCACAGGCTCCCTAGTCTAAGGTGCTTCTCTCACTGAGGCTCTGGGGCAGCAGTGTGAGAGCTTCTGCTGTCTGTCTCAGTGGTATTGGGCTGAATCCGGCTGCGTTGGCCCTTTGCCTCCTTCAGCTCCCCTCCCGTAAGGACCCTCATGATTACACCGAAACTAGGACAGCCTCCATTTCAAGGTCAACTAAGTAGTAACCTCACTTAGGTCCAGGGTCATCTGAACCTTAATTCCTCTTTGCCTTACTTTAGTCACTGTTCTAGGGATGATGACATGCACCTCTTTAGGGAGATGTTATACCAGCCTATAGCTTTTTATATAGTGCTTTTATATTTTTAATAAAAATAAAAATATTTTTATTTTATATTGTCTGTATACCACTTACATTCCTGGTGCCTACAGAGGCCAGAAAAGGGGGTCAGAGCTAGACCCCCTTTTTATTTTTAATTATATATTTTTTATATATTTTAATTATATATTTGTATATAGTGTTTTTATGTTTTTAATAAAAATAAAAATATTTTTATTTTATAATGTACCACTTACATTCCTGGTGCCCACAGAGGCCAGAAAAGGGGGTCAGAGCTAGACCCAGAAGTTGGTTGTAAGCCAGACAGTGGGTGCTGGGAACTGAACCCAGAGCCCTCCAAGAGCAGCTAGTGCTCTTTTTTTTTTTTTTTAAAGATTCATTTATCTATAATATGTAAGTACACTGTAACTGTCTTCAGACACCAGAAGAGAGTGTCAGATCTCTTTACAGATGGTTGTGAGCCACCGTATGGGTGCTGGGATTTGAACTCATGACCTTCAGAAGAGCAGTTGGGTGCTCTTATCTGCTGAGCCATCTCTCCAGCCCCGCCGGCTAGTGCTCTTAACCACCGAGCTCCTTTATCAGATTCTTCAAAGAATCTGGGTTTGGGTTGGGTTTGTTCTAGAAATTAAGCTCCTACAGTGTGTGGAGGGGACCCTGGGAGATCAAGCAGATTATCACAAGAGAGGCAGTCGAAGCAGGACTCTGATTTGCGGGATCCCAGCTGGTAGATGACACAAGCCGGATGCTTCTCAGTCCTGTGCAAACTTGGAAGGAGCAAGCTACTGTGGAGAGGGTTGGGGCTGTTGCTTCTTGGTCTAGGCCCTTGTTTCTTTGGGCAGGTACCCTGAAGGAGCTGTCTAGCTGTGAGTGAAGGCACTGAAGACCAGGAGATATTTTAAGATAGGGTCTCACATATGCTAGCTGAAGAATGACCTTGAATGTCCAGTTCTCTCACCTCCATCTACCAAGTACTAGGATTACAGGAATGTGTGTGTCACTGGGCCTGGTTTGTGTGGTACTGGGGCTCCATGCATACTAGGCTATAATACCCTACCAATTGTTCAGGCAACTGGCAAAGCAAGAGTTCATGAGCTGAGAAATGGGATGGTGGGTCGTCTGCCCTTCCACAAAGGAAACCATGGGAAGAGTTGGAGATATAAAGGAGCCTGGGTCTTCAGGACCCTGTTTGGATGAGGATCCACGGGCCCACGGGGTGAATGCTTCTCCCTCTGGTCTTGGCCTGGATTTCCCTTCTCTCACCCCCAAAGGCAACTTAGGGGTCTCTCTGTCATCCTCTCATTTGGACTGTGCCTCATTATCCCAGGATTCTCCACACAAGCGAGGATTTCTCCCTCTAAGTATCTCCTCAGGCGGGTGGAAGGCAGAGGCGTGGACTTGCCCATACCTCCGACACCTGGCACATCCGTGTCTTCTCAGACTGTCTGTCTGTACAAGTAGGAACATATTACTCCCCGATCCCTCTGGGGAGAAGACAGAGTGTTTGATCTTGGTGGTTGTCTTGCAATTAGCACACATCCTATGCAGAAGGATCTGAAGACGAGCCTCACCTGGACCCCGTCCTCCATATTGCCCAGGCAGTAGGGAGCGATAAGAAGTTGTAAGCACACGTCAGTTTGACTGAAGTGTAGAGGGCGGGACGGGGACACTGTTGGAATGAGGCTGGGGGATGTGGACTCTTTGGAGGCAAGACGCATTAGAATTCCAAAGATGAGCCAGGTTTTGATGGGGGCGTGGGGTGGTTAGGATTTTGAAGCAAGAATGTTCTTGGTACTCAGTGCGGAGGAAGGCCGACATCACTTGGAGCAAAGGCCCTGAGCAGAAGGAGGTGAACCTGTTAAGCCTGACTCAGGCACACGTCCCTTTTAGTTCTCTTGGGGACATCGGGTCCTTTAGCAGTAACTGCAGAATTATTTTTAAAGATGAGAAGGTCCAGGTCTGGGAAGGGAGAAGGCAAAGCAAGGGGACCTAGATGTTTCTTGTGTTTTCACAAGTTGAGTGTGTTCAGAGGGCATTTGTTTACTTGTGTGACTAAGAGTCGCCCAGCCTGGCGACTCACATCCACAGTCCACAGTTGTTGGGTTCCATAGCTGCCTGCAGCTATTACGAAGTGGGTTTCTGGAACAGAAGCTGAGGGATAAATGGGAAGGGAAGGGGCAAAAAGAAGTATGGCTAAGACAATATTCACTGATCAAAGCCAGAAACTTTAATGGCGCCAGACCTTTTAACAGTTTGGGCAAACCCTTCCCCCCAGACTCCAGGCTGAGTTCCGGTGGAAGTTGTCTAGCTTCTCTTGGAGGTCCTCGTCTTGACTGCTCCGGCAGCTGGGTGGGTCACCTGCTTAATTCAGGAATTCCTAGACCTGGAGGAACAATACCTCGAGCACTCGGCCTTAGGTGGAGCAGGATCCTGGCTATCTGGGAGAAGTTAACCTTGACCAAAGTCAAACTCTGACCAAGTGCAGGACTGCCCCAATATGGCTCTGTACACACAGTCCCAGCTCCCAGGAAGCTAAAGCAGACGACTAAGTGTTCTGGGCTACCCTGGGCTACATGTTGAGATCTTGTCTTATTTTTTGCTTATTTGTTTGTTTGCTTGCTTGCTTTTTTGTTTGTTTTTGGTTTGTTTGTTTGTTTGTTTTTGGTTTTTTGAGATAGGGTTTCTCTGTATAGCCCTGGCTGTCTTGAGACTCATTCTGTAGACCAGGGTGGCCTTGAACTCAGAAATCCGCCTGCCTCTACTTCCCAAGGACTGGGATTAAAGGCGTGTGCCACCACAACCTGGCTGAGACCTTTCTTTTCTTTTAAAATGAAAATGTGGCAGCTGTGGTGAACGGATCCCTGTAATCCCTACATGCCAGAGGTTGTACAAAGAAGTCAAAGTCTGAAGCCAGCCTGGTCCAGAAAACTCCTGGCCACCTGAGCTGTAGAGAACTTATTTTCAAAAGAGAAAACAGAGAGCAGTGGGGTGGGGCCATCATCTTTGCCTCTGTAGGGCCCTTGCCTCACTCAGTGGCTTGGAATTATGTGGGTGTCCCTGCCTGGTGCGGGAGAACATACCCACTAGGTTTTATCATGCTCTGCTTTTTGAAGGTCAGAGCCAAAAGCACGTCGAGCCGCTGGAGTTGAGCTGCTGGAGTTGAGCTGCCGCCATCTATAGGGACTGTGGGTTTATGTCCCTTGTCTTGGCCAAGCTTTCCAGTTCTGCTTTTATTATTTGCAAGCCCTAATTTAGGCCTGGGACATGGTTTGGTAGTAAAGCATTTGTCTAGCATGAACAAGACCCTGCTGGAAACTGTTTATACATAGTTTTTGTTGGAGTGGTTTACTTCTAACATGTGTGTGTGTTGCCCTGTTTATATCTGTGCATCATGTTCCCAGTGCCTGCAGAGGCCAGAGGACGACATCTGGTCCTGTGTGGCCATAGTTGTGAGCTCGGATGTGGGTGCTGGGAATTGAGAGCCCGCTGGAAAGGCAACCAGTGTTCTTAAGGCCTGAGCATCTCCAGCCCCTGGCCTGAAACTTAATGCTCCTGCTTCAACCTCCTGAATGCTGGGACCACAGACTTGTGCCACCACACTTGGCTGTCTGGTTTCTTTGACTTAACATGTTTCAACTTAGCACATCATTCCCTTTCATTGCTGGTTAGTATTTCCTGGCATAAATATATTATGTTTTGATCAAACACTTATCGGCTGATAGATATCCTGAAGATGGGAGCTGGGCCGGATGGTGTTCCCTTTAATCCCAACACTTGGGAGTCGGAGGCAGGCAGATCTCTGAGTTTGAGGCCAGCCTGGTCTACAGAGAGAGTTCCAGGGCAGCCACGGCTACACAGAGAAACCCTGCCTCCAAGGAGAACATACATATAAAATGGAGAGGTAACTGCACCGAGGCACCCATCCCCCAGTTTCCCTGTGGACGGATGTGACAGCTGCCTCAGGCTCCCTCCACCTCCCCCCCACCCCCACCTCCATACACCTACACCTCCCTCCCCCTCCCTGCCAGGATGGAATGTGCGCTTTCACTGGGAGTCAGAAGAAGCTGTTTCCCCCTAAGACACTTTTCTGGGGTATTTTTGTCACAGCTGCAGAAGAAAGTAAGCCGCCTGGTGCTCACTATTGGGGAGACTCGGCCATTAAAGCTGTGTCTCGGGCCAGGCATGAGAGCAGCTTCTTATAGGGTTCATTTGTAGTCTTATTAGTGGCAGGTGGCATGCACGCACCACTGGATGTGTGTGGAGGTCAGCTTGTAAGAGTTGGTTTTCTCCTGCCGTGCAGGCCCCGGAGAGCAACCGCAGTCTTGGTAGCAAGAACGGTCACCTGCTGAGCCTTGTGCCAGCCTTGGTTACAGCCTGTGAGCTCAGCTTCTCAGAAGGCCACATTGGGAAACATAGTAAGACTCTATCTCAAAACATAAGGACTGCTGGGTATGGTGGTTCATGTCTCTGAACCCAGCACTCCAGAGGCAGAGACAGGTGGGCTTTTGTGAGTTCAAGACCAGCCTAGCCAACATATGAGTTCCAGGACAGTGATGACCCTGTCTCAAACAAAACAAAACAAACAACCCATAAAGATGACAGAAAAAGAGGTGGGTATGCCCTGCCTCCTGTTGTGCACACGCTCATTCCCTGCCCACAGCCTCCCATCTACCTCATGCCCTGGGACTATTGACAAGGCCCATAGCTGCCACCACTCACAGCTGAGGAGAACTGAGTTTGTACCTGTCTTCATCCATGACCTCAGACCTGAAAGGCAGCTTAGTTTTGCTGACCAAAAAAAAAAAAAAAAAAAAAAAAGACAGTGAGTCAGGACTTGACCTTGATTGACCTATGGAGTTGCAATTTAGCCCCTGCTTGCTCTTCTGTGGCATGTGACCCCCAGTGTCCTGAATCCCCCGGCCCCCGCTGCCTGAAGCCACCTTGCCCACACCTACTGCCTGGCACACACTGCGCATGGGGTGCCCGTCCCTTGCTGTTTTGTAGAGCCTTCCTCTTCTAGCCATGTGAGAAGGAGGGAGAGCATCGCAGCATGCCTCTCCTGCACACCAGGTTTTGATCTAACCTGGGTGCTTCGCCTCTGTATCTGAGCCTGGGTAACCATGCAGCTGGTGTGTGGGCATAGGGTGGAGACCAGTGTAATTCTGGGCTGTTTGCAGTTGGGGTGGCCTCTCATAACTTGCCTCTCTGTTCCCTCTCCAGGACTGCCCCAGTACATGAAGTCTCTGCGCTGGGCTCTGGTGGTCATGGCGGTGTTGTTGGCCATCTGCACTGTAGCTGTTGTGGCCCTGGCATCTAGAGGCGGTATGCTCTCCCATCCCTGTTCTGTGTATTTACAGCACCTTTGAGGCCTGAGAGGGATGGGAGGTGGAGCATGAAGACATAGGCCTTATTTAGCAAAGAGAACAGAGCTCGACCCTTTTCTTCGGTCAGTCACAGCCTGTGGCCTGACTGGTAATGAGAACACCAGCCCTATCCAGGGGAGCTCTGCACAGCGTGAAAGCTGTACAGCCTTCCTAGGGCTCTCTCCGGCCCCCGTCCTTCCACCTTCCAGCTCCCTGCCCATAGATTCACCTCCTCAGCCAAGGTCGGGACCAGGGTTTGTTTTGTCAGTGTATTGATGCGTTGCTCCTTGGACACTCCCCTTGACTGACAGGTCTCTGATTTCAGGAGCCAAGTGCCAACCATGCCCTCAAGGCTGGGTGTGGTTTCAGGAACACTGTTACTACCTTTCTGAAGACCGCCAAGACTGGGAGGGCAGCCAGGCATTCTGCTCAGCCCACCAAGCCACACTGCCTCTGCTGAACCACACCCAGGTAAGGATGGCTGGCTAGGAGACGGTATATGTCATCCCAGATCCTGAATCTGAGCCCTGGAAGGACCCTCCCCACTGTGTGTGTGTGTGTGTGTGTGTGTGTGTGTGTGTGTGTGTGTGTCTGTCTGTCTGTCTAAGAGTTATATTGCTGCAATAAGACACCGTAACCAAAGTCAAACCAAAGTCTGTCTGTCTATCTGTCTGTCTAAGTTAGAGTTATGTTGCTGCAATAAGACACCGTAACCAAAGCAACCTAGGAAGGAAAAAAAAGATTTCCTTTTTTTTTTTTTTTATTTTTAATAGCTTTTAGTCCATCCACCTAGGAAGTCCAGGCAGGAGCTGATGCAGAGGCCCTGGGGTGGTGCTGCTTCCTGGCCTGCTCAGCCTGCTTTCATGTTACCCAGGACCTGCCAGAGAACAACCCCTACAATGGGCTAGGACCTTCCATATTAATCACTAATCAAGAGACTTGCCTACAGCTTTTGGTTGTTGTTTTTGTTTTGTTTTGATTTTTCAAGACAGTTTCTCTGTGGAACAGCCCTCCATGTCCTGGAGCTCACTCTGTAGATCACGCAGGCCTGAACTGACAGAAATCTGCCTGCGTCTGCCTCCAGAGTGCTGGGATTAAAGGTGTGCGTCAGCAGTTTATAGGCTAGCCTTATATACAGGCATTTTCCTAATATTCCTTTTCCTCTAGATATGTTTTTTACACAACTTTAATCCCAGCACTCTGGAGGCAGAGGTCAGTGGATCTCTGCGAGTTCAAAGCCAGCATGACCTACACAAGTTTCAGGCCAGCCAGGGCTACGTAGCAAGACCTTGTCTTAAAAATAAACAACAAAAAGATACCCTCTTCCTAGCTATGCCTGGGCTTGTGTCAGGCTGACAAAAACAGTCAGCACAACTGACCCTTGCCGTACAAAGATATCACTTATTAAACTATAATATTACCTTTCTTTTTTTATCCCAAGAGCTCAAATTAATATAAATATCACAGTACAAAACATCCAACATTGAAAAGTCCCACAGTATTTAAACTTTTAAATCCTTTAAAAGTTCAGTCTCTTTAAAAACATCCAAAGTCTCTTTACTTTTCAAAGTCTCCCAACTTTAGGATACTAAAATATTAGAAATATTTTTTTACACCAAAAAGGAAGAACAGGGGCACAGTTATAATTTGAACAAAGCAAAATCGAGCCCTGACTACATAAGTAACTCCGTGCCTAGGGTTTACTCCCAAGCTGGGTTCCAAAGGTCTCAGACAGCCTGTCCCCCCTACCCCCCCACCCCCCACCCCCACCCCCACCCTCTGTCCACAGCACATTCTCTCAGGACGCCAAGCCTCAGCTGCTCTCCAAGATCTCTTCATGCCTTCAAAACCAATATTATCTGGGGAACTCATACATTTCCAAGGTCGGCTGCCAGCACAAGGTAAAGCCTTGGCCTACTCTGGCCCATAGAGGAAACACTTCCCACAGAATTATGCCTCACTGATGCTCGTCTATTCTTAATCACAGCCCCAGCTGGCTAGTATCAATTGGCCCGGCAAAGCAAAGGCATCACTACAGTGATTCTTAATTCAAAAACATCAGATGGCTCTGATAGTCTCTACAGGACTCCCAAGCTTCCCCTGAAATCTCACAAGCCAAACCTTCGTCATCATCTCTGCCTGCGCTCAGCATCATTTTGAGACAATGTTCCCGCAGCATCTCATTGGGTTCTGAGCACTCCAGGACTTTTCCAGCCTAGAGTTCACCACCCTCCCCAAACCACATGACTAGATCTGTCGCAGCATTTATATCTAGTTGAGGTTCCTATTGCTGTGATAAAACCCCATGATCAAAAGCTACTTGTGGCTTATAGTCCAGCTTCTGGGGAAGGCAGGGCAGGATCCTGGAGGCAGGGGCTGCTGCAGAGGCCATGGAGGGATGCTTACGGGCTTGCTCCCGTGGCACGCTCAGCCTGCTTTCTTACATGGCTCTCTTGAGTAAGAGAACTTGCAGAATGAATATAAATACTACACACACACATGTGCACGTTTTCTGGATAAATAAATATTTATTAGAATGGACTCAAGCTGTGGTCCAGTTACTCCAACAATAGCTCTACCAGTGGAAGATTAAAAATATCCAGTAGTTGTTCAGTCGCGAGGCTGGATGTCCCTGCTGGTCTTCAGTATCTATCTGCCAGAATCCTGAGGAAGTAGGCTCTTATGCCAGTGAAAGAATGGGCTTGCTAGTGAGCGTAAGAGCAGCAGGCAGAGAGCAAGCGGCCTTCTTCCTCGTCCTTTATCTCGGCTGCCAGCAGAAGGTGTGGCCAGATTAAAGGGGGAGCTTCTGGATCTTCCCGCCTCAAGGATCTAGACTAGAAGTGGTTCTTCCCATTTCAAATTATATAAAAAATTATATAAATTTCAAATAAGATAAAAAATTTGATAAAAAAATCCTTCACAGGTGTTCCTAGCCATGTGGATTTAGTTAATTACAGTTGTTGCCAAATTGACAACAACTGAATAGCTACCAGAGGGTCCATCATCACCAACCAAGAAAACATCGACATGGATTTGCCTGTGGGCCAGTCTTAGGGAGCCACTCACTTTCCCAGGGAAGATTCCCTTTTCCCTGCTATGTCTGTTTTGTCAAGTTGACTTGCGTGTGTGGATGTGTACACATGCATGTGCTCTTGCATGTAGATGCCAGAAGTCAGCCTGGAGTGCTGTTCCTCAGGTGCCACCTGAGATGAGGTCTCTTTTGGATCTGGGGTGCACCAATTTGGCTGGGCCGAATGGCCCTGTGGTTTCTGTAACTCTTTATGTGAACATTCGTGCACACATTGTTTCTTATTGCTACGGTCATGCTACAGCTTTAGTGCATTTATTATGGGGAGGAGGAGGAGGAGGATACACATGCACATTCCACAATGTGTGTGTGTGTGTAGCTTAGAGGACAGTTTTGAGGAGTTAGCTGTCTGCCTCCATCATGTGTATCCCAGGGATGGAACTCAGCTCCTCAAGCTTGGACGAAAGTCGTTTTAACCTCTGAGCCATCACCCTGGCTCCACGCTCGCCTGTGTAATAGCTTTAACACCACTGGCCCATGCAAAATAACTTTGCTGCTGTAGAGACTACACCAATAATCTGCCCCGGGCCTCCCCTGACCTTAATCCCTGGCCCCCATTTACCAGCCCTTCTGGCTACTGGCCCAAGCACAGTGCCAGGCCACCAGCAGGCATTCAGATCATCTTCCATGAGTGCAAGTTCATTGCAAGACCTTTGACTGACTACTTCTTGGAATGGTAGGCTGGGATTCGGGGCAAATGGATGCCCCAGTGTGCCACGATGTGCAAAGAGTAACTGCCTGCCTTTCCCCCTCAGGACTTCTTAAGAAAATTCCACATCACCAAGAGCTCCTGGGTGGGGGCCCAACGAGGCCCTGAAGGCTGGCACTGGACTGATGGGGTCCCCTTGCCATCCCAACTGTGAGTTCCTTCTTCCTCTGTTGTGCTACAGCGTCCTTTCGCCCCACCCAACCTTCATTACTGAGAGGAGAGGGGTTAGCACTGGCTTATCCTTGCACTGCAGCCCTGGTGTGGGTCCCCAACACATTCACCCAGACAGAACTGCCATGGCTGCTTTTCAGGTACAATGTCTGTAGCTTAGGAATTTGGTGACCATTAGGAGGCACTGCCAGGGCTGTTTCCAGATATTTCCTGCCTGTACAGTGACTAGCACAGTACTGTGCCTGTATAGAGGACAGGCCCAGCAACCTGAGTGTTTCCTCTCTCTCTCTCCTCCCTCACCTCACCTCACCCCATTGCAGGTTCTCTGAAGACTCTGAGGACCACCCAGACTTCGGCTGTGGGGGTTTGGAAGAAGGCAGGCTCGTGGCTCTGGACTGTAGCTCTCCCAGACCCTGGGTCTGTGCCAGAGGGACCAGATGACTCAGTCTCCCATGTTAGACATGTCTGGAGCTGTGTCCATTGCTTTTGTTTTGGTGTGACCAAAATATCTGACAGAGACAACTTCCAAGAGGCAAGAATGACCAGGTTCACGGTTTCAGAAGGCTGTACCTGGCAGAGCTGCCCAGTCCACAGCAGCAGAGGAAATGCTGGAGCCAGGGGTGGGAACAACCTTCAAAGGCCTGTCACTGTTGACATAACCTCCACAGACCAGGCTCTACCTCTTCAAGCCTCCCAAGTCACCCCTAAATCTAGCACTACAGCTGGAAGCAAACCTGTGGCTGACATTTCAGATGCAACCCAAAGCATTCCTGTACATCTCCTGAAGATTCATGGCTGTCTTGTTTTGAGAGAGGCTCTCTCTGTACCTATGGCTGGCCTGGAACTTACTGTGTGGTCCAGGGTGGCCTTACATCCCTAGGCAAGCCTCCCAGAGTACAGGGATTACAGATGTGTGCCACCACACCCAGCCCAGGGCTAACTCAATGCAAAATGTATTCAGTCCAATTTCAAGAGACTTTATAGTCTTAACAGTTTCAATGTTGTTCAAAAGACCAAAGACCCTTCAGGCTTGTGCCCACAGCTGTGGGTGGGGGAGCTGCATAAACCTCCCCACCTTCCATTTTCTCCTCAGACAGCCTCATGCTTCTTAGGAATCTCCACTTGCCAACCTGGGGCACTCTTGTTCTTATGACCAGGCAGCCCCACCTTCTCTGCCTTGCCACAACCTTAAGAGATAAGCTAGCTGGGAGTCCTGCCAATCCGAATGGTGGTCTGGAGCGGATGAGTCCCCAAAGGGAGGCACCAAACCTATTCTGAGATGGGCTGGCTGGAATCCCCTTTAAAGAAGTGGGGCACCCAGGGGAGGTGGTGTCCACCCCCAAAAAAGAACCCACAAGTTCACAAACTAAAAGATTTTTTAAAAGACTAGGCCCTCACAAAATGGTTTAGCAGGTAAAAACACTGGCTGCTTTCCCAGAGGACCTGGGTTTGAGTCCTAGAACTCTTATCAAACTGTAACTCCAGCACCCCTCACCCCCACATCACAGCCGCATTCTCAGACACTGGATGGACATGATGCAGATAAACATCCAGGAAAAGCACCCATAGACACGAAGTGAGGTGGGGGAGCCTTGTAGAAGCACATACAATAAATAAATTTGAGAAAAGATAACACATACACACACCTGGGAGTGGCAGTGAGGGAGTTGGGTTGAGTTGGGAAGAGCCATTCTAAATGTGAGCGGTAGCATCCCATGGCTGGGGTCCCTCCCTGCTTCCTGGCTGTAGCAGCAGTGTGAGCATAAGCCTCGCCTCTGCCAGGCTTCCCCAGCCTGTTGGCCTGCATCCTCAAACTGGGAGCCAAAACACACTCTCCCTCTGTTGTCAGATATTTCATTGCAGCAATATATTAGTGAACATCATTGTGGACTGAGCACCCCTGGAACATCTGGCCATGCCCTGCTCCCTAACGTATTCCACAAGCTACTGAGGGTTCCTGTCTCTAGGTACCCGTCCCTAGATGCTTCTCTGGTTCAGGGCTTAAGGTGTATTCATTCTTAATTCCTTCTTTTTGAGAAGGAACTTGTTCTAGCTTCTGGTCCTTGTTCCTCATAGGAACATCTGCAGAAGAAAACATAGCTGCACTGTCCTTGCATGTACACCAGAAGTCTATTGTCTGTGTGTCAGTCTGTCCAAGCAAGATAAAAATCTAGATAATCCATATCTTTACAAGTAGCACAGCTCTTCGAGTCTTCCCACTCTACTGGCTGTTTTAATCAGCCAATAAGTAATACCAGCAGCATTATCAGGAACATGCCTTTGGATTGAATTGGGTCCCTCTTCAAACTATGGAAGTTCTAATTCTCAGCACCTATAATGTGACCTTTATGGAAATACTGTGTGCACACTCAGGTAAAAATGAGACCATTCATGTGCCTAATCAAATATGACTTGTGTCTTTATACCAATGAGATGGCTCAGCTGGTAAAAGCACCTGCTGCACAACCTGTTGACCTGGATGTGATCCCCAAAATCCACATAGAGGAGGAAGAGAACTCCCACTTCCACATGTGTACAAGCCCTGTGCAAGCGCGCGCGCGCACACACACACACGCGCGCGCGCAATTTTTAAAATGCAGTGCTGGTGCTCAGCAGGTAAAGGCAGTTACCATCAAGCTTGATGACCTGATTTCAATCCCCAGGTCCCACAGGGTGCAAGGAGACATTTAGACTATCTGTAGGAGTCTGAGAATAAAGACACCAAGTAATCCTGCCTCTCAGAGATATCAGTTCCCATTTCTCAGTCTTACAGGTATGCTTTAGTCCCTGACAAAGTTCTGACCACAAGTGGACAACCCATGCTTCGGAGAGAAGCTGGCCTTGAACTGCAAAGGCATTTCTCCACAATGCACATGGATCTGTGGGTTAAGGTGTGTGTGTGTGTGTGTGTGTGTGTGTGTGTGTGTGTTTCAGTGTCAGTGTCAATCTAAGGATATCCCAGGGACACCATCTGTTTTCTTACATTAACAGCTCTTGTGCGCTGTCCAGAGTACTTACCTGTATTAGCACATCTAATCCCCACCACGACCTAGTGAACTAGTAAAGCTACAAAGTTTAAATAGGACAAGCAGAAAAGGGGAATTGGAGTGGTTTCTCTTCACATGATCACCTTTCTCCTTTTGGACCATTTCCTCCCTAGAGGAACAGAGTCACCAAAAGTGCTTAACTTACCTGTCCTCAAATCAGAAGATAGCCAACCTAAGCTGGAGGCTTCTGGTCAAAAGACGGCTCTGAACACCGTAGGCAGTCTCTAGTGCCACCCCTAGATTGCTGAACTGCAGCCAGGAATGAAGTCACACTGCAACCAAAGTGGAAACTTCCACACTGCACTGAAATGTGAAAACAGTGAATGGGAGGAAGGGAGTTTTCGGCACAGGCCAGCAGGTGAGTGGTACAGTGAGCAGTAGGAATCTTCCAGGCCTGTGTGACTGCTATTCCATCTCGGAGCCTCAACGAGGATAAAGGAATGCCGGGCAGCAGAGGGGAGGTCAAGAGTGCAGACCCTGGAGACGTGAATCCACACTTCATCAAAGAAGACATGTAAACAATCAAATAAGCACATACCATGAGTGACGAGACAGACCATGGTGACACAGCCTTACAGTGGATCACCCTCAGATATAAAGACAAATGTGAAGAGCACTTGTAACTCTTGCAGAGGGTCTGATTTGCTTCCCAGAACCCAGATGGTGGCTAACAAGCATCTGGAACTGCAGCCCCAGATCTGATCACCTCTCATGACTACCATGGGTGCTAGGAATGAACATAACATACATGGAGGCAAGGCATGCACACACACTTTAAATTTCCTATTTTATTTATTTATTTAGTTGTTTGTGATGTTCTTTTGTTATAGTCCTGGTTGTCCTAGAACTCACTAGGTAGACCAGGCTGGCCTTGAACTCACGGAGATCCTCTTGCCTCTGCCCCAAGTGTGGGAATTAAAGGTGTGTACCATACACATGGCCACATCCTTTTTTAAAATACTGGTGTTTTGTATGTGTGCTTGTGCACACCCATGAATGTAAGTGGGGTGTGGCACTGTATATGTGGAGGTCAAAGGACAAGTTTGGGTGTCAGTCCTCATTTTTCAATAGGATGGAGTCTGTTATTCACGGTTGCACATGCCACGTCAGCTGGCAGCCAAACTTCTGGGTTTCTCCTTTCGGCTCCCATCTCATGGTAGGAGCCTCCACATCAGGCTTTATATACGTTCTGGGGGTTAACTCAGGACTTTACACTTGTATGGTAAACACTGTGCCACTGAGCTACTTTCTAACCTGTAAACGTATTATCTATTGATAGTCACAAAACACAGATGAATCTCAGGAAAAGCAGCCAGACTTGAAAGTGCCTACTGATAATTCCACTTGTGTTCTTCAAAAGGAGACAGAACTAGCTCAACAATAGAGATAATTCTGCC
Source organism: Apodemus sylvaticus (assembly GCF_947179515.1). NCBI lineage: Eukaryota > Metazoa > Chordata > Mammalia > Rodentia > Muridae > Apodemus > Apodemus sylvaticus. The sequence continues at coordinate 62,946,729 of NC_067473.1, read as the reverse complement.
AGAAATAAGGCAAGGCAGGCTTTTCAACGGTGGGATAAGCTTGTCAAGTTTACTGAGTATGTAACTGCTGAATGTCACTGGGGGAAAACTCCATCTCAGAGTTTTTGTTGAAGAGGTGGCCTTTCATTTTTAAGGGAGTGGGACTTTGTGGCAAGATCTCACCCAGCTAACTTTAGATCAAGGAATGAAGATGCACAGCTTTAATTCAAGGAGACAAAGCCAAGCAGATCTCTAAATTGAATGCCATCTTTTTTTTGTTTGTTTGTTTGTTTTTCCGAGACAGGGTTTCCCTGTATAGCTCTGGTTGTCCTGGAACTCACTCTGTAGACCAGGCTGGCCTAGAACTCAGCCTCTGCCTCCCAGAGTGCCTGGGATTATAGGCGTGCGCCACCACGCCCAGCTGCAGCAAGTTCTTAAGCTTGAAGAAAAGCTTAAGTCCAGGCACAGCAGTATACACCTTTAATCCCAAGAGAAGGAAGCAAGGAGATCTTGGAATTCAAGGCCAGTCTGGTACAGAGAAATTTCCAAGTAGAGAAAAGCTTGCATCTAGGCATTGTGGATCACACCTTTAATCCTACCACTTAGGAAACAGGCATGCAGATCATGGAGTTCAAAGTAATCTAGAGAACAAGTTCCAGGAAAACCAAGCTTAGGCAGAGTAAATTCATTGAAAACAGAAAGCTGGTGATAATAAACAAGGGGACCATGTTCCAGGCCCAGCAGAACTCTGCAGCTGCTTCAGCCATGTGGCTCTGGCTTTAGAGTCAAGAATACATGGGACTACTGGGACAATTGATGCTGGCTAGCTGGAAATTACAGTGGTTAAGAGCAGCATCACTGAGGTGAAATCTGAGAAGTGTTTTCTGAGAGCACAAAGAACCTGTGTTCCAGAGATAGCCAGGGTTGTACTTAGTGCTACAGCTGGACTTGGTAATGTGTAAAAGTCACCAGGTGGTACTGGTTTTGAAGACATGAAGGGGTCATGGAGAACAGCTGAGGCTTAGCACTATGAAAGGCCACTGGGGAAAAAAGTGCAGCCTCAGTTGCAGTCAACAGCCCAGGACTGAAGGGGTCATGCAAAGAAGTTGAGGCCTGGCATCATGAAGAGAGCCTATGAAAGGCTATTGGTGAAGCCTAGTTGCAGCTGAAGACTCCATGTATTGTAGATGCCAGTACCATGGGATGATCACCAAGAACAGCAGCAGCAGTGGAGTAAACCAGAGTCTAGAGTGCTGCAGAGGGCAGAGCTGGAGTCGAGACCCAAGCCCTTTGGAGGAGCCCAGATGATGTGTGGCTCCCAGAACAGGAAGCTGTAACTGTTGAAGTTGCCTTGGAGACCCCAAGATGCCAGACCTGCACGATGTCTGCTAAGGAAAACTACTAAGAGGGAGTGGAACCAGTCCAGGAAAATGAAGTTTGTTGTAGTCAACAAAGATGAAAAAGGAATTCTAGCTCTGAAGACTACTTTGACTTCAGCCAAGAAGATGCAAGAGTTTGGAGTTTGCCCAGCTGGTTTCCTATCTTGCTTTGGGGATTACAGTTAAGTAACTGGATGAATCTCAGAAGAGACGTTGAACTCTGGACGATTACCATGGTTAAGACTGCTGTAGACTATTGGGACATTGGAAGTTTGACTAAATGTACTTATGGCTAGATACGGGCCCCACAGAATTATGTATTTAAACAAGCCTGTGTGTGCAGGAAGTAGAATGTGATGGCTTGAATAAACCTGGGCCAGGAGTGGCACTATTAGGAGGTGTGGCCTTCTTGTGTGTCATTGTGGGCATCGGCTTTAATGCCTTCACCCTAACTATCCAGAAGCCAATCTTCTCCTGTTTACCTTTGGAACAAGATGTTGAACTTTCAGCTCCTCCTGCTCAATGCCTGCCTGGGTGCTGCCATGCTCCTGCCTTAATGATAATGGACTGAATCTCTGAATCTGTAAGCCATACCCAATTAAATGTTGTCCAAAAAAGAGTTGCCTTGGTCAAGGTGTCTGCTCACAGCAGTAAAACCGTAACTAAGAGGATGGGTTTGTTGGGTACTGCTCTGATGTTGCTATATATTCAAATGCTAAATTCTGTACCCCAAGATCTCGTTGCCCAAAGATGAGCAAATTCTCTCATATATCAGCTTTTGTTGTACAAACTTTGGTTCCCAACTTAACTATTGGTTAAATAAAAATGGCTACAGGCAATTACTGAATGGAATAGAGGTAGGCAAGTTTTCAGTTACCTGATGGAGGTTGTAGGTAGGGTCCACCAGGAAAATTAGTAGAGGGAGAAAAAGGAGTAGAGGTGGGGTTAAGGAGAGAGGGAGAGGGAGGGAGGGGGGAGGAAGCAAGCATGAAGGTGAAGAAAACAAGAGGTCTCCATTTGTCTTGATGGACCAGCAGCATGTGCCAGAATGAAATGCCTCCTGGAACACCAGACTGCTAGAGCAGAAATGACTCAGGAAGATTCAAACAGCAGGTATTGGGAGAACACAGTTGGGTAAGTGGCCAGTTCAGTGTTGACTAAATTAGAGGTAATCCCCAGTAATTTTGCAGAGCCTAAGAAATAAATCATAGTTGAAGCTCAGTGGGGATAATTCTTGTATTTTACATTTGGCACCAAATGTGTGGCACAGAACCAACTGAACCTGAGACAGGTCACGGGGTAGAGGCACAGCACTCCCCCAAAACTGGTCTGCAAGGTTCAGAGTCCATCCGAGAGAGCTAACTGGGAGGTTCCCTCTCTGCATAAGGGGATACTCTCCAAGCAAACCACATGGGGCGGGGGGAAGGGAGGGACAGGGCCACCCTGCCTGGGAAGCAGCTGAGACACAACAGTTGGCATTAAATCAGTGTCCCATCTTCTGTACTGGGACAGGCAGAACCAACTCACTCCTCACAGGCAGGTAGGTGCAGCAGACCAATCTGGTCCATCTCCTCTCCTGGAAGTTTCTTGGCCCCAGCTGCCTCCCTGCACCACTGTGTCTAGGCAAGAGCGGGGCAGCCAAACCTCTCTCCTAGGTGCCCACTGCAGTGGCTGCAGTCTTCCATCAGTGTGCATGCTGCCAGCCACACTACGGGCCCATGCTCTGGGCAAGCAGCACTGCCGGCATGGAAGGGGACTCATTCCATTTTTCCAATAGAGGAAAAGCCATAACAGGCCACATGTAGGAGACAGAAGACAGCACCTGCTCATGATCACAGAAGCTGTTTTTTTTTTTTTTCCCCTACAATCAACCCCACTCAGTTCTTTGCAGCCTGAAATCCTATTGCCTTCCTTGTTACCTAAAGAATGCCCTAGCATAGTAATTTATTTAAAAGACTGCTTTTCACAATTCCTTTACAAGAACAAGATAGATTTACTTTCACAGCGCCCATATTTAACCACTCAATGCCAATCAAAAGGTACCAGTGAAAAGTCTAGCCACAAGGAATGGTGCCAGTATTTTGTACAACAGCCAATGGAAATAATTCATGAGCAATTTCCTCAGTCCTTTAACTTACAATTAAATCGGTGATATTTTGCTGTCAGATTCAAGTGGTAATACCTTAGGAAAAAAATGTTTTAATGCAGCAAAGAGATTTTTACCTAATTGGGGATTGCTCCTGAAAAAAAGAGTGGAGACTATTAATTATAAATTTACAGGTAATTCTACCACAAAAGAGTAGAAAGTAAGAGACCTATTAAGAACTCTTAATGATTTTAAAATTTACTGGGTGTTATTAACTGGCTATGGCCTACAACTGGTTTGACTATTAAAGAGCTGAATAATCTATTTTAAACCTCACAAAGAGATAAAGAATTAAATAGCCCAGGCTGGAGATGGCTCTGCGGTTAAGAGCACTGACTGCTCTTCCAAAGGTCCTAAGTTCAAATCCCAGCAACAACATGGTGGCTCACAACCATCCATAATGGGATCTTTGGGCCAAAGCCAGCAGGAGCAAGTAGGGTCGACCAGAGTGAGCAGAGGTCCTGAATTCAAATTCCCAGCAACCACATGATGGCTCACAATCATCTGTACAGCTACAGTGTACTCATCTACATAAAATAAATAAATCTTTAAAAGAAAATAACAGTAATAGCCCAAGATTATCAGATGAAGCTGACAATTGGCTGTGGTAGAAAATAAACTACAAAATGCCCATATAAACTGTATAAATCCAAAGATGGCCCATATGTCAGTTACCTTGTCGTCTTCTCATTCTCCCACAAAAATGATCTCTTATCCATTTATTGAAATGGATAAAAATAGCCACATCTAGCACACAGAGTAAAAAATTATAGACCTATATAGGAAAGGTATCTAAACTAAATCTAACAGAAAAAAGGAGACTTCATCAGTTAGCAGAAATAGAGGCAGCAGAAATTGTGGTACCTTTTATTAATGCTGAGATTGCCTCATTATGAGCAAAAAAATGAACATTAGCAAAGAGCTTGCAGTACTTTTTGGGGGATAAATTAACAGCAAATATCCAAAAGCAAGCAACTTCAGATTATAAAAAGAACTAATTAACTTTCATGACAGGCAGTGGTGGCACACATCTTTGATCCCAGCACTTGGGGGGCAGAGGCAGAGGCAGAGGCAGGCAGATTTCTGAGCTTGAGGCCAGCCTGGTCTACAGAGTGAGTTCCAGGACAGCCAGGGCTATACAGAGAAACCCTATCTCGAAAAACCAAAACAGATTCTCTCTCAAATAAAAGGACAGCAATTTCTGAAGCCCCTACATTTTATGCTGATGCACATAAATTGGGGAAGGTAGAATATAAATCAGAAAATATAAGTAAGGAAGAGTCCATATGATTCTTTAAATATCAGATTCATATGCAATTCTTATGGTATTAAATTTTCAAGAATCTCTTAATTTAGTAACTTACTATATGTAGAGAACTGTTTTGCATACAGAAAGTGCTAAACTTATTCAGGATGATTCTGAATTGATTTCACTGTTTATTCCACTACAAGTAATCAGAAATAATAATCATTCATTGTATATAACACATATCAGATCTCACTCTGGTCTGCCAGGCTCTCTAGCACAAGGTAATGATGAAATCGACCAGCTTTTGATAGGAAGTATGCTAGAGGCTTCAGAATTTCATAAAAACAATATGCTAACAGGAAAGGGTTAAAGAATCTTTTATCACTTGTCAACAAGCAAAGGAAATTGTAAAGAAATGTCTTATTTGTTCTTTGTATAACCAAACTCTTACCTGCAGGAAGTAGGTACCCAAAATGACATAGAAAATTGTGGCCCTGACAAGATTGACCCTTAATGATACTGAGATTGACCCTTAAGGATACTGAGAAACCTGATACTACTCCAAACTGCATAAATGTTGTTTACTCAAAAAGATTTCCAGAACATCTTTAAAAGAAAGCAGTTGACTCCAGATGACCTCAATTCATCCAGCTACATTCCCATTCAGTCAGGACTTCACTTATGCCTGCAGAGTAGAGAGACTAGACAGCAAATGCTATAACTAACTTTCCTAGACTAACCACTCCCCAAATCTCCTTGGCCTCCAAGAAAGAAATGCTATGCCTCAAATAAACATGAAGCCATTTTAACAAAACAAAGTCCCATTCCATTAAGCTGGGGTGGGTAAGTTTTGGTAGTTCTGTTGAGTGAAGGATGCTTATTATTATAAAGGGGTTTGTTACAAGGTATTAAATGGTCTTGACCAGTGAGAAAACAGTATAGGAGGTTAGACTCGGGGACTTCCCTTTTCTTTTACCCTTTTATTCTTATGTAGGGGGAGAAGGGCTGAGAAGAGAAAAGATGGGAGGGGTAGATATAGGACTATTACAGGAATAATAGGATAGATTACTGAATCTACTCTTAAACCAAAAAACAGCTTACAGCCATAATCTTATATTAATATGGATCTTTGGATATTGATACAAAATTAAGGTTATACTTTGTTACATTTGTATATTTTATTACACTGGTATAAGACTTTGGATAGTTATACAAAGTGAAGTTATTTTTGTTATAACACACTGTATATATTAAGATTCAGTTCTTATATAGTCGTTTGAAGATGTAAAATTCTAGTCCTTTTAAAAGCTATTACAAATTGTTCAGGATAAATAAGTAATATAAATTGATAAAGTCAAACTCACAGATACTCCAGCTTATCACGAAGTATGCTTCCTGAGTTAAACAGACAGTAAATAGCTAAGAACATAGTTTACCTACTCAGATATGAGACTTAACGGAATATGGCATTTAAAGATATTTTTATTAACTTAAGGAATTTTTTTTGATGGGACATGTCAGCTTCTGACAGCACCACATTCAACTTGGAAGAAGAACATCAAAGGACCTCCATTTGGAGATGGCTTCAATTATGGCACGCTAGCCACTGGGCAAAGAAAATGTCCTAACTTCATCTGCAGACAGAATGCTGTCCAAAAGGGACAAAACTTGACATAAAGTCGATTGCAAAGCTCTGCCAAGACAAGGTAAAGAAATCCTTCATAATTCCTGCTTCACAAAAGTTTGTCAGATATCCTGGCCCAGAAGGCTGAAGACAGATGCTCTAGTTACAGAAGCATTTCTGGGGGACTGTTCAGTCAGTCAACTATGTCATTTGTATAATTCTGGAAGCAGTTTGCCTGTGCTTCCTAGATATTCAAGTGATAGTTATTCCTTCTCAAGTTTCTGATGGGTTTGAAGATTGGATAGTCATAGTCTCACAATTAAACTTAAGGTTACAAAGAATTTAAGAAAATGTTTAGGGTCTCAGGAGATGTTTCAAGGATGGTAAATGCAAGTTATGAAGGTTGGAGTAGGTGAAAGTTTAAGTTGTAGGTATTTTAGGTTAGAGGATCTAGTAATTTATTTTTTTTGGTTTTTCGAGACGGGGTTTCTCTGTATTGCCCTGGCTGCCCTGGCTGACCAGGCTGGCCTCAAACTCAGAATCTGCCTGCCTCTGCCCCCCAAGTGCTGGGATTAAAGGCGTGTGACACCACTGCCCAGCTTAGAAGTTTTTTCTTTTTTTTTTGTTTTTTTAATGAAGACTGGAAGAAATTTTAAACGGGTGTCTTAAAATTGATAAGTGCAAGTTATGAAAGTTAAAGAATTTAATTGCTTAAGATAGCAATGAGAAAAGTACAGCAGAACTATGAACTCACTAAGATAGGACAAATAAAATACTTTCTCATAAAATTGCCAAATACAAATGGACTGGATATTGTGAATGTATTTACACCAGAGATTTCATAATTATTTAATAATTGTCTTCACTGTATGCTACAATTGCTGTAGGGAATAAAGGCAGGCAGGTTTTCGGTTACCTGGCTGGGGGGGTTGCAGGTAGGGACCACAAAGAGAAGGTGAAAGGAGAGAAGTATGGACCAGCAGCAAGTGCCAGAATAAAATGCCTCCCCACACCACCAGACTGCTCGAGCAGAAATAGCCCAGAATTCAAACATCAAGTATTTGGGAACACAGATGGAGAAGCAGCCAGCCTAGTGCTAGAGAATTAATTAGGGTAAACCCCCAGTAATTGAGCAGAGCCTAATAAATAAATCATAGTTTGAGTCTCATTTATATGCCTAATTATTTTATTTTACATCGATCTTCAGAGAACATTATTATGGTGGGGACTTCTGCACCTTGGACATGAGGAGAGAATGTAACTCCTGGGTATGTTTTTTTCTCTTTCCATGTGTGTTTTGGGGACTGAACAATGTGTATTGTCAGCCTTACCCTGCAATCGCTTTCACTTGCTGGGTCATCTAGTCAACACTAGGAGCAACTTAAAACAAAAATTAAAACATTACACACTTGGAATCATATTCACATTTTAAAAGATGTTATTGTTCTCAATTGTGTATATGTGCCTGTTAGGGCAGTGTCAGTGGACACCAGTTCCAGATGGTAGCACATGAGATTGATTGGGAACTAAACCCCAGTACTCTTCATGAGCAGTGTTTCTTAACCTGAGTCCTTCCCTCTAGGCCCATATTCACAATTTTAAGGTACCAATATTTATCTTTATAAAAATAGAAACTTAAAAAAAAAGGCTCAGGAGTAGACAGCATAAACATTGTCACTCAATGTATCGAAAATTTCTAACACCCTAAAAGGTTTACTGCTCAGCAGCAAGCCCTGAGGCTTACAGGTTACTTTTGTCTGTTCTGATTCACATGAAGAGAACTGTTCACTGTGCTCTTTTGGGTCTAGATCCTTCAGCTGAGTATTTTAAGTTACTCATTTCTATATACACTTCCTTTGTGTGGGTGCATCACAGTTTATCTGACTTCTAGTTGATGGATCTTCCAAACATTTGTAGTTTGGGGTTACTGTAAATGCAACTGCTATAAACATTCAAATACAAACCTGTGGAGCCTCATGTTTTTGTTTCCCTGTGTAGCAGCAAGACAACTGAACTGGGTTATGGACACACCAATTTATAAGCAGTAGCTGTGCCGTTTTCAGTCCTTTTGGGGGTTCCAATTGTTCATCAACACTAGCACTTGATATTGCTATACTGTCCCTCTGTGGGCCATTTCAATAGGTATGCAGTTGTGCCTTATGACTGATGGTCTTAGGTACTTTTTGTTTGTGTAACTACTGGTGTTATTTGTGATTCTGATAATGTTCAAAGATCAAATATTAAGAAATATTAAAACAAGAGGCAGGCATATTTCTGAGTTCGAGATCAGCCTGGTCTACAGAGTTCCAGGACAGCCAGGGCTACACAGAGAAACCCTGTATAGAAAAACTAAAAACTAAAACTAAAACTAAAAAAATTAATTAAAACACCCATCTAGCCAGGCGTGGTGGCACACACCTGTAATTCCAGTAACTTGGGAAGCAGAAGCAGGCGGATTTCTGAGTTCGAGGCCAGCCTGGTCTACAGAGTGAGTTCCAGGACAGCTAGGACTATATAGAAACCCTGTCGCAAAAAACACAAACAAGCAAGCAAACAAAACAAAAAACCCCACCCATCCATGTATGGGTCAGGCTAGAGCATTTTACTTCTGTGTTCATGTGTGCAGATGCACTGAGTGGAGGCCAGAGATCAAGAGGCAGTTTCAATCACTGGCCTGAGGCTCACCAGTTGAGTACCTTGGTGTCTGGCACTTAGGGATTCAGCTCAGGTCCTTGGACATGTAGGAATGTACTGAATGAAAAGCCATCTTCTCAGCCCAGGACACAACATTTTAAATCACTAAGTTAGCTGAAAATTCCAAGGGTTCCTCTTAACTTTTAAATTTTCAAGACACACACATGAAGTTCTTCTAAGCCTAATATTTAACATTTTTATGCGTATGAGGCTAGGACTGATCATTTGAAAATAAGTAGCAGATATCATGTCTCACATGAATACTGAAAATAAGATGTTTTCTTATATAGAACAAGTTTATCATTAGTTACATAAATTAACGAGTTCTTTCCAGTCTATATAATCTCTCAGTTTCTCTACTTTTCTCCCCTTAATTTTTTCCTCCAAAGGGCAGGTCTTTCTATTGTTGCCTAGAATCATGGAAATTCTCCTGACTTTCATGTGTCTAGATTACATCATGCCCAGCTAGTCAAAAATCTCTTTTTGATCTAATTAGACTACAAATATGGTTACTGGTTAACCTAAATCTTTTGACTTTTTGAAGAAAAATCAGCCAGTTGTTATGTAAAGTGACATACATTCTGAACTTACCTTATTTTCTATAAACTGGAATTTAGACTTAGATTCACTACAAGCCTATTTTTGAGATGGGTCCTTTATGTGATTTCAAAAACCACACTTTTACAAGTGTGCTTTGCGTAAGGCTTAAATGCTGCCCAGGCTGGTACTGAATTTCAAATCCCCCCTCAATTATGGGCCTAGAGCACTTACCATGCCTCACTCAGCAGCAAACACGTTTAACAATATAATTTTTACAATGCTAGGAACTGAAACTGGGGCATCATACAGGGGAGAGAAGTGCTTCAATCCAACCAGCAAGTCATTTATATTGTACTTTCTTTGGGGGGAAATTCAGAATCCTAAAAAAATATAACTCACACCCCAATTTTGCTATGATTTTCTTTTCATGCTATTCTCAGTTCAAAAGAAAAAGATAAAGTAAAAAAGACTGTTAACAATGGTGTTTTGGAAATAGGGCAATACCACATACAGTTAGTTATTCCTTCATTCATTTTGGCTTTGTCCTAGGCATCCCTGATGCTCCAATTTATAAATGTGTTCACTTGGCAAACTGGAAACCTGAGTGCCACTACCTGACCTTAAACTTTGCAAAGCACATGCCTCAGCCTCACAAATGCTGTAGTACTGAGATAACAGGTATAGCCCATCATGCTTTTGTTCTTTTCTGCTGTTAAAAAATAAAAGTTTAAACTATACCTGCTGGTCTGTGCCTATGTTCCCAACATTTAGGAAGCCGAGACAGAAAGCTTGCAACTCAAGGCAGGCCAAAGATACATGAGCAAAATCTCACCTCTAAAACTCAGAAAATCTAGTAACACACAAATGGGCATTAGTTTTCTGCTCTTTCACATTCATAAAGGGCCAAATTACTGTCATCAAATTTTGGAAACTGCCCCCTCCACCTGAAATAGTATTTAAACTGGGTTTCACTGTACACATCTATAATCTTGGGCAGTGATGCAAAGGCTCAAGGGTCAGGAGTTCAAAGTCATACCCAGTAACACAGTGAATTCTAGGTCAGCTTGTACTACATGAGATCTTGGCCTCTAAAAAGTGATCTTAATAAATACTAACTTTACTAGTTAATCTATTTCCCCTATATTCTAGAAGAACAAAAGGTGTCTGTTAACTACTAGGTAATCATTAGTAAGTAATTAGATCTTTAATGCAGAAACTGCGGGGGTTTCCATATATTTGTTACATATTGTTTTTATTCAGGCTTGTCAATTAAATACAAACCAATCAACTCTTATTTGCTTCTACAGGTCCAACCTTTCCTTACAGAAGCTGTTAAATACAGCTCTCAAGTAATGTAGTATAGGCAGCAAGAGATTTAGGTGGAGCAACAATTCATCTGGAATCCAGTTAAATATTTACTTCCTTTGGTGCCTTGTACAGAAAGGCACTGTTTAATGATGTTACAAAATAGAGGAAAATACCCACAGCAAATAGTTCTAGTGACAACTTACTTTAAACAAGTTACAGTGGTGGTGATGATTTTTATTTTTTTTTTTTTACAGTAAGAGTATGGTCTTTAAACTATATACACCCCCCCACACACACACACAAAAACAAGTGCTATTATGAAACAGTCCCTGCCCCCATCCTCCCTCAATATACTGAACACAGCAGTTTAACAAAAAAGTAAAATAAAAAAAAATAAAATAAAATAAAAATCAAGACAAGTCTGATTTCAAAATTTCAATATAAAAAGCAAAAGTATGTAATGCAACAGCTGTTCAACTTCCAACTCTAACAGGCCCCAAACAAAACAGCCCCATATTTAAATTTTTTCAGCACACAATCCAGTAGAAATGCTCAACTGTAATCAACTAATAACCAATTGAAGAGAACCTTAGAAGAGAAGTTATATTCCTTCTCTCCACCCTTTTCTCTATAGTTGGAGGCACAGGAATAAGGAGATATAAAAGTCAAAGGAAGAAGAATTCCAAAGGAAAAAAAATCCTAAAGCTGCTGCTGTTTAGAATAGAAAGGAAGACAGTATTTTACAAATGTTCAAAAACTGCAAGGCATTAACACAATTCATTCACTATCACTCCTAACTCGAAAGAATAGAGAAGAGTATCTCATCATATAAACTGTTACGTTCAGGTTCACAAAAAACTATGGATGTAGTTTTAGACTTTATCAAGAACAAGTTCAGTTCAAATCACTGGATACTATACATCTAGTCTGACTGGATCGGTGTCTAGAACTGTTCACTGTCACTCTGAACAGCTGTAAACTAAACAATAGCATGTAACTCCATGGGAAGCTTAAGGATTGAAGGTATGTACACAGCTAGTTAGATCTCCCCTGCTTCACGCTCTTCAGAGCTCCTCCTGTCTTCTGATCTGCCATTAGCACTCTCATAGGACCGCTTCTTATCTTTTCGATCTCGGTCACGAGGTGATCTGTCTCTTGAACTCCTGTCTCTGTCACGGGATGCTAAGTCTTGGTCTCTGAATCTTTCTTTTGAGGATCTGAAAAATATTAATTTGAGGAGCAAAGTATGTTGGGACACCCAAAATCCAATGAACGAATAGGATCAATATTTTCTGATAGCTGAAGAAATAAGTAAGAATACATCTGAGAAGAGTTTCTTATAGAAGAGAGACCTACTATAGTGGATAAGGGCACCAAAACAAAATTGGGAACAACAAGTAACTATATAGTTAAGGGTAAAAGAGCCTAAACTAAACAATGTATTCTTAGTATTTCAGAGATAATCATAAAGTTTCAATTAATAAAAAGGCATTTAGTATAAAAACAATATGGAAGTAATTGCTTTTAAAGTGAAAAGTATCAAGATTCCAAATTGGATGGAAACCAATCAATTTGTACAGCAATCATCTCTTTTGTGCTAAATGACAAACCATAAGGATTTGAAGTGTTGTAAATCACACACAAGCTCAGGGTGTGGGAGTCATTCTTTTCTATCAATTTGAAAAAAAATTTGCAGAACCATCCATAGCTTTCTGGCTTTACACGAACAGGCTTCAGTCACATTTGTCCTACAGGCAGTACGTTGCAAAGTAGGTAAGAGAACTATACTCAGTAATATGGCTTAAGTAGCCATTTGCTAATTTAAAAATCTGCTTCACTCTTCGAGTGAGTTAATTAAAACCAAAATGTAAGGTATGAAAAAATGATCATACTCTAATAAAATCCTAACTGCTCCTACTATCTTTTCCATTCTTACCCCATCTTCAAAGAAAGGTACATAAACACCCTTGTATCACAAGTGCAACCAGAAAAAAACAAAAACACAAACACACGTAGACTCTAACTATATTGGTTAGCATAGAATATATACTTTTCAACACCTAAAATGAATTAACAACAAATATTACATTTATTTAGTTCTTTACAGGTGATACAGAATGTTTACACATAGTTCATTTCAATCAAGGTTTAGAATTATGATCAGAGGCACTGCCAAGTCCTGCATAATACTTTTTTTTTTTAAAAGTTGGAGTTTAAACTTGGATCTCGAAATGCTATGTTTGCATGCTACTAACCCAGAAAAGAACACTTTCAGAAAAACATAAGGCAAGATAAAAAATACTACAATAACCAGTTTGAAAAATATAGATAAGGAGAGTATTGTAGTTTGGATATAAAAGAGTCCAAAAGCTCATGTACTGTTGCAGACTTGAAACTGGTGACGGTCCTACAGAAAAAGGTGGCGAGCTCATAAAGATGGTACAACCACTGAATTAATCCACTGCAAGCTCATAACACAGCCATTAGGACATGGTTTCTGGCAGGAGGAAACAGGTCAAGAGGGGTCTATTTTATTATAACTTGTACCTGGTCCCTGGTTCTCTATTTCCTCCACCATAAGATGAGTCACTTGACAGGCCCCATGCCATGGTGTTCTGGTTAGGCATGGGCCCAGAAGCAATTCCAAAGTGGCCATGAACTGAAATCTCATTTTTACTTATAAAAGTGTGAGCTAAAAGAAAGTCCTTCCTTCTCAAAAATTAATCTGTCATAATACAAAACTATGGCAACAGATTAAAATTTTAAAAGCTTGAAAAATCAACACCAATTTCAGCATTCTACTTGAAGTTATATAAGCCTTCTTTCCCTTTTGTTTTCTGAATCAAGTTGTCTCTCCTTAGCCCAGGCTGGCCCCAATTTGTGGCAAGCCTCAGCCCTACAAAGGTTATCATTTCAGGAGCTCCTTCTTAATAAGCATTTTACAAGACAAGAAAAAAAAAGCCACACGAGCCATCTTCAAAGCTTCTATTAATGATAGAAATGATCACTAAGAACAGTGACATTAGATGCTGGCAAGTCCCTGAGGTCAGTGATAACTGAAAAAGAACAAAGACATGAACTAATGTTTGTACAAGATTACAAATAGCCTCCTACGTTTGTTACATGTTACTAGTGAAAGCCTAATAAGCCAAATATTCCTATTACCTCTATTTAATGAAATATGGAAAAACAAATGGGGTGTAATTAAATTATTTGGCAAAGAATTCTGAACCCAAGAAGTCTTGACTATGAAGTCTGTACTATATGACAGAACACCCCGAAAAGCACAAAGTTGCTGAAGGTCTCACTGACCTGTGGGAACTGTTGCCAAGACAAGGTTCATATAGAAAACTCAGTTGTAGTAGCAGAGATAAATACTTCACAGAAAGGGCGAGAAAACAGCAAATTACCAAAACTTTTAATGGACTCTTTTACCATCAAAAACTAAACTCACATATATACCAATAATTTCACGTTATATATCTGAAATAACAAGGAGCAATCATTTGCTTTTTTGTTAAAAAACAATGATGTTTTAAAAGTAATTTGAATTCAAAGATATGAAATACTCTTGAGAAAAGCAAAATTTTTAATAGTTTTACAAAAATAATCCTCTTTTGAACATGCTAAATATGGTGGGAAGTTTTCCTATATAAATAAACTTCACAAGTTCAGGAAGCCTCAGGATGACACAATGATAGGACAAGACTCCCCACCCATCCCTCCCATCTCCATCACCAATAAAGACAAGTAAGACAAACATCAGAAAAATGACAGCTGGGCAGGTCAACACAAGAATCATCTAGATCCTTTATTATCTAAGCTGCCCAATTCTCAGATTTAGAATCATAAAGAACATTACAAAAAAAAATGTTTGTTTCTGGCCACTGCGCTGAGGACAAACCCAGTTTTGAAATGTAAGAAGCCTACAGATATTTTCCTACTTATTTAATTACAACCAGTTATGAAAGCCTGATCCATTATCTAAAACCATTTTAAAAAAAAATCTTTTTGAAAATTTTCCTCATCTAAATTTATGTCATTTACGCTATGATATTCAGTTTATCACTTTATAATCTGTGGCCAAGTATTCTCCCACACAGAAAACTCGAGAGTTAACATGAAAATGGTTGTTAATATACACTATTATTACTTTGCTATTTTTTTAACAAGCTAGCAGAGAGGAAAGTATCTAATTTGTAAAGCCAGGCAGGGTGTCATATGCCTATAATCCCAGCACTCAAGAGGAAGTTGAGGCTAAAGGATGAATATGAGGCCAATATGAGCTACTTAAGAGCTTGGCCTCCTGATCTCCCCTGCAAGCCCTCCCCGCAACACACACAACACACAACACACACACACACACACACCCTACCTAATTTAAGAAAATTAACTTTAAAGGCTACTTAGGCTGGGCGGTACACGCCTGTAATCCCAGCACTCTGGGAGGCAGAGGCAGGCGAATTTCTGAGTTCGAGGCCAGCCTGGTCTACAAAGTGAGTTCCAGGACAGCCAGGGCTACACAGAGAAACCCTGTCCCCCAAAAAAAACAAAAACAAAAACCAAAAAAAAAAAAAGGCTACTTAGAACATAGACAGAAATATACAAAATAAAATGTTGACTGAAAGCCTATTAAGAAACTCAGCTTGTGATTTCAGGAAAAGGTTAATTCAGTCTAAAACAAAAGATTTTGTCTGCTTACTGTGGGTTTAGTTTATGTGGAGTAAGCCACAGAAAAATTTAAGACTAGTAATTGGGACTCCAAGTTTCTCTCCTATATTTATCTAAAAATAGTTGTCAAGGAGGGGAAAAGTAATTTTAAGTATAATTTATACGCTATAGGATTATCATGTGACCTGAGTTTTGGGGACTTAACAGCTCCACTACATTCTAACCCTTTGTTAGCTCTCACTAGATAATCAGATCCAATGTCTGTTCTCATTGCATCTTCTGAAGCTTCCTGCTATAGTAAGGTGGTGTAGCTTTCTCCAAACTCAGAATCTTCCCATTACACTAAAGGTGAACATGAAAATGTATGATTTATACTGTAGATTAAACAACATAGTAGAATCTGTTTGCTCTTTAGAAGTGCACCAAAGTGTGGAAAACAGGCAAACAAAGCTAAACAATGCTTTTAATGAACAGACTTCTCAGAATCTCTATTTGTTAATACATATTGGAAAACAAACAAAAACCCCCATAACCCTCAAGAGTATTAGAACCTAAAATTATTTGCCTATAAAATAGTTTTTGTTTTTATCAGCACCCCTCCCGCCTCCCCAACATTCCAAGTAAAGAAAAGCAATAACCTCTGCACATACTGGCTTCAATTTCTTACTCTGGTTCACGCCATTATTAACTCTGCATGAACTACCCATACAATCAGAAAAAATTGTATACACCTACAATTGAGTACATATCAATATATCAGGTGCAGGTTTCAAACCAATAATCTAAGCATAAGTAACATAATAAACAAAAGGCTAAAACATAAAGGTAGCTCCGCATCCTCTCATCGGCACTTCAGTACCTCCTCTTGGATCGCTCTCTGCTCCTATCTCTTGAACTGTGCCGACTTCTCTGGTGGCTGCGGCTGCGGCTTCGGCTACTGGACCGGGACCTGTGGCGATGGCGTTTCTCACGAGACTTGGATCGAGTCCTCCTCTTGCGTTCTCGTGACATGGAGCGAGATCGGTGTCTGCGATGCTCTCTGGATCTAGATCTACAACAAAATAGTTTATTTCATTGTTAGTGCAACAAATCTCATTTACACTAGTCTTTTCTTTAAAAAAGTTTTTTTTTTAATTTTTTACTTTTAAAAAGTCTCTTTACGCACATGCACATCACAGAAAATAAGCATAATCAGAAGACAAACTTCTTGGAGTCTCCTTCCACAATGTGAATCCCAGAAATTGAACTCAGGTTATCAGGGCTTGGTGGCAGGTACTTTTAACCTGCTGAGCCATCTTGTCAATACTCAGAAGTTATTCTTCAGTAGCTATACTTGATGGTAATTCTATTCTAAATAAACTATATGTAGACTAGAAATAAAGCTAATGTTACTGGCTAGATACTAAGATATCAAAATAAAAACATGAGTATCAATTCTCAGAAGTCAACCAATAATGTATAAATTTATGTCAGTAAACTAGGGCTGTAGTTCAGTGGAAAAGAACTTGCTTATCATTCAAGGGGCTAATAGGTTCCACATCCACCAGCAGGAAAAAAAGAAAAACAGAAAGCTAAGTGGTTAAAAAGTGCATGTGGCACAATCTTGAGTACTACAGTACTACAGCACAGACTTGTAACGCCAGCTCTGAAGGCAGAGGACAGACAAGTGTAAGTTTAGACCATAGCCAAGGACAGACAAGTGTAAGTTTAGACCATAGCCAAGGAAACACAAAGGGGCCATAAAGGACAATACCAAAGCCCTTTTGTGCCTCCCCTCTTGGTTATGTGTATGCAAATACATATATACAAATACACAAGCAAAAGTAGAAATAGAAAAGAATTAGGGCAAATTGTGAAAGATTGACTTTGAGGCCAGCCAGGACATAGTGAGAACTGAGAACCTTTTTTGTTGTTTTGTTGTTTTTTGTTTTTTTGAGACAGGGTTTCTCTGTGTAGCCCTGGCTGTCCTGGAACTCACTCTGTAGTCCAGGCTGGCCTTGAACTCAAAAATCTGCCTACCTCTGCCTCTCAAGTGCTGGGATTAAAGGCGTGCACCACCACCGCCCAGTTTCGAGAACCTTTTAAGAAGCATTTATTTCTTACGTGTACACTGTCACTCTCTTTAGACATAACAGAAGAGGGCATCAGATCCCATTACAGATGGTTGTGAGTCACTATGCGGTTGTTGGGAATTGAACGCAGCACCTCTGGAAGAGCAAACAGTGCTCTAAACCACTGAGCTACCTCTCCAGCCCCCTTTTAAAAGTTTTATCACGAATATGAAAGAAAAATTAAGGCAACAATCAATATTATGATTTCATGCCAATTTTCAGTTCAGTTCAGTTTCCAACATGCACCTGAGGTAGCATGTAATTCCATCCATAATTCCAGGTCTGGGGAACCTAGCACACTTCCCTGGGTTTCCAAGGGCATTCGCTCTTCAGCCCCCAAATACACATGACATGTACTCACAAATAAAAATAAGTCATATTAAAAGAACGATAAAGAATTTTTTAAGGATAAACAATTTTTTCTGAATTATATTTTGACCACTAAAGTTCTTAATGCTAATGGTAAGCCAAAAATTATAGTGTAAACAAAAAAATCCAATAAAACAACAACAACAACAAAAATCAGGCGAGCATTTTATAAAAACATGAATGTTTGTGGTGGGGTGTTTGTATAATAAGGATGGAAATAGAATGAACAGAACACAAATATGTGAGGGGAAAACAAGAAGATAAATTTACTGTTTGGCTTAAAGTCACTTTAAAAGTGGCAGAAGTGATGATGTGGGTTATGTATGCTTCTGATCTCAGCATTTAGGAGATGAAGGCAGAAAGATAACTCATGGACAGCATGGGATACTATAGCTAGAACATGGCAAAAAAGGAAAAAAAAATACACTGCTTTAAGTTGGATTGTGTTGATAATTACTTCCAAAATTAAATGGATAAATACAAGGGTATATAAATTATACCTCTGAATAATATAAAATATTTCAAGCTACCATTAAAATGTAGTATTATCACATAATTTCAAAACAATTAATTAGGTGGTTCCAAAGATTATATTTGTTTGTAAATATTTTATTATGATTTTCTTTTTTTTGAAATTTTTTGAAATTTTTGAATTTAAATCTTTAAATTCAAGGCTAGCCTTGAACTCATAGATATGTGCAAGTCTCTCAAGTGCTGAGATTGGAGGCATGAACACCACATCTGGTTACAGAAGAACTTTCAAAAAAATACTTTTAGATTTCATTTTTATATCTATGAGCAATTTGCTTGAATGTAAGCCTATGAGCTCAGTGCATGCCTGGTACCACCGAGGTGGGAAAGGGGGACTGGATCCCCAAGTCCAATTACGGACTGCTATGAGCTGCCATGTGATTGCTGACAATGGAAACTGAGTCCTCTGCAACCAGTGCTCTCAAACACTGAGCCATCTCTGTAGACCGTATTGAAGGATTTTGAAAGCATTTAGCTCCCGTCTATACTATGGTCAAATAATTGTACATATTGTAGATTTCATGACTAACCACAATAGTTTCTTTGAATAAACAAAATTTCTCATGTAGTCAAAGGCAGCCCCAATCTTGCTCCGTGTAATTGTGGATGACCTTGAGCTCCCAGATCTATCTCTTCCATGAGCACTGGAATTACAGGCAAATACTGGGGCTATACTAAGGTTCTTGCTATGACACCTGGCTCTAAAGAACATATTTCTAGAAACAGAGAAAAGCTGTCTGTCCATTCATCTGTCCATTCATCCATCCATTTAATTTCACAGATTGTCTATTTACATATCTATCACAAGATTATCTAATCTAATCTAATCACAAAAGAAAGAACACCAGGAAAGATGGTATAGGTCTTAAATCCTGGCATTTGAGAGGCACAGGTAGGTAGATGGCTAAGAGTCTGAGACCAAGCCTGGCCGACATGGAAAACAGGCCAGACAGGAATCCATAGTAACACTGTCTCAAAAGTAAAATAGGGGCTAGAGAGATGGCTGCTCTAAGAAAAGCCAGGTTCAATTTCTAGCAATGACATAATGCTACAACCATCTATAACTACAGTTCCAAGGGATCTGGGCACAAGGCACAGATGCCATACAGATGAAGGCAAAGCACCCATACACTGATAAAATAATCCAAAGGAAAAAATTAATATAATTACATCCATTCAAAAGAAGTTTCACCAATGGTATTTTGTTTAACCACTCTTGAGCTAGTTAAGCTATTTCTAATACATAATCCAATACAACTTTTAAAAATGTCAAGATAATTATATGCAAAATATTTACTATGTATCTAATCCCTAGCACATTTTATTTACAAGAGAAAAAAGAATAGTAAAATCAAGTTCCTGCATTGTTGGGAGTTTATAATTCAGAAGCAAGTTTTTAGAGATCTACCTCTAGTAAAGAAATAAGTAAATGGAAAAACGGGTAGTAATAGTTTACACAGAACATGAAGAACAGGATTTTCTGACAGGATGCCACTGAAAAAGATAAGAAGCAACTCAGCCAGCATAGACAGGAGGATTCAGGTATAAAGTGCTGGAATGGGAGCAAATTCAACATGGTGAAGGAACAGAAGAAATTTATTTAGCTACAATCAAGTGAGTAAACAGGAACAACAGTGAAGACAAGCATGAAGATTAAAAACTTTATCATTCAAACCAGGAAGCTCTAAGTGGTGTATTATATAAAGTGAATGGAAATATTATTGTGTAACAACAAAATTATTTTATGGCACACTGGACCGCACTGTCACTACACTAAGAGTTATGATATCAGATGTAGTCATAGACAGCTGTAATCTCAGCATTAAAAAATATAGAGGAAGGAGAATGATGAACTCAAACAAGACCCTTCCTAGAAAATTAATAAACTAGTTATGTAGACATACTCCTGTAATCTTTCCTAACAGTCCAGAGGAAAGGCATAAAAGTTCTAGAAGACAAACTAGAGCCAAACAGGTCTAAACAGTTGGCTCAACAAGGCTTAAAAGGACAACCAAACAAATCCCATACAGCGACAGCAAAAACCCAAGCAGATAACTATTTGTATTTCCAACAGGTATGTTAGGAAATTGTTTCTTAAATGGACCATTCAAACTGAATTTTGTTTTTATTTAAAATTGCCTTTAAAAACTCCTGTCACTATGCAGTCACTGATAAGCAGATTATTAGCCCAGAAGTTCAGAATACCCAAGACACAATTCTCATATCAAATGATGCCCAAGAAGGAAGGAAGGAGAGGCCCCTGGTCCTGGAAAGGGTCGATGCAGCAGTGTAGGGGAGTATCAGGACAGGGAAGCGGGAGGGGGTGGATGGGGGAACAGAGCAAGGGAAGAGTGCTTATGGGACTTTCAGGGAGGGGGGATCCAGGAAAGGGGAAATCATTTCAAATGTAAATAAAGAATATATCTAATAAAAAGAAAAAGAAAAAACTGTCACATATTTACTGTATTTCTAAAAGATTTTTAGCAAAACAGAAGTAGTTTTTGCTTGCTCATTTAATATCAGAGTGGTATGTACAATTCTACTTTGATAAAACATAGAATATTTCTATGTTCTGAGCAGTTACTCTTCAATTGCAATGCTCACACCTGAACTACCAAGGAGTCAGTGGTAATTTTTTTGTTGTTTTGAGACAGGGCTCCTCTGTGTAACCCTGGCTATCCTGGAACTCGTTCTGTAGATCAGGCTGGCCTACAACTCAGTCAATTGCCTGCCCCTACCTCCTGAGTACACCACCACCACCTGGCTAAATCACTAGTAATTTATTAATTGTCTCTGGAGATTAAAGGATATATAATCTAAAAAACATACATTTGAAAAATATAACTTCACTACTGTATCCATCTGCTACAGTACCTACCTTTTTGGATTCTTGCTATGTGATCGGGACCTAAAAAAAGAATATCTACTTTTAGAAAAGTGACTAAAATTTTTTAAACTGGCACAATATGCTGCTAAATGACATTTTTCTTGAGTTCTTTTATGTCACTTCTATAAAAACAAGGCATGTACTTGAATAAGAGCCTCCCCCAACAAAACAACAACAAAACTCTATAGAATTCCCTGCCTTGTCATAGAAGTTCCTTCAACTAGGCACCTAGCTTAGAAAAGAATATACTTCTGTTGACTGAAACTGTGTGCTTATCCTAAAAACTTAATTCTCCAAAACCCACTTCCTAAACTAGAACAAAAACAGACTATTTTTTTCTATAGCTTTTATACTGAGAAAATTACAATATAAGAAAATTAGTATTTCCAATTGTGTGTACATGCATGTGATCTTGTGTGTGCATGACTTAAAAGGTTAGAAGCATTGAAACTAGAATCACAAAAAACTATTACCTGTCCAAAGGGGATGCTAGTAATTGGACTCAGGTCGTCTGGAAGTGCAGGTACATGTTCTCAATCATTAAAGCCATCTTTTCCAGGCCCAAAATGATTACATTCCTTCATATTTTTTTTTTAAATTTGTGCCTATATGGGTATATGTATGTTAACCATGTGCATGTGTGAGGTCAGAAGACACTGGCTCCCCAGAACTAGAGTTATGGATGGTTGTGAGCTACCACTTGGGTGCTACTCTTAAAACTATTGGGCCATTTCTCTAACCTCCAAATGATCCAGCCCCAGACTATATTCTTATATAGCACACGCTTCCCAATTCCCAGTACAATGTCAATACTCAATGAACAATTCCAATCCATGGTTAGTACAACACTGTAGGAGTTTATCATGCGGTAGGAATGTGTAATAATAGCAGGCAAGCACGTTTCAAAAGTATGCTATGGCTGTCTTACTATGGTTCTATTCATTCACTGTGCAACAAGGGAAAGTTATATATCCTACCTCAGTGTGCAATATCCTCCAAAAGTTCACATCCTGGTCCCAACTGGTATATCCAATCATCCAGAGCTAACTGGATCTTAAATATTCTTACCTAATGGATAAATAATCTACTGACAATTTTTTTTTAGATGTATGCATGTATATTGCAAGCTTGTAGATACTCATGGAGGCCAGAAGGTGTTAGATCCCATGGAACTGGGAGTTACAGGAAGCTGTGAACTGCTCAATGTGGCTGCTGGGAACTGAACTTAGGTCTCCTCAAAGAGCAGCAAATGTTTTTAACCATTTCTCCAGGCCCTACTGACAGATTCTTAATATGACGGTATTGTTGTTAGGTTACAGAAACCAGTGTGTGATCTAGTTCAAAGAAGTAGTTTCTTTGAAGAGTGGATATTATCCCTGAACCTGTCCTGAAAGCGTTTTATGCATGCCTATCTTGAAGTAAGCAGCTTTTCTCTACCATTGTCCATTATATCTTTCAGATACCATCACGTTCTGCCTCAAACACAAGCCCACAGCAATGTAGCCAGCAAATCAGGTGCTGTCTACAAATCAAAGTACATCTTCATTTTTTTAAAACTGTTTTCTCAAGTATTTTTAAATAGCAATGAAAACTTAAACCATAGATTAGATAAACTAAAGAATACTGCTTAAAACAGATCCTAGCGTATAAATGAGTAAGTGATGCACGTTTTTAATTGATTATTTAAGTAGCAGTTAGAAACCCAGCTTGTATAATCTTATACTATTTCATAACTTTATTTTATAAGCAGTTACAGTACTTCCTCAACTTCACAATCTCAGAGCATTTAGAAAATTGTTTTAACTTTTTTTTTTTTTTTAAAGATAGTCTTACACTGCAGGGCAGATTGGCTTTAAACTACTTAGGAGAACTCTCCTGAGTGCTAAGATTATAGATAAGAACAACCACTTTTTTTCACTTTTGGGAGAATGAGAACTCATTATGTAACTTACATACTACACAGAATTAGCTATTCTCAAAGCTGCAGGTCCTTTTACTTCAGTGTTTTATGCTAGGATTACAGGTATGAACCACCATGCCTAGCTAAACATTTCTCCAATAAGATTAGATTTTGTAATCAAAAGAAATTGAAGTCTTGAGAACCAAGACTAGTTTATGAGTCCACCAAGAAAACTAGGGTGAAGATGCTAACTTCAACTTTTAAGAACAGTGTTCTTGGGGCTCCCTGTCTGGGCCCATCGGTTGGCACTGCAATTCTCCTGGTCCTTCATCCCCAGATGAAGGGGATCCTATCCTTATTTTTAAAGAGTCAATTCCCTCCTGAGAACAGGGTCCAGGTCTACCCTGTCCAATACTGCATCCCAAGGGTCTGTAAGTTACCTGGTACACAATAGGAGAGCTATGAGTGCTGTCAGGGCTTACCTGCTTGGCACTGAGGGGAAAACTCAGGCCCAGTAATCCCAGTGCAGGGGAGTCAGAAAAAGGATTCTCACCATCTACAAATACTGCAGTCACCATCTACAAATACTGCAGTCTGACAAACAGTGTGAGGTAATTTAACTATCTCAGTCATACCTTAAACTGAGAATTACAACATTATTTAAAATGTTATCTATACTACATTTAGGCAGTTGTGTTGAAATATATAAGACCTTGATTTAACAAACAAACAAGCAAGTAATCTAGATGTGGTATGCAACTTTTAATCCTAGAGCTCAAGAGGCAGATGCAAGCATAACTCCTTGAGTTCAAGGCCAGTCTACTCTATATAGCTATAGGACAACCAAGGGTATAGAGAGAGAGACCTTGTCGCAACAACATTAGTGATATCAACAATAAATTTATAATTAATTGCAAAAATGAGTTCCAGAGAACAGACTGACTTAATATACACATATGCAAAAAGGGGCACAGACACATACCACACAAATAAATCAACAACAAAAAAACTGGAATGGTGGGGAAAACCTCAGCATATACTAACAAAGAGATAAGTTCTGAAGTAAAATTTGCTAAGTGGGAAACAGAGAGAGATAGGGAAGGACAAGACAGTGAGAGAGAGAGAGAGAGAGAGAGAGAGAGAGAGAAAGGACTTCTCAAAAGAGATAACAACATATCATTGTACAATTTTGCCCTTAAAGTGAAAAGGATTGCCAGATAAAAAAAAGGCACAAACACACAACCACACAAATTATGAAATGCAAAACAAAGTTCACCTAAACTGAGAGTAATGTGCTCAGAGCTTTTCAGTTAGCATGACTAAAAAGGGGTTTTAGTTATTTTTGAGACATATGATAACTCTAAGAGAATGTATTTAAATATCAAAGATGTAAAACAATCAGGGAACACAAAATCAAAAGCAGTAAATATCTTTGTGGCATGACTGTCTTCTATAAAGTTCTGAACAGGTGCTATAATGTTGTCCAATTTGTGTCATGTAATTTTAATTGCCAATGGGTGAAAATGACTTAGAAAGATATTTAAACATATTAAATACAAAGAATACTAAACTTAACAAAGTTAATGTAAGCACACGTGTACATAACCAAGCTATATCAAGTTAACGGTGCTGTACACCTTTAATCTCAGCACTCAGGAAGCAGAGGCTAGAGGATGTCTATAAGTTCAAGGCTAGCCTGGTCTACATGGTGAGTTCCAAGTCAGCTAGCTAGGACTATACAGAGAACCCCTGTCTCAAAAAAGTAACAAAAATCATGGCTCGTACAATTGAAAAAATAAATAGCTTAATATAAAAACAAAAACTCCCAAATCTTCCCTCAAATAGTATAAAGCAAACAGAGGATACAGTCCTTTGTACTGGAGTCCTTGCCTGACACACAACAAGAACTGGGCTCAATGTCTAAGAGCACCACCAAAAAGTAGAAAAGGCCATAATTTTGTGTTCTAAGGGCACAAATATAGCCTAATATGAATTTATCAATGGATAGTAAAAGGTCTTATACTGCAACTCATACAAGCTGAAGACATGAAACATCCTTTATTCAATCTTCCACAAATTTTGAAAGAAATCAGTTTAGTTGACTAAAATTTGTTAAAGGCTAAACATTTCTAGCATAAAAACCTAGGATTTCTTAATTTAAAAATCACTTGAAATTTAAAATTAAGAGATGCTAAACAGCCAGGCGGTGGTGGCGCACGCCTGGAATCCCAGCACTCTGAGAGGCAGAGGCAGGCGGATTTCTGAGTTCCAGGACAGCCTGGTCTACAGAGTGAGTTCCAGGACAGCCAGGGCTACACAGAGAAACCCTGGCTCAAAAAAAAAAAAAAAAAAAAAAAAGAGATGCTAAACATAAATAGATAAGGCTTGTTTACTCAGATTCCCAAATTCAAAAACTCCAAATGTCTAAACATTTCTGGTCTAAAGCAGTTTACATAAATACAAGCTGTATTATTTCTATTAAAATAGTCTTGCATAGTAAAATTTTTCAGGACAAAAGTTTGAAAATTTCTGTGTCCAGAATCAATTCAATGGCATCTCCCAAGTCCTATCTCATTCAGGCTGGAGTCTTAAGCTGCAAACACAAGCACTATTTCTGACTCAGTACATACCTCCTCAGTTTCTCCCGTTCTTCTCTCTCCCTCTCTTCTCTTCGTTTCAGACGTTCCTGGTTTCTCTTCTCCTGCTTCTCAGCCACAACTCTCTTTAAGGAAATAATTACAAAATCAGTTGTACATTTACAGAGCATATCCCTTAATTATCTTTACTCTAAACCATATCTGATTTCCCATACAGTACTATTATCATGAATATAATTTAAAACTTTGTCAGGTAGTACAATTATTGGCCTTCCAAGCTGGTCTTCTGGAATTGTGGAAAACATGCAAAAACCTCATGTTTCACCCTGATTTGTTTGGTTTACGAAGAGGAAAGGCAAGTATACCACTGAGCTCCAGTTCCTCCCACGTTATTCCTGAATGACATTTAATAACGTAATTAATAATAATGGTATTATATACTACATTGTCAATAGAGTATCAATACTGCCAAATCAAAATAAGCAGTACCATTCAAAACCTAACTAATTATAGTACAGGGAAGCTCAGACAATAGGACTATCAGAAGTTCAAAATCAGCCAGAGCTGCACAATGAACCTTTATCAATGAAACTAAAAGAAAACGGATACAGACAAAAAGAATCAGGTTACCCAAGATAAAGTGACCAGCATTAATTTGCAACAATGTACCTTTAATTCTTCCAGCTTCTCTCTTATTTCAATAAATCCCAGGTGCAATTTACCCCCAAAATGATCAGCAAGTCGTCTGTCGTTATCATGAAGACCTAAATATGCAGAACAGACTTCACAGACACGAAGTTTTTGCTGTTGAAAGCTGGAAGCTGGCATAGAATTCCGATAAACCTCCTAAACAAAAGCAAGAAGAACAATGTTCACACAAATATCCTTAAAACAATGTAAGAAAATGTACTATATTTAAATAAAATGTTTTATAGTAAATCCTTGAGGGGCAGCTCTGTTGGAGGTCAAGGCTTAAACTATCCTTTCCTCCCCACCTCCCTATGATGCCAAGACAACAGATAAAAGGTCATCTTCATCAGCATTCAGATGACTTGTACTCATACATTTCATTTACATGGTATTCTTAATACACATTAGTAAATTTGCCAATCCACTATCCTCTTTTCCTTTACTAACACAATCCTGGGATTTTATTTTTGTTTGAAGCAGTTAATAATATAATTTACAAACCTCTATGTAGCTTTGGCTAGGATAATATAGACAAAAAGAACTGGATAGAATCTACTGTAAATGCCATGAAAATAATACTCAAATAGCTTGAAGTCAGGATGGAATTGACAAAGCAAAAAATAACAGCATAATCTTTGGTTTCATAAAGGTTTTCATGACTATACTGATGTAAACAGTGAATAAAGGAAAAAATTCCCTTTATGTCAATGTAAATTTTTAAGGGGATTTTTATGAGTAGGTTTGATTGTATGTGAGTACCCATGAAGGCCAGGTGTCAGATCCCATGGAACTGAGTTACCAATGGTTGAAAATCACATTACATATGACTGAATACAATCTATGTGTAGCATGGGAATAAGGGGGCGGTCTCTATGTGAGCATGGAACTACTTGTGCACATGCACATGTACATGTATGTTGAGGCTGAAAGTTAAACAGTCTTCTATCACTCTCTACATTATTTTTATAAAATATTTAATTTTTATGGATACATGTGGCCTGAGTACATGTATATACATCATATAAATGGAGGAAACCATTGAAGTCACCAGGGATATCTGATCCCCTAAAACTAAAGTTACAAACAGCTCTGAGTTGACACGTGGATGTTGGGACCCAAACCAGAGTCAATAAGCAGAGTTAATAAGCAGTAAATGTTCATAACTGTGAAGCCATTTCTCCACACCCCTTTCACCTTTATGACACAGCATCTCTCACTGAAGCTGGAACTCAACCTAGAGCTCAGACTGGCTGGACTGACTAGACAGCAAGCTCTAAGAATGGAGGTGAATTTCTCTGTAAAGCACACACCCTCCTTTTAAATTTAAGATGTATACATGGTCCTGGGCTCAGGGCATCACAAGAATTTTACAACTAAACGATATCCACAAAAAAAAACAAAACAATTAAAGATATTTTAATATATACTTTATGCATAAAGAGAAAAAGAGGTGCTTAGAAAGACACAATACAGGAGTATGGGTATGGGAGTCCTAAAAGGATTACAGTTTACTAGAGGACATTTTTAAAAAGTATATTTTAAGCATGAGAATTAAAATAATGACACTTAGGAAAGGAACAATATATAATCAAGTGTGGGTTCTGGCTTTTCCAGAGAACCATACTTCACTGTCTTCACAATCAAACCACAGGATTTTGAAAAGTTTTGTAACTATTATCTTCAAAGTATTACTAAAAAAACCTAAATTGTCTAAGGGATACCTGACATGTTTACAACTGTTAAGATCACAGAAACAACAGAATGTTAGACATATTTAGAGACAAACTGTAAAATGTGCTATCCTCAGTGAAAATCAACTATCAGTAACACAACATCAAAGTTAAGGTTTTAAACCACTGTATAAAGTTCTGAGTTCACTATATATAAAGCCTGTGCTGTTCTAATTGTCCCTGTGTTTTAAGACAGTCTCACTATGTTTGTGTGCATATTGTGAACTAAAATCATGAGAAGGGATCATAGAAGGCAACACATACAACAGTAACAACAAATGTATGTGTGCACACACACACACACATTTTTTGTTGTTTTTTGGTTGTTGTTTTTGAGACAAGGCTCTCTGTGCAGCCTTGGCTATCTTGGAACTCACTCTGTAGACCAGGTTGGCTTCCAACTCAGAAGTTTGTCTGCCTATTCCTCCCAGGTGCTGGATTTCAAGGCATGTGCCATCACCACCAATCAAAAATCTAATTTTTAGAAAGGTCTAAAATCAATCCAAGCAGCTATTTCACAAAAGGAAAATACAAGTAAATTATAGAACAAAGAGAAAAAAAATGTGAACAGAGACCAAAGATGACAAGGGAAAAATAAAGTCAAAAGATCCATTCTCTGAAGAGGAAAATAAAGCTGGTAAGCATCCACCTAGTCCATCAACAGAGAGGGCTGCAAGTGCAGGTCAGAGGTAGAGTATCTATCAACATGGCTAAAAGAAGAAGGGAAGGGGAAGTTCCCAAATGAGAACAAACTTTAACAAGAAGCAAAAGAGCTGGAGCGATGACTCAGCAATTAAGGGCACTGGCTGCTCTTCCAGAGGACCCAGCTTCAAATCCCAACAGCCACAATTGTCTATATATAACTCCAATATCTGACACTCGCACATAGACATACATGAAGGAAGAACATGAATAATATATTCTTTAAAAAGTTCCGGAATAATTTTATGTTAACAAGTAAAACAGAAATTCCAAGAGATAAAACTTCCAAAATGATTTAAAAACTTAAAAATAAAATTGAATTCTGCATAATTATTTGAGAATGTGTTTGTTAGGCTATTCATTTTCAGACATTTTTTCACTCTGTAGCCCAGGTTAGCGATGAGCTTTAAAAAAAAAAAAAAAAGTGTCATCCCAACTCAGCTTTCTGAGTGCTGTGACTCCAAGAATGAGCTACCTGCGCCTGGTCAGAATTACCATAAAGCAAAAACGAGAAAAAAAAAAAAGCTTCATTCTTTAATGGCTTCTGGTACAGTCTAACAAGCAATTGAGAAAAAATATTCAGTATATTGTATCATTTTTAGAAGCAATAGAATATTTACAAGCTAGTTTTATAAACTGCACTATACTGATACCTAGCCAAAACCAAGTTTTGGACAAGTCAGAATGGGTGAGAGAAAAGAATACTGATGTTTGGGAGACCAAGGCAGGGAGATCTCAAGCTCAAGGCAAGACTGAGAAACTTAAGGCCCTGTTCCACCTCAAAAGGAAACTTAGGATGATGGAGATAAAGCCTGGTAGTGGAAGCGCATGCCTTAAACCCCAGAACTTAGGAGGAACGAGTAGACAAATCTCTGAGTGTGAGACCAGCCTACAGAGTTCCAATACAACCAGACCAGGGATGCGCAGTAAAACCCTGTCTCAAACTTCCCCTGACCAAGAAAAGATGGGCGGGGGAGGGGGTAAAGTTTTGCCTGCTTGTAAGAAGCCCCAGGTTTAATCTCAAGGAAAAGGACTTTCATAAAAAATAGCTAATATGCATTTTTTCTCAAATTAATACTTTCTAATGCCTTAGGATCATGACTGTGATGTAGGTATTATATGTGTTATAAAGAGCACTGACAAACTTTTCCTTTTATCCTGCCTCACTTCAATTTTCCCTTCCTGTACTGAACACCAACATTAGATATACAAATATGCTAAAGAAGGTACTAAAATTGCTTCCTTCTGATCTGCATTTCCATACTAGTATGAAGAACAGAAAAAGAGAAATACTAGAGCAGAACAGAGGAGAACATAGAATACCCTCCAAGGAGGTTTGAATGATGAGGCTTCATTTTCTTTATTTCAAGACAGGGCCTCAACACATCTGATGCTCTTGCTCAGCTTTCCACCTGCTGGCATTAGAGCTATGAGCTACTTTGTCTACCAATCTGTACTTTTAAAAACCAAAATATTTTAAATTCAAGATCTAAGATTTTAAAGAAATATTTAGGTTTCTTTTGTTTTGAAGTGAAACCAAGACCACAGCAACTCTTGTAAAGGGAAAATTAATTGGGGCTCCCTTATAGTTCACTATCGTCATATGAGACCACCCTACAGAATCCCAGTAGGATCAGACCAGGGGCGCACAAAGACGAGGTGGCTGAGAGGTATCTGGATACCCAGGCAGCAGAAGAGCAAGTAAGCCAACCACCTGGGCATGACTTGAGCATCTGAGACGTCAAAGCCCAGCCACAGTGACACAAGTCTTCAAACACAACCACATCTACTCCAACAAGGCCACACACCTCCTAAGAAGCACACCTAGGAGCCTATGGGGGCCCTTATCTTTTAAACCACCACAAGGAGGTATACCAATGAAAACAATTTGTTTACATGATATAAGATTATTGACCTGTGCCATAAAACAGCATATTGCACTGCTACAGTAAATAAAATCACTGTGGAAAGGAGTAGGTAGCACAGTGTATACAGGTGTGTTTCTTTTATGTGGGTAACTAGTTTAATTATACTTATGAGTTATATAACAATGCTTCCAACTGTCCAAAAAGTACTTTCAGACAGACCCCAACAAGATAACAGCAACTGCTTAAGTATTTCTAAAGTGATTTTATTTCCTTTAATAACATTTTTAATAACTGAGTGAAACATATATTCTCTAAGAAGTATAGACACTAACTTTTTACCATTATTAAGAATTTACCTCTTGGCTGGGTGGTGGTGGTGCACACTTTTGATCCCAGCACTTGGGAGGCAGAGGCAGGCAGATTTCTGTGTTTGAGGCCAACCTGGTCTACAGAGTGAGTTCCAGGACAGCAGGGACTAACTACACAGAGAAACCCTGTCTCGAAAAACCAAAAAAAAAAAAAAAAAAAAAAAAAAGAATTTACCTCTTTCCAAGATAATTGGGTCTCACAAGACCTTATTCTCAAAATGAAGTAAAATGAAAAAAGAAAAAAGAAATTTTACCTCTGCTTCTCTTTTCTTTGCCCGTGCTTTCTCGACTTCATCCATGACTTTCTGAGATTCTTCCACATTTCCTTCAGCTCCTAGTTGTTCCACTTTTGCCAACAACTTGCCTATTTCCTCATTTAACTCATGAACACGCTCTGCCTAGAAAAACAGAACATCATGAATGAAAAATAGGATGAGGACTGGAGAGATGGCTCAGTGGTTAAGATTACAGGCTGCTCTTCTAGAGACTCTGGTTTCAATTCCTAGCACCCACACTACAGCTAATAACTATCTGTAATTCTAGTTCCAGAAGAGCCAAAGCCACAGAAGGCAAAACATACATACACATAAAACAGTAAAATTAAAAAAAAAAAAAAGCAAAAGGAACATACACAAGGTTATTTCAGAAACTCATAAAAGATCCATTTATGAAGCAAGGCAAGACTCTTGCTGTACACCAAGAAGGACTCCATCCCCAATCCGCCTTCCCAAGCCTACCAAACACAATTTTAAAATCACCACACTTGGAAATTAAAGTTTTAAATTAATGGAAATATCCAATTTTCTTAAAACTAATAAGGTTTTTTTCCTCAAGTATTTTTACATATTTGTTTGTATTTATTTTCTGTATGAGTACTCTGCTGCATGCATACCTGCATACCAGAAGAGGGCATCAGATCCCTTTAAAATGGTAGTGAACTGAACTCAGGTCCTCTTGAAGAGCAGCAGCCATCTCTCCAGTCCCCAGAAATACCAATCTTAAACTAGTGTGCCAATAATAGTTACTTCTTAAAGTATCCCCTATCTAACACACTTTTATCCTCAAACATCATGGCATGTACATGGCTTAAGGCACGCATGTGCTGTACAAACATACATGAAAGTAAAACAGCCATGCACATAAAAATAAGTCTTGCTGGGCATCAGTGGCATATGCCTTTAATTCCAGCACTTGGGAGGTAGAGGCAGGTGGATCACTGTGAATTCAAGGCTAGCCTGGTTTACGCACTGTGTTCCAGGGACAGTCAAAGCTAGAGATCCTGCCTCAAAAAACCAAAAGGAGGAAAACAAAAGGCTTAGAATTCTTTTTTAAAATGATAGACCTACACATGTATACAAATGAATAAATTATATACATGATTGACAAATTCTCAGTAAATATAATTATCAATCTTACTTTGTTATATTCTTGTTACATTAGTTATTAACATTTGAATAGGTAAAAATAATTCTATAGATTACTTATCAATAATCAAAAAGTTGGACTGAGCCTGGCATAGAGCCACATTCCTTTACTGATCTTAGCACTCAGAGGCAAAAGCAGGTAGATTTCTCTGAGTTCAAGACCAGCCTGGTCTATAAAGTATGTTCTAAGCCAGCCAGCGTTACACACAGTGAAACCCTGTCTTAAAAACAACAAAAAGAAAAAGAAGACAGAGTGAATAAAATAAGTTAAAAGTATACTTTACAACACTTGGAGGCAGAGGCAGAAGGAGGCAGATCTCTTCTTGTGAGTCTGACTCCAGCATGGTCTACAAAGTGAATACTAGATAAGCCAGGGATACAAAAAATAAGTACCCTATCTCAGACAATAACAATAAAACCAAAGAAAACAAAAAGCCTAAAGGTAAGAACTAATGAAATTCTTACCTTTGCAGCCACTTCAGCACTTATCTCTTCTTGAGTTTCTGCTAATCTTTTCTTAGATACTTCTGTTCTTCTATCACAATCTGCAATGAATGACTGCAGATGATCCATGGCCTAAAAAATTTTATATCAAACAATTACTGCCACAAATCAATGTTATCCTGAACAATCTTTACCAAACAATATATTTTGAGTAGTGGAAGAAGATCTAAGTAAAGAAATGCTTTCCTGGAGCCAGGCAGTGGTGGCGCGCTTCTGTAATCCCAGCACTTGGGAGGCAAAGGCAGGTAGATTTCTGAGTTTGAGGCCAGCCTGGTCTACAGAGTGAGTTCCAGGACAGTCAGGGCTACACAGAGAAACCCTGTCTCGAACCACCCCCCCCCCCAAAAAAAAGAAATGCTTTCCTATGACACAGGAAACCCTGAGATCAATTTCCAACATTCCTCTGTAGCCTCCTCTAAAACACGAAAATCAGGGCTGAGTACAGTTAGTGACAGAGCATGTATGAGGCTCTGGGTTTCAAGTAATGTTCAGGAAAAGAACAAACCAAACAAAAAAAATACTCTCCAAACCATCAAAGCAGTAATAAAGATAGTTTCATTATTATGGTTATCATAGAAAAAAAACAAAAGCCAAACAGTAACAATTTAAAAAAGTACAGGCCTGTGATCTTAGCACTTTGGAGGCTGAAAAGGGATGGCAAACTGGAGTGCAGCTTGATGACAGCATGTGTCAAGTCAACCAAAACAATACAACTAAGAAAATGTTTCAACCAGGACAAGAGGACTTGATTGCTACTAAGCCTAAAGAATTAGTTCCATCTCCAGGATACCCAGAAAGAAACAATTCCTGCAAGCTAATCTTTGACCATAGACAGACACACAGATACACGCAACATGAAAGACCACTATAAAGCCAGGCGGTGGTGGTGCACGCCTGTAATCCCAGAACTCTGGGAGGCAGAGGCAGGCGGATTTCTGAGTTCGAGGCCAGCCTGGTCTACAGAGTGAGTTCCAGGACAGCCAGGGCTATACAAAGAAACCCTGTCTCAAAAAAAACCAAATCCAAAAAACCAAAAAAAAAAAAAAAAAAGAAAGAAAGAAAGAAAGACAGACCACTATAATGTCAACAAGATTTATTTCTGAATATTTAGGTAACTTTGTATCCTGTGGTTTTCAAATTATTACAATAAAGAGGAAATATGACATTAACAAATTTTACAATGCCAAAGTCAGAAAAAAAAAGCAAAAAAAAAAAAGAGGTATATTTGATTTTATAATTAAATAATAGTTTATTTAAAAGTAAATAGGGCACGCCCGGAATCCCAGCACTTGGGAGGCAGAGACAGGTGGATTTCTGAGTTCAGGCCAGACTGGTCTATAGAATGAGTGAGTTCAAGGACAGCCAGGGCTACACAGAGAAACCCTGTCTCGGAAAAAATAAAAATAAAAGTAAATGTTAAAGCTAGGCATGATGGCACACACCTTTAATCTCAGCTCTTCAGAGGCAAAGGCAGACAGATCTCTGAGTTCAGGGCCAAGCTAGTCTACATAGCTAATTCCAGGACGGCCAGAGCTACACAGAGAAATTCATGTTCCAAAAATCAGAAGGGGAAAAAAAGGAAATTTAAAAATAAAAGTCCAACTGTAGTGGTTTGAATGAGATATTCACCATATAGTCAAGTACGTGACGACTTGGTTTACAGTTGATAGCCTTCTTTAGATTTAAGAGGTGAGGTGTGCCCTTAATGAAAGAAGCACACCACTAGCTCAGGCTTTGAGATTTCAAAAGCCATTGCCAGTTTGTTCTCTTGCTTGCTGCCAGGACTCCCTACCATTGAACAGACTATTATTCCTCTGGAAGTTTACATCTAAATAAGTTATTTTAGTCCTGATGATTTTAATCATAGTAATAGCAAAGTGACTAATGTGTACAGCAGCTAAAAATAGAAATTATACACATACTGAACTTAAAAAAATAAGACAAGAATTTCCACAAAGTTAAATCACAATACAAATCTACTTTGATTTTCATATATAAAGTCAAAGATAGCATCCTAATTGTTTCTACAAAGTAGCCATTTTGGCTGCCAATTTTTTTTTTATAGCAGAATAAATCCAAGATGTATAAAGGATTTAAAACAAGTCCCTCACAGGGCTGGAAATGCAGCTCAGCACTTGCTTTTCTTATCAAACAACTGTGTTTGGCTCGCAACATCCACATGCAGCAGCTCACAACCGTCTGTAACTACCAGGGTGTCTCATGCGCCATGGATACCAGATATGTACCTGGTGAACATATAGTCAAAGACACATACGCAAGTGCAAAACATTCAAACAGACACACATACCCCCCAAAAAATATCTAAAAACTGAAAATAAAAACATAGTTATAAGTCAACTCATGTTTAGCAAAGTTGGAAAACACATGCATTATATATAATCATAAATAAAATCAGCATATTCACTTACACACATAAAAATGCAAATTAAAACCCTTACACTCATATTCTCCTGTTTGTCAGTAGTGCCTAAAAAAGTCTTAACACTGTGCAGCACATGGGAAAAAAATCCTTGTAACTAATGCCCAGGCAATATTAAATGTATTTTTATAGATTGTTTTCATTTCCATTAACAAAAGTTTTTAAGATGTTCAAAGAAGACAGGAGGACCTATTTATTGCTAGCTTCAACTGATTAAAAATACCTAACTTTACTGATAAAGAGCAGAAGATTTTTATTGACCATTACGTATTATATACATGTATTTCAAAAAAATATAAAAAGGTTAAGATATATTCTATAAACCATATTGTATAATTTAATTTCTCTATGTTTAAGATATTTATTTCATATATATAAATGCTTTGCCTGCACGTATCTATGTGTATGCAGTGTCTACAGACATCACA
The DNA here is from genome assembly GCF_947179515.1 of Apodemus sylvaticus. Lineage (NCBI taxonomy): Eukaryota > Metazoa > Chordata > Mammalia > Rodentia > Muridae > Apodemus > Apodemus sylvaticus. The sequence goes on along the minus strand of NC_067473.1, from coordinate 62,910,590 downwards.
AAAGGGCATCAGATCTCCTAGAACAGAAATTATGCTTGTGAGCCAAAATATGAGTGCCCTTAACCACTGTCTCTTCAGCCCCATGCTTCTCTATCTTTATACAAGAAATCTTTCTTCCTTTTCCTACTCCTCGTCCTTTCTTTTTTCTTTTTTTTTTTTGCCCCCCTTTTGGTTTGGTTTTTTGTGTTTGCTTTGAGAGAGGGTTTCTTTGTGTAGCCTTGGTTATCTGGACCTCAGGGCTTTGTAGACAGCTGGCCTTGAACCAAAGATTTGTCTGCCTCTGTCTTCACCATGCTAGGGTTAAAGGTGTGCCCCACAACCACACAGAAAGAAAATGTCTTCTATAAAAAGAATGATATTAAGTTACTTTGTAACTCTTGGATACCTAAACAGTATTTTCTTTTTTTTTTATTTTATTATTTTACATTAAAAGCATGGTACCAAGCTGGGAGGTGGGGGCTCGGGGGTGCTGAAGCATACCTTTTAATCCCAGAACTTGGGAGGCAGAGGCAAGTGGATCTCTAAATGCAAAGCCAGCCTGGTCTACGGAGCTAGTTCCAGGACAATCAGAGTTTTAAAATCTAGTCTTGAAAAGCCATTGGGGGGGGGGGGGGCAGTCCTTGGGAGAGAGGCAGGTGGATCTACAAGACCAGCCTTCTACAGAGGACCTCCGGGACAACCAGAGCTGCATAAGACCTAGGATGGAAGGAGTGTGTGAGTGTGTGTGTGTGTGTGTTGGTTCAGAGGCTACAGGATAGTTTAGAGATAAGTGCTTGCTACTATGAGTTAAGACTTGTATACATTCTCATATTCAATCTCATATATTGAAAATTGGGAGTTAAGGATAGATCAGTGATAAAGTACTTGTCTACTCTGTATAAGGCCTTAGGTTTCATCTCAGCACTACACACCGGAGTAGTGTGGGTGTGTATTATCTACTTATTAACCTTTGCACAATCACAAAGATAAGTTCCTAAGTATTTCCTACTAAGAGGAACATGAGGTTCATGTTCAAAATATTTTACTACAAGAGTCAATGTAACATGAAAGTAAAACCACATACATCAAGTTCAAAGAAAAAGTCTTGTTCTTTGGATGCAATTTCATAATCTGCTCTTAAAGCCAAGTCATGGACTTTCAAGCATTCTCCAAGATCCATTCTCTAGGAAAGAAAATAAAGACAATATATTAGAAACATGCATTTTAAAATTCATCACTATCACAGTTCTCTTCAGAATATATACTAAGGTATACAGTGAGTACACTTCTTCATTTAATGGACCTCCAAAATATAAAATTTCAGACAATTAGAGCTGAGGAGGTAAATGGGTTGCTGAGTTCTTATCTGGCATACAGAAAAGTCCTGGGTTCAATCCCAAGCTCTCCATAAACTCAATGTGGTGGTACAAACCTATACTATCAGCACTGGGTAGATAGAAGTAGAGGATTGGAAATTCAAGGCCAGATATATAACAAGTTAAAGATCAGCCTGAGCTCATGAGGAAATCTCAGAGGAAAAATACAAACCTAAAAAATAAATAAATAAATAAATAAATAAATAAATAAATAAATAAATAAATAAAAGAAGAAGAAAAAAAAAGAAACGGAGGGGGATGATTCTTAATAATACTACAAAAGGAATTACAGTCTTTTTGGAATGAGGAGGCTTTTCTGGTTTTATTACATTTTATTTTATTTGTTCACATGCATGGACACTTGCCATGGTGTAAATGTGGAGGACAGAGACCAACATGTAGAAATTGGTTCTCTCCTACCAATCCTAAGGATTTGAACTAAGGTTGTCACTGAGACATCTTATCAGCCCAGAAAAATATTTCTCATGAGGATGCATTTAAAATGAATCTAAAGAGTGGTAAACAATGCAGGTATGGCAGCTAATATCTGTAACCCTAGCATCTCAAGAATCTCAGGCTGCGCTGCAGAGATGATGCAGTGGGGCTAAGAACACCGGTTGCTCTTTCACAGAACTTGGTTCCATTCGATTGGTTTGAACCTCCATGGCAACAATGATCTGCAACTACAGTTGCAGGAGGTGTTATGTTCTCTTCTTGCCATGACACCCTCATCCAGCACCAGGCACAGATGTGGTACACAGATATACATGCAGATAATCTTAAAAAAAGTCTCAGGTGAAAGAATCTCATGGCAGAGAGATAAACAGGACAAATTCTGTTATCAAATAAGAAGGGAGGAAAGAGGCAGGGGTGGAGGAAGCAGAATTGTAGTAGTATTACAAATACATTTAGTGAAACATTCCTGCAATCATAGTATTTGAAACATTGAGACTTGAAAATTGCAGGTTAGGGGCCAGTAATCAGTGTCTCCTTCCTACCTCCAAAGAAACACAAAAACCAGCTAACAAATTTCTACAGGGAACAGTATTAGAGTACCTTCTACAGCAATCTGAGCTTACTTGTATATCTAGAAGCTAAAATGACTCAGCCAACCTTGGATTTTTTGGCCAATAACCTACATATGTATGAAACAAAATATATGAACAATCATCTTGTATAGTACCCCAAGCTAAAGATAGAACATTTACTAGATGAAGATTTAAATAATCATACCATACACTTGCAAAAATTTACAAGTAGTTAGGCATGAACAAAGAATTACAGAAATTCTAAAACTAGTCAAGGTTTGGTGTGGTGGTATGAGCCATTAACTCCTGGGCTTAGAAGGCAGAGGAAGCACTTTGTGCATTCAAAGCAGATCTACATGTGATACCTGTAAACCTAGCACTTAGGAACCTGAGGTAGAATAATCTCCAGTTGGGTTTCTTAGACTACATAACAAAACACTGCCTCAAAAAATTAAGGCACTATCATCAGGAAGAGTTTCTTTAAAAATTAATAATTTACTTCATTAAATTTTCCACAAGTTTATTTCAGATATTGTAACTAACAGACATCCAAGTTAAAAGAGGCAACAAATCAGCTCCACATTTAAGTTCACCATTTCAAATCTGTTTCTCCAAAATATCTTGACAATTATTTCTTTCTTTCTTTCTTTTTTTTTTTTTTTTTTGGTTTTTTGGATTTGGTTTTTTTTCGAGACAGGGGTTCTCTGTGTAGCCCTGGCTGTCCTGGAACTCACTCTGTAGACCAGGCTGGCCTCGAACTCAGAGATCCACCTGCCTCTGCCTCCCAGAGTGCTGGGATTACAGGCGTGAGCCACCACCGCCCGGCTTAACCAATTACTTCTAATCCTAATAATTCCTCTTTAAAACTCCTCAATAGTCTACATTTTTTCCTGTTTAACAAAGTAGATTCTAATAAGTGCTTTAATTTTTTTTAATTTCTGAAAGTTGATGTTATCATTCCAAATGGACTCTAAGCTTCTAAGAAAAATGGTCACTTTCTGTTTTTCTCTCTACAAACCATGTTTTGCACTATCCATGTTTCCCAAATCACTACTATTAAATACATTTGGATTGAATAAGCAATTCTAAGAATTTGAGCAATAATACCTATACAAAGGTATATCAATATAAGCTTTTAAGACTATTTTCTGACTTAGAAAATAGAAATATTTTAAGAGCCTCACTACCAGAGTTTGATGGAACATAAAACCATTAAAACCATGATCTGAGGCTAGAAAGGTGGTTCAAGGGTTAAAAGAACTAGTAGCTTTACCAGGACCAAAGTTCAATTCCTAGGACCTACATGGGGGCTTACAACAGCCTGTAACTCTAATTCTAGGGCATCCCAATGCCATCTTCTAGCCTTGAACGGCACCAGACACATGTGGTAAACACAGGTATATAGGTAAAACACCCATGTATGTATGTATGTATATATGTATGTATGTATATATGTATGTATGTATGTATGTATGTACGTACGTATGTATATGTGTGTATATCAAATAAAAATTTAGAATAATAAAATTTAAAGGATCAAGACCAATGTGCCTAGTAATCTAAGCCTGTAAAATTAGGAAGACTGAAACAGGAAGATGAAGGGCAGTCAGGGCTAACACGGGCTCTAAAAATTAAACAGTCTCTTGCTGGGTATGATGGCACATATAGCCTTAATTATATCATCTGGGAGGCAGAGAGAGATGGATCTCTGAATTCCTGGTCAGCCTGGCTCTAGAGTTTCAGGAGAGCCAGGGCTACAAAGAGCCAACTGTCTTGAGGGAAAATAATCAACTGAACACTCCTTTAGCAAATGGTTCAGAAAGAGTGCTTACACAACACAAAATTAAATTTCTCACACATCCTTGACAAGTGGGAAAAAGAGAGATGGCAAAAAGATAAAATATGTTCCTTATATGTGTGTAATTTAGAAATTAAAGCTATTGGTACGACGGACATGGTGCTCATGAAGTTCAAAGCCAGCCTGGCTATACTACTATTGTAATGCAAGGCTAAGTAAAATTATTGGGAAATAGGTGGGGTGGGAGGTGTGTTACTATGAGACATTTGAACTCTTTGTAATTTTGCTTTTGTTGTTTGTTGTAGTAATAAGTATTAAGAATTCCGGCTTCAGGGAGGAGGGATCCAGGAAAGTGGAAATCATTTGAAATGTAAATAAAGAATATATCAAATAAAAATAAATAAGCCGGGCAGTGGTACACGCCTGTAATCTCAGCATTCTGGGAGGCAGAGGGAGGCGGATTTCTGAATTCGAGGCCAGCCTGGTCTACAGAGTGAGTTCCAGGACAGCCAGGGCTACACAGAGAAACCCTGTCTCGAAAAAACCAAATCCAAAAAACCAAAAACAAACAAATTCAGAAATGTGACAGGATACAGAGAAAAAAAAAAATCCAGGCTTCTTCCCACCTTTGATCATTAATGTTCCTGGATGAAAGATGCACACAGCCTTCATATTTTTACTATGCCTTAGACAGCACAATAGCTGGGCAGCTGCCTACCCTCCATGCTGTCATGTTAAGGGTTTTGGTGTTTTAGATAAGGTTTCTCTGTGTAGCCCTGAATGTCCTCAAACTCAGAGTATATTAATATATGTACACACACACCACACACATACCACTGAAGCAAACTAGGAAGAATAACAGATCTAATTATAAGTAGATGTACAGAAATGTTAAGTATTTTACTGCGATACTATACAAAACTGAAAACAAAATGAGCTCCTGATAGTAGTATTCACTGGATAAGATACTAAAGAATCCTATTATAAAGTCTCATACATGAGTGGGATACTGGCACATATCTTTAATTCCACCACTATGAAGACATAGACAGGAGGATCCCAGTGAGTTCAAAGACAGCCTAGTGAGTTCCAGGACTAGTGAGTTCCAGGACAGTCAAGACTACATAAGGGACCATGTCTCAAAAAATGAATTAGCCAAAAATTATATTATACATGGTTTTTATAAACTTAAGGCAACTATATGAAAAACTCTAAACAATATTATCAAAACAATTTAAACAAAATTCTGTTTCTCAAAACATATACTAGGTGCCAAGTGCTGGTAGCACACGCCTTTATTCCCAGCCCTTGGAAAGCAAAAGTAGGTGGATCTCTGAGTTCAACGCCAAACTGGTCTACAGAATGAGTTCCAGGACAGTCAAGGATACACAGAAATCCTGTCTTGAAAAAGCAAAAACAGAACAGTAATAAATAAAAAAATTCACACATTTTTAAATGGAGAATAAACTTGGATATTATATAAAAATATACTGGGTATTGAACCAAATCCAAAAAAAGAAAAATCTCCATTTATCTCTTATCAACCTTCTGATTCTGAAAAACTCATTTCTCTTTCTTTTCCCAAGTACTTCCCAACTGTTATATAGATCAAATAAGATATTTATGAGGGCTGGAGAGATGGCTCAGCAGTTAAGAGCACTAACTGCTCTTCCAGAGGTCCTGAGTTCAATTTCCAGCAATCACATGGTGGCTCACAACCATCTATAATGGGATCTGTTGCCCTCTTCTGGTGTGTGTCTCATATAAATAAAAATAAATAAACCTTAAAAAAAAAAAGGTGTTTATGAAAACATTTTGAAGGTAACAATGTAGTTACTTGTGTATGTTGATTAATGGAGTTGACAAGTTCAATGCAGACAGTTTTGATCACGGGTACACACCATAGGCCTGTATCTGCTCAGTTCCAAGCCATGCAGTATTATCAGTCAACAAGTGCTGAAGAACAAAGAACATGTTTCCTTGACTCATAACTTTCTAGTGCTTCTATTTTCAAAGCGACTCATAAAAGGTTATTTCTATCAAGTATCAGTATGTATGAGGTATGTTTCCAGGAAAAGTAAAGCCAATTTACACACACTAAAGACTAATAGGCAAAATATTCAGCACATGTTTTGAAAGAATAAATTATATCCTATTTTGAGAACAAAGAGTGACATAACTAGAACCAAATGACTTTTTAAAATGAGGGTTGTGGGAAATGTTCTATATATTCAAAAATATGAATATTAACACAAAAGGATGGGTGGAGAAGAGAACAATAAGCAGAGGAGAATATAGACTACTACAACCCAAAATTAATACCACAACCATCATCAATGGATAGTTGTGGTTGCTCAAACCAGTAGGATTTTCTGAAGGAGAAAACAAGATGATCATAGTTAAGTTCAAGGCCAGCCTGGGCTACTCATGAGCTGGAAGAGTTTGCTCAGTGGTTAAGAACACTGCTGTAGGCGGTGGTAGCGCACACCTGGAATCCCAGCACTTGGGAGGCAGAGGCAGGAGGATTTCTGAGTTCCAGGCCAGCCTGGTCTACTAAATGAGTTCCAGGACAGCCAGGGCTATACAGAGAAACCCTGTCTCAAAAAAAACCAAAAATCAAAAACAAAGAAACAAACAAACAAAAAAGGAACACTTGCTCTTGCAAAGGGCTCAGGTTTATGCCACATGGAAGCTCACTTCCTTGGGCATCAGGCATACATGTGGTATAAAACACTCTTAGACACAAAGTAATAACAAATCTAAATAAGTCAAATAAAAATAGTGAAAAAATACAACAGTTCAATTATAAAAGGAAAGAGAATGGAGGCACCCAGAGTGCTAAAGAAAGGTAAAAGCAGATGGGAACACCACCTATAATCTAAGCTCTTTATATTTTTATTAACTTAAATATTTAATTTATCTTCTTGTATTTTCTTACACAAATTCTAAAAATTCCAAGAGGAAGAATGAGAGATATGCAAATGTGAGTAATGATAATTTAGGTAAAGTATAAACAGCAAGTAATCTGAAAGTAGGAAACTCTCAGAACCTAGTGATCCAGAGATAAACCACAGAATACACAGTGCAGGTTAACATGCATAGTGTTCCACCTACCACCGTTAGGCAGCATTATTTTCTAAAGCACAAACCTCGAGCATCTTGCCCTTGCATTTTGAACCTTCAGTCCTTTCCTTTGTTATTTGTAAAATCACTTACCATCCAAATTTAATGCTTGCTTCAAAACTCAGCTTTAAAATTAGAGAAACCATAACATGACATGCAAAGAGCAGACCTTTAAAATAACAAGAGGTGGGTATGAATTTCAATTACACCACTACTGCTTAAAATAAAGATTTTCCCCCTATAAATTCCAATCCTAACATTCAAAATTAACTTTATGTAGTTTTTCTTAAAGACTATTTTTATTCTTTGACAATTTTATGCATATATGCAATTTATCTTAATCATATCCAACCCCAATTCTCCTTCTACTCTCCTCATATTTCCAGAACTTCCCTTCACTCCTTCCCATTTCATGTACATGGGTATGGGGCCATCCAATTAAACAAGGACAACTTAATGGCAAATTACCAATGTTAAAAATTAATATCTCTCTCTCTCTTTTTTTTTTAAGTATCTGTGAAGAGGAACACTAACAGCAGTCCTGTTTTTTCAAACACTTCACAATTTACTTTCACGTTTGTTTACAAGACGGGGTCTCACTATATAGTCCAAACTGGCCTCAAACTCAGAATCCTGATTCAACTTCCCAAGTGCTGGCAGCACAGGCAAGGAAGTACAACCATCTTAGAATTTTATTTTTTAAATATTATTTATTTAGACACACATAATCCTGGATGCCTTGTAATTTACTCTGTAGATTAAACCTTAAACTCACAGAAATCTATCTGCCTCTGCCTCTGCCTCCCAAAAGCTGGAATTAAAGATGTATGCGCCACCTTGTCCTACAGATCTTAGCATTTTAAATACTTTATCTGTTTATAGTTTTGTATCTGATCTGAGAAATGCAAATGTAGCTTGAAAAGACTAAGGTTCATCTTGCCTCTCAAAGATTATCTTGACTAGAAAAAGACTATCCAAGTAGTACAGAGAACAAGTATCATAGTGGGATTCAGAAGCAAAACTATTATGCAATCATGTATAAGTTTGACAAATACAAATTCATAGACACTGGCTATTCTAGGTAGAGAAAAAAAGATGAAAAATGAGAAACATACTATGAAAGAAAAGCAATGATAAAAATAAGTCCACTAACTTATTCAGGTGACAGGTAGGAAGGACAAGGATTTGTTTTACATTATATATGAAACAGGAAAAAAAGTACAAATTTTTAATGCAGAAATAACATATGACCCTAGTGTGGTGGCATACAAGTATAATATCCTAACACTGCAGAGGCAAAAAGCAGAACTGATACATCTTCCAGACCAGCCTGTTTTACATATTTCTACAAGTTCTAGGACAGCCAGAGCTAAGCAGTGAGACTCCTAAAATTTTTAACACTACAATTATACGATTATATTGTTTTGTATTTGTTGGTAGGACTTCAGAGATTTTTTTGGGGGGAGGGGATAGACAAGGTCTCCTGGAGCCCAAGCTTCAACTACCGAGCCATCTATCTCAGCCTCCTCCATGTTGGAATCATGAGCATGCATCACCATTCATGGCTACATATGACATTTATAAAAACAAATACTGTGAGTTTGCTTTACTTTTTCCATTAGACGCTTATTAACCTGGATCCCTTTTTAACCCTCTCAATTTCTTCCTCTACTCAATTCCAGTATAACTAAAGTTTTATTACTCCAACATTACTAAAATAAATTAATAAAATAAATATAACAAATATAAATACCCGTCTCACTTTGCAAGTTTTACCATATATATTATTTCAATAAACTTACACTTATATACCTGTATTTTTCCTACATATCAAATTCTTTTTTCATCAAACATTATATGGCTGTGATAGTTTGTATATTCTCATCCCAGGGAGTGGCACTATTAAAGGTGTAGCACTGTCAGAGTGGGTGTGGCGTTGTTGTAGTAGACACCAACTCCAACCTGTGTCACTGTGGGTGACACCCTCATCCCAGCTGCCTGGAAGCCAGTATTCAGCTAGCAGCCTTCAGATGAAGATGTAGAACTCAGCTCCTCCTGAACCAGGCCTGCCTGAATGCTACCATGTTCCCATCTTGATGATAATGGACTGAACCTCTGAATCTGTAAGCCAGACCCAATTAGATGTTGTCTTTTATAAGACTTTGCCTTGGTCATGGTGTCTGTTCACAGCAGTAACACCTTAACTAAGACAATGATCAAAGGGAAAAAATTGAAGCCCAGTCTCTTCTTGTGTGCTGGGTGCCCTGGAATTTGGTATGCAGCCCAAGCTATCCCCAAACTTGCAATCCTCTCGAATACTAAAATTATAGGAATGGAGGATGGGGTGATGGAGCAATTGTTAGAAGCATTTGCTGCTCTTCCAAAATAAGTGAATTCCCATCATCAACATCAAATGGCTCCCAACCATTTTAATTTACAACTCCAGGGAATCTGATGCATTTATGTACAAATGCCCACACACTTACAAATAATTTAAAAGAAAAGCCTAAAAAATAAAAGGAATGTGCTACTATACCCACTCAAAAGGCTATAATTCTATATAGGCCAAGCAAAACATTAACTGCTTTTAAAAGTTATTTTTCTTTAAAAAAAAAAATTGTTGGGGGAACAGGTGTGACTCTGTCTACTTGTAAACCAAATGAATGCAGTGACTCCAAGGCCAGAAGAAGGTGTTGGATTTCCTAGGACTGGAATTAAGAGTGTTATGAGCTGTCATGTGGGCGCTAGGAACTGAACCCAGATCCTCTGGAAGCACAGCCAAAGCTCCTAACCAAGTCACCACCACTCGAGCCCCTTAAAAGTTACCTCAATTGGGCTTGGTTGACCAGACCAGTCATCTCAGCTGTTCTGAGAAGGACTGAAGGATTTTAAAAATAAGTTCAAGGCAGCATGAGCCAGAGAGATCTTTTCTCAAAATAAAAATACAAAGAGGATTAGGCATGCACCATGCTCAGTATAGAGTTCTTTTCCCTGCATTCTTAGAAAAGGCCCTAGATTTCATGCCAGTAAGCATCCCCACAGACCCAAAGTTCTCTTAATGAGTCATCACTTTTTAGTGGGCTGGCTGGGAAGAGTGGTAAATACCTTTAATCCCAACACTTGGGAAACAGATGCAGGTGGATCAATGTCAATTTAAGGCCAGGTTGGTCTATAGAGTGAGAATGGTGTCCCTACCTTCCCCCAACAAAAGATTATCAACTCATTCTTTTTGTACTGTATTTTAAAAAAAATCTGTACAATGGAGAACTTCAAAGTGTTTGATGTTTGTGGCTAATCAACTGTATGTATATTTGAAAGTACTTCAAGTTTGTTTTTATTAGCATGTGTTTGATTTGTTCTATAATTAACTCTATCCTCCCTTTTCAATCAAGAGCCTCAAAAAACACAGTAGTTTCCTTAGACTTTTTCTTTTTTTTTCCTGGTTTTTTCGAGACAGGGTTTCTCTGTGTAGCCCTGGCTGTCCTAGAACTCACTCTGTAGACCAGGCTGGCCTAGATCTCAGAAATCCGCCTGCCTCTGCCTCCCAAGCGCATTCCAGATATTTCTGGCAAATGAGAAATAAAACCAGGGTCAAGAGTTATCCCCTAACAATTCCCCATCAGCAAGTGTATCTGTGAAGGGAGGTTACTCATAATTTCAATCAAATTTTAAAGTTAAAGGATCAAATCCTCTATGCCATTTAAAAATAAAGGATGGGGGACAGTGACCCCGTGAGAACTTGCCACTGTCAAAATATTTCCTTCATCCCTCTCCAGAAGAGAGGAGGAAATAAGAAAAAGTACCTGATACAGAGTCCCAACTCCTACTACGAATGTATAAAATGCCCAAAATGCTATAATATCACCCCAGTCTTTAGTTATGTACAAACCATAGTCTTATATATTGGTTGATCTGTCTTCTGTCAGCCTACAGACAGAAAAGGCTTTTTACCAATAACTTCATTTTTCTGGCACACTAGTAATAAAATAAATGACCACGTACTGTTCCAGAAAGGACATCATGGGGGCAACAGTTGAGAAGGTGGCTCTTGCATACTCTGTCATCGCTGAATTTGATTCGCTGACGAGTAGTATCTCCTGTAATATAGAAAAGTTAATAATATTCAAGGTTAGACAACTAGTCAGTATTTATTTTTTGAAAGTCCTAGTTATTACTAGCTTTTGGTGTGTGACTATCTATATACACACACTTATAAATCAACCCAGGAGGGATTAGTTTTTTATAAACCACCCTATAGAGAAACTATTTTAGACAACATGCAGTTGCAGTCTATGTACTGCAAATGTAATTCAAATAAATAGTCAAAGTGGGAAAGCAAAGCATTCTGTTAAATAAAAGTACTTCAGAAAAGCATAGGATTTTAGAGCAGGAATGGACTTTATAGGTTATCAAGTCCAACTCCTTCACATTGCAGATCAGAAAATGAGGCCCCAAGAGGTTAAGCAACTTGCAGAAGACCCACCAAGAGTTTCTACTGGTATACAATGGTCTCTTCTTGACAGTAAGCACTAATTTATTTTGTAATTATTTACATTAATTGAAAAACATAAAAGTAATCTTGCAAACATTGCATACACACTGCGAATCCCCACTGAACCCCAGACGCCATTTCTTCCACTACTTTGCTCCAGTTGAAGTGTCTCCCTTTTGCTGCTGGGAGGAGTTAGAGGGTAGAATAAGGTGTTTAAGAGCGTACAAACCTGGAAGAAGGACTTATACACCAGTCAAACAAAGGCACATTGCCTAAATGAAATGTTAACTTTAATACCTCCAAAGATTCCTTACTTCCAAGTTTTATGTGGTCTGTACTATATTGACAAACCAGGCAAAATAAAATACATTTTGTGCTCATATTAAAAAGAAAAAAAAGAAAGAAAAAAAAACCCACACAACTCCTAAGCAACAGAAATAACCAAACCTGCTTATCAAATATTTAAAGAATCTAGAAAAAGGAAAGATAACTAACTAGAGTAACAAAATACAAATGTTAGTTACAACTTTTTTGCTTAGAATTTCTGAAGAAATAAAAGAAAAACTCACAGGGTCATGTCCTCTATGCAGAATGATATGCCCTAAAAACTGTAATTTAGCCTTAAATTGGTACACTATTAAAGGAAAACCTACTGATGAATTACTGAAGCAAAAACAGCTGAAACAAACCAAAAGAGATTGTAAAAACTTTCTGCAGTTCGCATGATACCTAGAGCACTCCAAACATTTCAACTAGGAAGTAATTCTTAAATTAAATTCTGTATTTTCACACATGAGTAACAAACAAACAAAAAAAATCCAACTTTACCCCTTTCAAGTGGTCTTATATTGTAGAGTTTAACTTAATCCAACTAAACACTGTGGGGTAAGATTTTGTTCAAATTGTTTTAACTTGATTAAGAAGATTTAAAGAACATTCTAATTTGCAACTAGGACATATACATTTTTAAGATAATATTGCTAAATCATAGCTTCAGAGCAGTTCAACAATAGGTTTTCTGAGGCTAGTCTCTAGTAGGTTATTTGTGACACAATTTGGAATAATCCATTTAGTGTTCAAGCCTGCTACTATAATATAGGTTACTTTGATGGTCTTTTATTTCCTTTTAAACACAACTGCTTCTGTTCCACATTCATTAACACATCTGAAAAGTTAGTGATAACTCACGGCTCGGCGAATGCGGGGCCTTTCTGAAACTCCCTTGCAGATTGAAGTAGGCAGGCATAGATACATTGAACCTTTACAAATAAAACAAGGGGCCAGATTGTTCAGTTTGTATAGAATAGACTCTGCCAGCAATTTCAATACAGCACCTAGAAGTACATGTTGACTGTAAAGATTCTTGTATATAAAAACAAAAGTGAACAAAATCAGAGTGTTCGTTTTTTTGTTTTGTTTGTGGTTTTTATTTTGGTTTTGTTTTTTTAACAAGTGATTTAACAAATATAAGCCCAGAGAAAATTATGACTGGAGATAACAAAAGCCCAAGACTGGAGCTCTACAAGTGGCCCTTAGGCTATGTGAGAAATATCTCTTTAAAATATGTTTCAATGAAGACTAGTCAGTGCCTCAAGCTCATATCAGAACCAAACTATCATAAGCTTACACCAGAAAGTAAAAAATACAGTAGTAGCTTTTTGACCATAGAAAAACTTTAAAACATGATTATGTTAAGAAGTTTAAAAGTGATACTATTTTAGGGGGTAGGGAACACTTAGAAATCTCAGACTCGCCCTGCTATAAATTATCTAAGCTTTTTGGTGTTGAAGCAGCAGAGTCAATTCAATCAATTACAAAACATGGCTCATGGGTATAAGGATTATATTTAAGTGAGGTCTTAGAATAAAGTTAATATTTATAGAAGGTTTAATAATCAAACATCAATGCTTAAGAAATCACATTAAATATAATAAGGTATGCATGCCCTGAAGATACTATCAGATAAAGTATGAACAATGACAAATATAGAATAGCCTTGGTGAGTTTTAAAATAATGAAGGATCTATAGCTATAAATGGCAAAAAAAAAAATCACCTAAACTACCACACTGAAAATAAGTAGGTATTCCATAAACATTTGATAACTATAGCAAAATTATCAAATATAGCTTTCAGATATTAGCCATTATAAAAATCTTTTTAATGAAATAATAAAACTAGAAGTAAAAGATATGACAAAGAGGGACTTGCAAGTGAGTATCTGTCTATTGTTTCTTAAAGTTCTATTTAGGGAGACTTTATGCTTAATATTTTTAAAACAATTTGGCTACAAGATCATTCAACATTTGAATAAATTTGGGCTTATGACATAAGTATAATTTAACTACACACTTCTGAAACAGAAATGCTTGTAATTTTTATTTCTGTCACAGTATCTGGCCCAAACCATGTTTTTCAAACCAGGTAAAATAGTACCTTTAAATGGGGGAAAAAAAAAGGGGGGGGGACTAGAAATAGGCGGTGACTATGAATAAAATATCCTTATAATGTAGGATTTTATCAATTCAACATGCTTTATTCTGTTTTTCCTGGTCACTGAATCATTAAAAAAAAAAAAAATCTGAACTATTTCCCCTAATAAATTCTCCTATGTTTAAAAACTAATAATGGGAGAAACTGCCCTGTCAATAATAGATCTTAATCATAGAATAAACCTATTTGTGACTCTATCCTCTGTGCTACAAAAAGGAAAAAAAAAAAACAAATATTCTGCTCCTAAGGAGACGCATTTTCATTAGATAAATAGGACATACAAATAACAGTAACACAAAATAGTATAATCCAAGTGCCAAAGAGATATTTTGAACTACCAGCAAAAGGTTGGAGAAAGTGGGAAAGGCTTCATGGAATAAGTAGAAGCCAAAATCTGAATACTACACACAAGACTTAGAAGATGAGCACTCCAGACTAGAATAGTTAGTATTTTTGACAAATTTACAAAGGTTTGAAGATTTGGGGAACAGTAAGTAAACTATAATCAGCTTTGTTACATAGCTGAGTACATCTGGAAATACACAAATTAGAGCCAAAGATACAATTTTTGGAGGGTGAAATTTGGTATCTTAAAAACTTTCTTCAATCCATATTTATAGCCAGGCAGTAGTGCTGCATACCTGTAATCCCAGCACTCTGGGATTTCTGAGTTCAAGGCCAGCCTGGTCTACAGAGTGAGTACCAGGTCAGCCAGGGCTACACAGAGAAAAGAAACCCTGTCTCGAAAAATACAAATCCAAAAAACCAAAAAACCAAAAAACCAAAAAACCAAAAAAAAAAAAAAAAAAAAAAAAAAAGAAAAGAAAAATTTTAAATGAGGCAATTAGATCAAGTTGAATCAAAAACAAATTATCTTACCTATAAAAGCAGGTCTCCCTATCCTATGACCTCCACAAAAATTAATTAAGCTAATGACAATGGCAAGGTTTTTGAGTAAGGAATTAGACCTTCATTTATTTATTTATTACATAATCTTTTAAAGATTTACTTATCTATGAGTATCTAGTGTATCTATATGTACCCCTATATACCACAATAGTTGAGAGCCACCATGTGGTTGCTGGGAACAGAACTCAGGACCTCTGGAAGAGTACACAGTGCTCTTAAGCTCTGAGTCATCTTTCTAGCTCAACTTTCTTATTTTTGAGGCAGGGTCTCATGTCGCTCAAGTTGCCCATGAACTCACTATAAAAAATGGCTATGATTCTGATGTTCCTGCTCTACACCCCCAAGTGCTGAGATTATATAGGCCTGCACCACCAGGCATCTGCTTTAGAATTTTGGGTGGCCACAAGTTTTTCATTTGAATAGAAGCACAAAAAGTTCTAACAATGATGTCCACCAAACAACCATCTTCACAATTATGATTTCATTGCCTTCTTTTGTTCAATCCCCTCTCAGGTGTCATAAATTCTAACAATTCATAACACTTGTATAAAAAGTTTATAATAAAAACTGAAATGCATACTTCGTTAACTGAACCTAAGGTGGCACTAAGATATTAGTTTCACTCTGATATATAGATTGGCCTCCTTATCAAACTGTACTCAATACTGCTATCAAAATTTCCTTCAATTTATTGTGAAGGAAATAGAACCCCATTGCAATACCCAATATGAAATTATGATCCCACTACCTGATATAAATTCTATTAGTAGGACATAAAACCTTAGCCTACGTGATATCTGACATTGTACACAATGCATGCTATTTTCCCAAAACCCGTGCCCCCTCCCCCTCAATATTTCCCACCCTCTCCCTCCCCTGACAAACAATAAGCCAAATCAACTTTCATAAATTCAGGTGCTATTTAAAAACATCAAAATTTTACTTTACCCATTCTCTCCGATGCTCCCTGTATTTTTTTAAGCTGTGAGTGGATGACCATGCTATGTGATCAACAACTGTGAAGTTAGCAAAAGTGAACTGAGTTTAGTATTGTAATTTCAAAAGAACCTTAAAGTTTGTAATACTTGACATATTTAATGGTAGGCAGAATCCTATCTTACTGTATATATTATCAGGCATTAACGGCAAGCAATTTATAAAAGCAGTCAATATTTCTTTGTACAGATTTAGCTTAGAGCTCAGCTTCAGGAAAACAAAGAAGAGCAACAACACATCAACATACAAAGCAACAGATGTACCCTGTATCTATAAATGAAGGCAGAAGCAGAGACAAGGAAGCTCTCCCACATTTTCTAGTGTGACAAAGTGTCCACCACCACCATTTGTAGATGTTTCTAGGACCTTTTATCACTCAGTTAACTTGGGACACAGCAGGTCCCTTCCCTCTGAATAAGATCCACACCCTTCAGTGATAGTAAAGGTAGAGCTAGAAAGAGAACAGAAACCAGCAGCATCTTGTTTACCTAACCTCTCTCTTGAATCCCCAAATACAGGGGAAGCATTATAACCCTTCCTTCCAATATAAATTCCACTTCCACATAATAGTGTAGGAATTACATAAAAATCTATGGTCAGTTTCTAGTCTACTGCAGGGATAATTTAAGGTGTGCAAAAATTAAACCCAGGTCTTCACATGAGCCAAGGTAACTACAGGAGTCAATCTGATCATTCTTATATAATCCTCCTTGCACCTTACCTGTGTCACCTATCTTTCTAAGTTTTTCAACATTCATCTATATAAATCTTTTTGGCAACTAGTTTTTGCTTGAGACAGAAAAGCTGGCTCATGATCCTTCTGCCTCAGTCTCTCCAAGTGCTGAAAATATAGGTGTATAGCACCACACAGCTTCTAATTACTTTTGGTTTATGTGTATGAGTTTTGTCTGCAGGTATGTATGGGTATCACACATTACCTGGTGCTCTAAGTTGAGAAGAGGGCAGAGAATGCCCTGGCACTGAAGTTACAGTTGTGAGATGTTATATGAGTGCTGGGAACTAAACCAGAGTCCTCCACAAGGACAGCAAATGCTCTTAACCACTGAGCCACCTTTCCAGCCCTAATTGGTTTTTTTTTTTTGTTTTTTGTTTTTTTTTTTTTTTTTGAGACAAAGTCTCATGTAGCCCAGGATGGCCTAGAACTCATGCAGACAAGGATAATTATGAACTTCTGTTCTATTTTCACCTGCCAAGTGTTGGAATTACAGGAATGTATCACCATGTCCAGTTTTTGTAGTTTCTTTTTAAAATACTTATTTCTCTCTTCATATTACCTTAATAAGTATATCTAATTTGACCTACTGTATATGTAAGCAACTTAAAGTGTATAAGAAAACAATGATATTTTAATATAATCAAAGATGCTTTGAAAACTATTTAATATACCTTAATATATTTTGTACTTCTGTAAGATGTTTCTTTCTGAATGAGTAATGTCCCACTGAACACTATTAGCAGCTTTCTCTCTCTTTAGGAAATGTAAACATAAGACTACTACACAGTTTCAAAAAGGCAGTATTTCTTCATAGTATTCTGGTTAATATAGTCTTATATGTTAATTATCACCAATAGCAGCCAGGCGTTGTGGCGCACGCCTGTAATCCCAGCACTTGGGAGGCAGAGGCAGGCGGATTTCTGAGTTTGAGGCCAGCCTGGTCTACAGAGTGAGTTCTAGGACAGCCAGGACTACACAGAGAAACCCTGACTCAACCCCCCCCCCCCAAAAAAAAAATCACCAATAGCTACTAGTATAACTCCAACCATAATCCTCTTGACAAGCTTAAAAAGAACAATGGTTATTATAAGGAAAAAACTTCCAAGGTAAATATGGGGCGTGGGAGAGCTAGGAGTTAGAAACAAACATAGTATGCAACCCTGGCTGTTCTCAAACTCACAATTCTTCTGCCTCAGTCCTCCAAGTACTGGAATTACAAGCATGTACTACCACACCTAGCTAGTAATATCAGTGATATTGGATATAATCAAAGACTATTGATATTTTTCAAACTTTTAAAATCTAAATCACTTATGAATGAAAACCTGTGTAACAAAATATTAAAAAAACAAACCTGAAGCCGGGCAGTGGTGGCGCACGCCTGTAATCCCAGCACTCTAAGAGGCAGAGGCAGGCGGATTTCTGAGTTCGAGGCCAGCCTGGTCTACAGAGTGAGTTCCAGGACAGCCAGGGCTACACAGAGAAACCCTGTCTCAAAAAAAAAACAAATCCAAAAAACCTGGAGAAAAGGCAACTATAAGATGCTAACAGAATAGCAATAATGAAAATATAAGAACAGAAATTCTAAAGAAACTACATTCCAAGGCTATGCTCCAACCTTGTCTTTTCTCATTATACAAAGCAAAGGGTCTTGACAAAAAAAAAATTGTACCATTATATTTTTGTGGACAACTACGTCAGGAGTTTTTTCATCAGCATACTTCTCAGACTTAAAAAGACACATTACAAAATCTAAGTGTTGACTTAGAATTGGAACAGTTAATACAAAACTAGGCACAGTGCCTCATGAGCAGCCTCAGAATTTGGGAGACTGAGACAGCACTGCCAATAAGTAAGCTTGAAGCCAGTGGTACTACATAGTGAGTTCTAGACCAAACTGAGGAGCTATAGAGTGAGCCCTTCACTCAAAATATTTTTAATAAGATTATACAGAATTTAACATGCATGTCAAAATTACAGCCTGCTAAAACTTTATTTTGACACAGAGTTGAAGTTCAATTCTGATACAGTAACACTTGTACTCTGGTTATCTGGTGCCTTCTATCCAGAGTTTTTCTACAAACAAAATTAGAAGTAATAGAAGCTATGTTTTTTTTTTCTTATTCTTTTAATTTTTTTCTTTTCAGATGGGGTATCTCACTATGTAGACCAGGTTAGCTAGAACTTATGATTCTTCTGCCTCAGTTTCTCAACTGCTGGAATTACAGATGTATAGCAAGCACCCATCCACATTAAAGGCTGTCTTAGGAAATTGCTGAAAAGAACCAATGATGATACAATTAGCTGATTTATTCATTAAAAAGTCTCTCAAAGAGGTGGGTGTGGTAGGGCTCATCACTAATCCAAGCAATTCTGAAGCTGTTCTAGGCTATCAGGGAATAGAGAATGAGTGAAACAAACAAGTCACAAATTGTTCAAAATGACTATAAACATCAAGGAAAACATTCCCAAATCAAAAATCAATAAAGAAAAAAAAAGAGAGAGTACTAGTGACAACATAAGGACAAGTTAAAATGAAAAACACGTATCAGGAAGGAGATGTAAGCCTTAAAACTACAAAATAGCACAGCAGAAAAACTGTAGTATCGAACATATATCACATACAAGAGCTGCCTCTGGGGACTCTGCCATTCACTTTAAAATATGAGCAAAATATACCAAGTACTACTTGTTCATTCATATAGGTGTTTTGTTTTCAAAATCAGATAACTATAATCGGTATCAAAAGAATGTGTCACTTAAACATAAGTGTTAATTTGTAAATATTAAAATATATCAGATTATTTTTTTGTCTATCTAGGATTACTGGTAGCTCATACCTGTGATCCAAGCACTCAGAAGATAGAGGCAGGAGATCACCTAAAATTAAGGCCAGCCTGGGCAAGACAGACAAGACAAAGAAATGAAGCCTACACACACCAAATTTCTGAAAAAAATAACAACTTGGAAGATAGAGACAGGAAGGTCTTTGTGAATTTCAGGTGAGGTTCATCTATATAGAGATTTCCAGGACAGCCAGGACTACATAGAGAGACCATATGAGGGAGGTGGGGGAAGAAAATATGAATTGAGGGATGCCAAGGAAAGTAGTTGAAATTCTACTGCTATTAATTACGCCTTAAAATGAGTCAATCAACAATCAATGACTACCACCATGGGTAAACAGCCCAGCAGTTAAAGGAACTCAGATGCTCCTACAGAGGACCTAGGCTTGACTCTCCACACCCACCAGGCTGGTCATCCACTGCCTGGGACTCCACTTCCAGGGGCCTTTTTCTGCCTTCTTCTGGTACTGTACACATGTGCACATACACATAAGTATACGTACACACACAAATGAATTTAAAAACAAAAAGAACACAAGACAAAACACCACTGTGGTCAATACTCCCTCGAATATTACAAATTAAATTGCAACACAAACTCTCTATACTATTAACAGTTTCTAGAGTCTAAGATAAAACATCTCTTTCCTAGCAAGTATATCCCTCTCTGTTCCTTAAATCACATCATGTTCTCTCAGTTTCTATTACCGCATTCTCATTTCACACTGTCACTGTGTTTGTGACATCCTGCAAAACTAGTGGCTCTCATGAACCAACACTAAAGGAAAATGAGAAACCAAGATAAATAATTTCATTCTGCAGGTCTAGATGATCTCCCAAGAAATGACCAAGAACTCGCTAGTTTACAAGTTTTGTTGTTTCTAGTTAGTCATTGCTATTCATAGGCCCAGATATACACTGGATATAGAGACTGGCAAGTAATTTTACATCTTACATGAAAACCTAGGACAGTATTTTCCAAAATATGGAATTGGTACAAGGTGATTTGGGATATCATTCAATTTCATAAACAAGATACTTACCACCCAGTAAGAAACATTAACTCAAGAAAGAAGTTTCTTCTGGGCAATGTTACCTATTTAATATTGACCTGACAAACTAGCTTTAAGCATATGGAATTTTAAGTGACAAGGATCCAAGCTGGGCATGGTGGTATACCCCCTTGATCCTAGCACTTGAGAAGCAGAGGTTGACATATCTCTGTATTGAGGCCAGCCTGTTGTTCTACATTCAGAGTTCCTGGCGAGCCAAGGCTACATTGTGATGCCCTGTCTCAAAAAAAAAAAAAAAAAAAAAAAAAAGTCTAGTTCTATTAATATGCCTTTCTATTTGTCTTTATTTTTATGGCAATACAAATGTCTTTTTAAAATTAATTTAAGCACAAACCTGTAATGACAACTCCTTGAAGAAGCAGGACCACAATTTCAAAGTCTGCCTAGAGCTATACAGGCCAGCTTGATATACACACTAAAACCTGTCTAAAACACCAAGTGCTTGCCTAGCTTGTATAAGACCAGAGGACCAATACTCAGCACCACCCCACCAAAAGCTTGTGCACATACACACATAAAACTTAAAATTTTTAGAAAGTTAGTTGACAAAAAATATTTTGTCTGTAGTGGTGGTACATGCCTTTAATCTCAGCACTCAGGAAGCAGAGAAAAGTGATCTTTAGAGTTCAAGGTCAATTTGGTCTACAGAGCAACTTTCAGGACAGCCAGGGCTACACAAAAAAAGTCCTGTCTCATAAAAAAAAAATCAAAATGTATTAATAGGAAACAATAAAAACAAACAAACAGACGCCGGGCGGTGGTGGTGTACTCCTGTAATTCCAGCACTCTGGGAGGCAGAGGCAGGCGGATCTCTGAGTTGAGGCCAGCCTGGTCTATAGAATGAGTTCCAGGACAGCCAGGGCTACACAGAGAAACCCTGTCTCGAAAAAAACAAATCCAAAAAACCAAAACCAAACAAACAAACAAAATCCAGTAAGAGTGGGAAACATTTATCTACTTGAATTTTCAGTGTGCATCAAAACCGTGAGAGCCAAGCAAGGTACCTTTAATCTCAGCACTCAGGAACAGAAAGAGTTGGATCACAGTTCCAGGACAGCCTAGTTAACATAAGAAGGTCCTGTGCCAGCCAGGCGTGATGGCACAGGCCTTTGACCCCCAGCACTTGGGAGGCAGAGGCAGGTGGATTTATGAGTTCAAGGCCAGCCTGGTCTACAGAGTGAGTTCCAGGACAGCCAGAACCACACAGAGAAACCCTGTCTTGAAAAACCAAAAGAAGGTCCAGTACCATACAGATTCACTCTCAAAAAAAAAAAAAAAAAAAAAAAGAAGCCGGGTGGTGGTGGCGCACACCTGTAGTCCCAGTACTCTGGGAGGCAGAGGCAGGGACAGCCAGGGCTATACAGAGAAACGCCGTCTAGAAAAAACAAACAAACAAACAAACAAACAAAAGAAAAAGGAAAAAAGCTCCTCTCCCCTTACCCTACTCCCCCCTCTCTCTCCATTCTCTTCCGGGCTCCACTCTACTTTTCCTCCCTCCCTCCACCCCCTTTCTGTCTCTACTACCCCTTCAATTCCCCTCCCATGCCCTAAACTATTCTATACAAAAATATAAATGAAGGAAGGAAGGAAGGAAGGAAGGAAGGAAGGAAGGAAGGAAGGAAGGAAGGAAGGAAGGAAGGAAGGAAAAAAGGAAGGAAGGAAGGAAGGAAGGAAAAAAGGAAGGAAAAAAGGAAGGAAGGAAGGAAGGAGTCACAAGACTTTCTTAAACCTAATTGTTGCCATGCATCTCAAGAATAAACATTTGAGCTGGGCGGTGGTGGCGCACGCCTTTAATCCCAGCACTTGGGAGGCAGAGGCAGGTGGATTTCTGAGTTAGAGGCCAGCCTGGTCTACAGAGTGAGTTCCAGGACAGCCAGGGCTACACAGAGAAACCCTATCACAAAAAAAAAAAAAAAAAAACAACCAACCAACCAACCAACCAACCAACCAAACAAACAAACATACATTTGATAGTCTGGAACACACTGTGATCCAGAACAGTAGCTAACAAATGGTTTGGTGTTTTTGTTTTGTTATTCTTTTTTTTTTTTTTGGGGGGGGGGTCTTAGAGTTTGAAACAATCTCATTCTGTAGCCCAGCTGGCTTGAAACACGGAAACTCTCCTGCCTTAGCCACTCACTAAGCAGAATTACAGGTATGAGACACTATATCTGGCCAAATAAGTGTTTATTTGTAGAGTGTTTTGTCCAGCATGCATGAAACCCTCAGTTTGATGCCCAGTAAACAAAATTAGATGAGATAGCCCATGCCTATAATTCTATCATTCTCAAGCCAGTCAGGAAGATCAGAAGTTCAAGGTCATCCTGGGATATAGGAATTTCTATTTTGTATTTCTAAAAATAAATTTATAAAAACTAAACCTTTATTTAAAACATCTTTAAGCACTAACTGTAAAGGGTATAATATATAGACGACAGAACAGAATACAACACAAAACTTGGTACAGTATGTATCCTCTATAAATACCCCCCCTCCCTAACTGAAAATCAACGCTTTGGATAGTTTAACTCTTAAAATATAAAATTGAGGCCTACAGAAATCTGAGGTCTCAAGAAAATAAAAACAAACAATTTACCATATTCTTGAGACAGGATAAAAGAGTCAGCAAGGGCAGCTGGTTAAATTCTTTTCACGTTGAGTCAAATAGGTCAAACATCAGTTGTACATGGTTCACAACTAAATTAAAACATATGGGTCAATAGAGTGTTTTCTACAAAAAAAAAATAAGTTAAGTTCTTTCTCTGGCCAATGTTAAGAAACAAGATACATTTACTCAATTGACTGAACTACATGTTACTTTCTGATGCCTTTGATATGTTATTCAGCTAAAACAAAAAACTGAAATAAATTATATATATATGTATATATATACACACACACACATATATACATATACATATATATCCATACACACTGTCGATGTCTTCAGACATCGGATCCCATTACAGATGGTTGTGAGCCACCATGTGGTTGCTGAGAGTTGAACTCAGGACCTCTGGAATAGCTGTCAATGCTCTTAACCACTGAACCATCTCTCCAGCCCCATAAACTTTTAATTCTTTAAAAACTACTTTCCTCTATGCCCTCAATAAGCCTACAAAATTGATAAATCTATTTTATATTTTAGCCCTGCCTTTTCATTTCAAAAAGCTGCTAGTAAATGATCATTTAAACCCATAAGAACAGGAGTAGAACACTGACGCATGCCTATTGTCCCAGCAATAGGAAGCTAAGGTTAGAGGATAGCTTGAGTCAGGAATTCCATGGCAAGCATAAAACAACCAGTTGGACCAATTAACTGCATTGCTGAAGTGCTTTGCTTGGACCGGAGTTTGCTCCTTAGAACCCAAGTAAAAAACTTTATCCACAGTGGTACACACTTGTAATTCTAGCCTGCATGGATAGACACAGACAGATCCCAGGTCACTGGTCATGGGGACAATACCAGAAACTGTTCTCTTACACATACATACCTGCATGCACACTCATGCATAGACCCAGACCCACACCCACCCATACCCAAAAAGGAACAGACTGGTTTTTCTTTGGGTGCTAAAGCTGTTAAGATTCCTCTCACAAACTTACCCTGTTTCACTCCCTCATTTTTTTCTCCAATAAGATGATCCAACTTCTTTCGTCTTCTTAGTCTACAAATTCTTCGCAGACAGGGTGGCTAGGCCTGTTTATATTTCCTCAAAATTAGCAGTCCTGAACTGCTTAATGCATCTTTTTTTTTCTTTGAAACCTACATTGACCTTAAAACTCATCATCTTATGCTTCAGCCTCCAAAATGGTTGAATGCTAGGATTACAAATGTAATCCTTCCATGTTTGCAATTTCACTTTTTGTTTGTTTGAGCCCAGCCCAGCCTGGAATTCTAGGTACTCCTGCTTAAACCTCTCAAAGGGATTACAAGTCCGTACCATGCCCAGCTAGAAGCTCATTAAGAAGCAACTATCTCATTTTCTCTAGTCCTACCACACTCACTGATCTTCATTTAGTGTTAAGCCATCTATGGACATGTGCTCAGCCCATTGCTTATCTGAACCGTAAGCAACTTTAAGTCTCACTGTCTGTAAGAAACATGTTACTGAACAAATGATTCAATGTACCTGAGCATGACCATGACATCTACTTGCTTTGAAGTACCCATCCTGTACACATTTTATCCTTAGTTGACATCCTATTTTAACTAGAAACATACTTGCTACTTATAATGCTTACAAAGTCACAAAAAATAATTTATCTTCTGTTCTATTTTTTTTTTACCTGAAATACTGTCTCAAAAACATAGGCTTACTTGAGGAGTGCTAAACAACTGCAGAGATTCCAAGATAACAGGGTTCTATGAGGTGAGATTTTTATTGTTTTCTGGACTGCTCTGTAGATAGAAATATTATTTAGAATTCAAAATATAAAATGAGGGGGAAACTTTTAACTGATTCACTATTCAAGTACTAACAAGAGTTCTTCAATGTTTTGGAGATGCCTGAACATTGACAAAATCAAATGGTTACAGACACACATGAAAACTGTTTGGCCTTATATGTACATGCTCTAGACTAAGAAATATCCCATTATTGTATTTTTTAAAATGTATGCTTGTACATTAAAGGCTACACCTCTTTTACTTAAAATTAAATGAGCCAAATATAATAAAAGGAAGACTTACAACTGACCAAGATATAAGTGTAATTCATTAAGATGAGAAGAAAATTAAGAGAATATGAGTGTTGATGACAAGAAACCCAAGTTACAATAAAGGTGATTTTACAAAGATAAACCCACAGAAGAAAATCACTACTTGAAATGTTTGATTCAATAATTTGGCAGTAATGTTTTATACAGATATATATGTATTAATTAGGTATTTCTAAACTTGTATTAGAATAGGTAAATTACTTTCTGAACTGCATTTTCCAAGTTTATTACCTAAAATGACTTTCTTTCAATTTTATATGTTACCATATACTACACAACTAGGTAGCAGTTAAGATTAACATCCTGCATTATTAACTGAGGGAGTATCCTATAACCCAGTAAAATTACTATTCCAAATAGCTAAAACTATCTAAAAAATTTTATGTATGTTTTTGGTGTGTTGTTGATTTGGCTTTTGAGATGGTGTTTCATGCTGCCTAGGATAGCCTCAAATTAACTATGTAGCTTGAGTGTGGGTCACTCCTGATTCTCTTGCCTCCACAGCTGAATGCTAGGATCAGAGGAGAGCCCCATACACAACAATAATGATCTACTACTCCAGAACATTGGCCAACATCCCTAACAGGGTACAGAGTCATTAGGATGCTTTTTGTCAGTCAGAGGAGTTAGAAGGAAGGATTGTGGTACTGAAGATTGTACAGGTCATTGCACATGCTGAGAAAGTGCTCCACCACTAAGATATATCCCCAACTGTAAATAACTTGTCTGCTCAAGCTACTCACCGTAAAATTTCATTTCTATGATCTACACTTTGGGTCTACAGGTTGGCTTTGAAGGCACATTTGAAGAAACACTATCATTCCTAGTTCATTTTAACCTTTCAGAAATGATTTGTGTCCCATAAAAACAATTTTAAAAGCATGGTATCCTTAGAACAACCTTCAACCTTCAAACTTGAAAATGTCGGATGTAATCTGGGTCCAGGTCCTAGCCCTAAGGGCATAAACAGTTTGGGGGGGGGGGGGAGGTTCAGAGGTTCCCCAGCATATGCAAAGCCTGGAGTCTGATCCTATCCCTGGAGAGGTAGTAGTGTTCCAGTCCACCTCAATCTTGTTTAATTCACTTTAATTGTACTTTTCTAAGTCTTTCTGAAATCACAAACAGATATTCATAACCAAACTATGCGCTCACAAAGAGGATTTATGCCAAGGGGCATTCTTACAATTAATCCAAATCTAGTCAAAATGACCACGGTCCATCTGAGCGCACTACAGTGCTTTTTCTCAACTATCACAAAAACAATTCTCATGATAAAACAAAACTCAATTTTAAGTTTCTTAAAATTTCCTATGTTACTGTTACCATCTGGAATATGATCAGGGAAAACAAATTAATTACCTCTCTTTTCTAAGACAAAAAAAATTTTAAATATAATTCCTTTTAAAATTGAGATTAAAATACTAGTAATGTGTACCTACTTGAGGTTTTTTCCTAAGAAAAACTGATTATATTTAACATTTTTAGTATAACAGAAAATTATTTGGCTTCCCATATAACAAATTATAAATTTAATTTGAGGCAAAAAGGTTATGTGACTTACCCAAGCTTCTAATTAGAAACCAGGTCTCCTGAGTCTCAGCCCAGTGTTCTTTTCCTTAACTTAAGTCTTATTAGGAAATTCCAAATATAGACAGACCCCCAGTTACATGGGTTTGAGTTACACTGATTCACATATACAAACTTTATATAGTGTGACCAATGTTTCAACTCACGCGGTACCCTGCTTCCATTTATGCAGTATGCCAGGCATCGGCACGATTTTCAGTGGCACACAGGCGGTTGCCACCACCAGGGCCCTAGGCAAAATTGCAAAGAAGGCAAAGTTTGTCTTTGGCCCTCCCATCTCCCTTATGCATTTCTCTCCCACCTCCTGATCATCCTCCCAATGCCCAACCTCCCAATGCCACCAAGCTGCCCTTCTGACTGTCCAAAGCGACCCCCACATCATGGACTGTCCTTTCTTGAACTTAGATCAACAAATGATCTAAGTTATCTATTTTACTACCACCACAATTCCTAATTTCTAAGGATTCTAGTAAGCTTTAAGATACTTAAGTGATTAGTTGATTTAAGTAACTGATGATAAACTTAACCAACAGACTTAAATATTCAAGTAATTTAAAAAGGAATTAAAACCTTTTTAGAAAAGTGTGGGTGGGAAATATTCGGAAACAGGGAGCAACATCTTCTCAGAGTCCCAGATTCCTTTATTGTTTTAGATTCCTTCATAAATATAATACTGTTAAGGGGGTAATTGCCATCTAAAGCACCACCACCAGAAATAGTCATGGCTGTTTTCATAGTTGTCTGCAGGGACAAACAAAAACCAAAACTCCTTTAAATACCCACCCTTACCTACCTTTTCCATCTCTCTCTCCTACTTTCTGGGTCCCCAATTCCATCTCTTAAGGCCAAACACACAGTATTTTTGGTAAACTGTCCCAGGTGTGTAACACAAGGTTTTCCATTATATGGTTCAAATTACAGTTCTTCTCAGTGATATATCTATGTTCCCCTATTCTTGGGTAATTTTGTTTACTGTATACAAAAAAGTAATTCTGATTTTATTTCAAGGTTCTGAAGTACAAATTCATTAAATAAGAAGGAAATGTACTGTTATCTCCAATATATGAAAGAACTAATATGGGTACCTTAAAAAGGCTTTCTCTTTGTTTTATTGAGCTAGGGGTCTCACTGCACTACACCTGGTTAACAGTCAATCCTTTTTTTTTTTCCCCATAAAAGTAGTTGTTCTTTATTGTTTCTGCTTGAGGCAGGGTCTTGCCTTAACTCAGGCTAGCCTGGAACTATATAACCTTGACTCAAGATAGCCTTGAACTCACTGAAATTCTCTGGCCTCAGTGTTCTTCTACCAAGACAAAAATTGATGTTTCTTCTGAATCAATGCAACACTGAAAATCAAATTACTTCAGCTAAATACTATTGCTTACTCATAAAAATGAGTTCATTTTTACATTCAATTGGTCTGAAGGGGTAAAAAAATATTCAGGGACAGAGACAGGAATATAAATTTAAATAAAGAGTAAATTTTCAGAATCCAGCTTGCTTCTGGGATTACAGGGAGAAATTTATAGATACACTACATATTTAACAGTTCAGTTTTGTAATATTAGAGGGGGCTGCTAACAGAAAATTGTCAGGTCATAGTTACCTTGATCCAACTAACCTCCTGGTAATATATAAAGAAAGCCGCCTATCTATGCATAAGATACCAATAATGGCATCAATCCAAATTAAAAAGACTACATAAAGTAAGCCTTAAAGATTTCTAAAATGTTATTACAAAGAAACAAATGTTAAGTTCATGTATGAAGCCCCTTCTAAATATCCTCACTTATGATGGAAAAGGAAGAAAGTTAAGACATGCTGCAATTATAAACATTCTTACCCAAACATGAAAAGTTAGGTTATTCCAGTGGTGTTTTTAATTAGTTAACTTTCAAGGGATTACTTACTATACACAAATATATCTTAATTTCTTTCCACTTTTCCCTCCTCTCACACAATAAATCTGTTAACCACCTGTATCTGTCTTAATGTTCTATTAAGAAACGTTCACAGTGGGTTTTTATTAGGACATAACCATACACTGAACGGTGTGTTAAGTATTACTAAAAAGATTTGAAATAGGTTTTATCTTCTCCCGTATTTTTCTACAAAGAAATCAAGAAAATTCAACAGGAATTACAATTAAGCTACATTTACTAGTCTTTCTTATAAGCCAAACTTGTCAAAAAAAAAATTTAAATTACTAAGAAAGTTGCCTAAACGAGTTTTTACAAGTCAGGATTTGGACTTGTTTTTTAAGAAAGTGCTGAACTTTAATTTGAAAGTACATTATTAATTATCCCCAAAAAGCAACATTTCATCATTTTTAGAAGCAAAAAATAATCCAATACATAAATAACTTCCTACAAAGATTCTAACCTAACTGCGTTTTAAAAAGCCCTTTCTCTCCTTCAAATCTAATTCAGTGGGCATCAAATATCCAAAATGATTGTTTGCAACATATGTAAAATTTGCCAATATTTACTGACGTCTCTATTAAGTGGTCTAACAAAATGGAGGTCTCTCGGTGGAAAAAAAAATAGGCCTAAACACTTCTACAAAATGGGGCCAAACACACCCACTTTAAGAAACCATGGTTTGGGTCAGATTTTCCACACACACGAAAAAAAAAAGTTGATTCTGTAGGGCTCGTCGAAGCGTCCCTGGAACTGGGGGTTAGTAATGAAGGTTTCCTTAAGACCAGGGAGGGAGGGGGTGTTTCTCTCCACGCTCTAGAGGACGGCGGCGAGGGGTGATCCGAAAGCCCAGAGTAAAGGAGCTGGGGGTGGAGACCTTAGCGCTCTGCCGGGCCCTAATCAATACTCGTAACTGATCGCCCAACTACGCAAAACAGACTTGGGCTCTCCCAACCCCGCCAAGTCAATAGCAAAATGCACAAACTCTCCTTTCTGCTCCCAGGCCCCACCTCGCCCCATTGGCAGCAGTTCCCGCCAATCCGCACGGTCACCGCCCCCAAGCCCGCCTGCCAAGCCCTGATTGGACTGGAAGAGAGACGGGGACCTCGCGCTACCAATCTGGGAGCCCCTTACTCGACCGCACGCGCGCACCTAAGTGCTCCCTCGGAGGCCTTCCCCCTCCCCGGCAGCGGCCCCTCCCCCACCCCCAGGGCTCTGGCAGCGACTTACCGTCCCGAGAGGTGCCCATTAACTGGTCCAGCATAGCGCGCATCTGGGCCTGCGCCGACATGGCGGCGGCGTAGCGGGCGGGCGGTCGGGCAGGCAGGCAGGCAGGCGGGGGTGGGGCACCGGCCGGGCCCTGGCGGGCGGGGGACGAGGGGAAGGGATGGGGGAGGTGCGGCGCTGTCTCGGTGGCCGCCGCGGCCTCGAGGCCTGCGAATGAGGAGTCGGAGAGTCCGGGCAGCGCTCCTCACGACGGCGTGGACGTGGAAGATGGAAGCCCCCTCGACAGCGAGCCTTGTGCCCTCACTCTCCGTCCGGTTTCTGAGACAGACGTGACACGGGCTAAGCCGACTCTCGCCTCCTCCCGACACCCGCCAGAAGCCGTCAACCCCCCCTAGCGAGCTCTGACGCCGCTCGCCACCGCCGCCGCCGCGACGGGAGCGCGCACGCTGCTCGCGCCTAGTCGTTTCCCGTGGGGGTTCGGCCAATCGCCATCCAACTCGCTTCGCTCCACCCTGCCCCTCCCGCGTAGGGTGCCGCCCTAACGGCTGCAGAGCGCGTTCACGTGTGCTTACCCCGCCCCTCTCGGAGGCTAAGTCTCGCGAGATTGTTACTCTTTTAGCCGACTCCGGAGCCTGTACGGCCCCAGGCGTCTAAGCGTCAGGTCATGTAGGCCATTTCTGCTTGCTGCGCTGGCGGCCCAGCCCCGAATTAACAAGTGCCAAGCTTTGAGGGAGTCGGAGTAAGTAATTCGACGGAAGTTCTCCGGGGTAATGCATTCGTGATGGATGCTGGCGGAATCGCAAGCCCGTGGGAGAGCCGAGCCCGAGCCAAGGACATCTAACCTTATCCTCAGGCCGCTGACCCTCCCCGGTGCCCGAGCCGGGACAGGTCAGGTTCAGGAAAAAGAAAAACCGCGACATCCACACAGTGTGAATCAGACATTCCGACCCCCTTTGCTACGCCTCGGACAGCCGGAAGCCGCTAGTCTGAATCTGAGTCTGGGCGAGCGAGAGCTTGGGACAGGCCGTGATGCAGAGCGGCGTTTCCGCAGGACGCACGACAGCCTCCTGGGCTCTCGGCTGCCTGTCGCCCTGCACGCCCACGCCGTGCTAACTGCGACCTTCCATCCGTAGTTGATTTCTTAATCCCAAGGCTGGGAAGGTGAGGCCAGAGTGAGCCAACGGGAAATATCTAGGCCACGCTGCTTACTGCTTTTCGAAAAACAACAAAAAAAAACACTGGCGATTCTTTTAAACTGAAACGTCGCTACCTTGTAGATAATAGGAAAATTATGGATTTTTTTTTTTTTGCTGTTTCATTATAATTGCACATGCATTGAGGAATTAAAATACCAAACTAGTGCCAGGTTCATAATAAAATAATGTGAAAGGGCAATCACAGTTCCAAGGTTTAACTACATACTAAGCCGATGCAAATTGTCTTGTTATCATCAGCTAGTTGCAAAAAATAAAAATAAAAATTATTCAGAGTACTATTTTTGAGACAGCGTATCACTGTTATGGGGAAAATAGTCTTAAAAGATGAGAATTCTAGCCAGGCGCACGCCTGTAATCCCCGAACTCTGGGAGGCAGAGGCAGGAAGATTTCTGAGTTCGAGGCCAGCCTGGTCTACAGAGTGAGTTCCAGGATAGCCAGGGCTACACAGAGAAACCCTGTCTTCAAAAAAAAACTAAAACAAAAATGAGAATTCTGGAGATTCAGCATAGGATAGGGATTGAGACATTTTTTCAGTTCTGCAGAAGCTAAGCATCACCCTGACACAAAAGGCAAAATAAGTTGAGCTGCCAACCTAGTATAAAACTGTATAGTCGTTGCTTGGGTTTTTGTTTGTTTGTTTTTTAATTGCCTAATTACATGTCGCTCTACTTTTTATTTCTTCCCAAATTCTAACATTGCCCCTCTACAAATTCCTCACCCTTTTGGTTCAAGACACAGTGAGGTGCTTGGAGCCCAAGGTTCCTTCGTCATCGATTTGTCAGCCCAGCTTACAACATTTCAGCTGCGTGCAACATTTCAACCCACATGCTGCCGTAACCAGTTTATCCAATCGCAGCTCATACTGACAACCAGCCTAATGATTTATTCCTTAAGCTTTGTAGCTCAAACTGCCCTGAAACTTGTCATCCTACCTCAGCTACTCTAGGTTCAGGCCTGTGCCAATGTCTGATTCAAAACTAAATTCTAAACAATTCCAAACAACCACTTGCAGAGATCATTTGAAAATCGTTGTACAATGGGAGCTGGAGAGAGCCTTAGAAGTTAAGAGTCTTCAGTTCCCATCACTCTATGACTGCTCACAACCCTCGAACTCAATGTCAGAACTGATATTTTCTTCTGGCCTTTAAAGATACCAAGCACATAATACATTGAGGTAAAACAATCAAATATATAAAAAAAAATTTTTTTAAAGAAAATTGATAGAAATAGAAAACAGCAAACTGTTCTAAAGAGATGCACTATTATAAATACAGTATTATCCCAAGTAACAGGTTCTTGGAAAAGTACACCAAAATGCTGAGTAATTCTGTTGAAGTGTTTGTGGTTTTTGTTTGTTTGAGACAGGTCCTCATCATGTAACTGTGACTGGATTGGAACTGACTGTGTAGACCAAGCTGGCCTATAACTCAGAGATTGTATCAGAATGGAAACAAAAGGAAAAGGATTTTGGCTAGTGGTAGAGCACTTGTTTAGTGCTGGTAATACAGGTTTCAATCCCCAGTACTCAAGGAAGAGGGGGAAAACAAAACTTACCTTACAAAACAGATGAGCCTAATTAACTTGTGTATAGTTCAGAACTGCATTTGGTTTCTTTCCCTGTCACATAGTTGTAGAAGGTAAGCATCTAGTTCTTACCAAATGTTTTTATTTGTAATTCAATCTCTTAGCACCAAGAAAATTAACAGCAAAGTGAGTAATAATTCAGTGCTTTAGAGCAGAAATTCCCTTCATCTTGTGACCAGGACTTTTTGTTTGTAGGGCTTAATCCAACTAGAAAACAGAAACATTTGTTTTTGTGAAACAGTGAGTGTAGATCAGAGGACAACTTTCAGAGCTGATTCTCTACTACCTTGTTAATCCCAGGATCAAGCTTCAGGTTGTCAGGCGTGGCCTTGATGTCAAGGGTCTTTACCTGTTGCGCCATCTTCCTGCCCCAAATCCAGGGGCTTGAGCATGCTAAACATGCCTTCTCTCACTGAGCTTCATCCAGCTCCTGATTGATATTCAGAGCAAGTTTCAGTGAAGCAGGCTTCATGTACTCACTTTCCTTATCACTCTGATCCCTCTGATCCCTCTTCCATTGGGGAACATTTCTTTTTGTTTGAGGTTTTCTTTGAATAGGGTTCAGGAAACTGCAGCCCAAAAACTGAATCCACACCACTGCTTTAATTGTTTTGGGGTGGGCAGTGTTGCTCTTTTGGTTTTGTTGGTTGGCTGGTTAGTTCGAGATATGATCTCACTAAGTAACTCTGGCTGGCCTTGAACTCACTATATAGACCAGCTTCCCTCAGACTCGTAGAGATCCACCTGCCTTTTGCCTTCCAGATACTAGGATTAAAGCATTCAACACTATACTGTTTTGGGCTTTTAAAACACTGTGACACATAATTCAGGCTAGCCTTAAACTTGGTATGTAGCTGAAGATAACCTTGAATTGGTCATCTTGCTGCCTCTCAAGTGCTGAGATTACAGCTCAACAGCACTGTCTGTTTTTAATCAAGTCTCACTGGAATCTTGCCAGGATCACTCATTCTCTTACTATCTACACCTGCTTTTGCTCTTCTACCAAGAGTTATAAGGTTATAAGGCACTACTGTATGGCCTTTAAGACTTACTCCTTTTTTTTTGTTTAAGACAGACGGGATTTCTCTGTATGGCCCTGGCTGTCCTGAAACTCCCTCTGTAGACCCATTTGGCCTTGAACTTGGAGATTCACCTGTCTCTGCCTCCCCAGTATACAATTCTAGAGTGGAGTTAACTGGGTCATGAATTCCATAGCACCAACTAAACATATGCTATGTGGGTAGCATGCTTGTGCATATGAATATATGCTTTGAAGCAAAGATGAGACAAGGTGGTTGGTCTAAGATTATGTCTCGTTTCTTGTGTGTGGAGGGACGCCCTCATATACAATAAAGAGAAGCACAGCACAAATGAAGAGTTGTTGGTTTACAGAAAATTTTATTTATGGAATTAAGGACATTTGAAGCAAAAGGATCTTTTAGGGCACTTTATTACTTCAGTCAAAAGATTACCAATAGTGCTTACTCCATACACTAAACTTGGACAGTACCGAAGATTATATGGCCCTGCACAAAGGGGATGTGAAAGTTTGTAAAGTGTTCCACTTTTGTTCCCCCTCAGGTGAAAAGACACTTTTAAATCAAGTAAAATATTTCTTAGTGAGTGTAAATTCCCCCCTCCCCCAAGGATTTCTCTGTATAGCCCTGTCTGTCCTGGAACTCACTCTGTAAACCAGGCTGGCCTGCCTCCCAGAGTGCTGGGATTGCAGGCGTGTGCCACCACTACTGGCTGAGTGTAAATGTATAATATGGAAAATATAAGTATAAATAGAATTTCTTCTATGAACTATTCAATATACAAAATTTAAAAATTATGTTCCTGAAATGCCAAAATAGTTTAATCTATAAGCTTCAATGGGATTAGAACTAGAAATATTAAATGTTAAAATTATTTTCTATGTAGGAGAAAGGTTGAATTTTAAGATACTTAAGGCATTTTAACCTTCATATGGCTTATAAAAACTGGTAGACCATAAGAACTTGTACTCAGTAACATTAAATGTATATGTTCCCTTATTGGTTCTGTTTAGTGTTCTAATTCTCCTGCTATTGATTTTTGAAAATTCTGTATTATATATCTTCAGAGTTGGAGTAAATATCAGAATTATCAGTAAATAATTTTTTAAAGATTTATTTTTATTTATATGAGTACACTGTAGCTGTCTTTAGACACACCAGACATCTGCATTGGATCCCTTTAGAGATGGTTGTGTGTGGTTGCTGGGAATTGAACTCATGACCTCTGGAAGAGCAGTCAGTGCTCTTAACAGTTGAGCCATCTATCTAGCTCAATAATTTTTTAAATAATTTTTTTTGTTTTTTGTTTTTCAAGACAGAGTTTTTATGTAGATCTGGCTGTCCTGGAATTGACTCTGTAGGCCAGGCTTGCCTTGAACTCAGATCTGCCTGCCTCTGCCTCCCAAGTGCTGGGATTAAAGGTGTGCTCCACCACTGCCTGGCAAAAGATTTATTTTATGTATATGAGTACACCATTGCTCTCTTCAGACACACCAGAAGAGGGCATAAGATTCCATTACAGTTATTTGTGAGTCACTATGTGGTTGCTAGGAATTGAACTCATGACCTTTGGAAGAGTAGTCAGTGCTCTTAACAGCTGAGCCATCTCTCTAGCCTAATGTTCTTTTAATTAAAAAAGATTACTAGCCGGGCATGGTGGCACACGCCTGTAATCCTGTAATACTGACACTTGGGAGGCAGAGACAGGTGGATTTCTGAGTTCCAGGACAGCCAGGCTACACAGAGAAACCCTGTCTCGAAAAACCAAAAAAAAAAAAAAAAAAAGGATTATCAGTGCATGAATTGGGGGCACACAGTGAAGATTGAGAAATAGAAAACAAGTAGAATATGCAGGAGCAGACTGTAGAAGATTAAACATGACAATCAAAGAGACCAATACTAAACAGCTCACATTTTGCAGTCTAAAAGGAAGAGCAAGTTGACAGTTGTAAGAGGTAAATGTTAGTTCCCTCTTCCTGGACATCCTGTAGGCTGGGCTTCAACTGTGGCCATACTCCTTCAGAGTCATTGCTTATCAGGCCTCAGGAAGGAATATCTCCCACTGTTGTTAGCTTATGGTTTGGCATTGCTTTCATCCCACATCTTCATGTATCCTTTTAACTCTCCTCAACCTTATCGTTTCCTGTCAGGACCCTAACACATCATAGTTGTGTACTTTATAAAAGATAGACGCGCTGGACCGGCAAGTTGGCAAGGCACTTGGAGCATTAAGACTAAGTCCCTGGGTCCCACTGTGGAAAAAGAGAACTGCCTCCCTAAAACTGTCCTCTGACCTCTCTACTTGCACTCATACATACTATACAATAAGAAAATAAAAATTTTAGAAAGATATCCATCCATATAGTTCTGTTTGCCTAGACATAGACAATGTATTCGTAGATGCATAGTAAACTTAGTAATGCTTACCAAAGCAATGGGACTGTGAGAAGAGACAAGGGATGAATACGGGTATTATATTTATGGCATTAGAATAAGAGAATAGGCTTGCATTACTTATTTTTATAAGAGTTCAACCGGGTAGTACTTTAATTCCAATATTCTGGAGACAGAGGCAGGCAGGTCTCTGTGAGATCACAGATCTGTGAGGTATGCGTGTTCTATATAGCAAGTTCCAAGCCAGTCACAACTACACAGCGAGACCCTATCTCAAAAATCAAAACAAAACTAAAAAAGAAGCAAAACAAAACTTTATTTTTAGATTGGGGGGGGGGAGGCATGAGTGCAAGTGCCCGCACAGACCAGCGGGTCTTAGATTTCTTGTAACTAGAGTTACAAAAGGTGGTTGTTAGCTACCTGACATGGGTGCTGGGAACCAACCTCAGATCCTCTGCAAGGGCAATACACACACTCTTGACCACTAAGTCCATCTCTCCATTTAGTACCAAAAACAACAAAAGCCCTAAGTTTTAAAATTAAACCAGGCTGGGGGGTGTGGCGCACGACTTTGATCTCAGCACTTGGGAGGCAGAGGCAGGCGGATTTCTGAGTTCGAGGCCAGCCTGGTCTACAGAGTGAGTTCCAGGACAGCCAGGGCTACACAGAGAAACCCTGTCTCGAAAAAAAACAAAATCAAAAAAAAAAAAAAAAAGAATTAAACCAAATTCATCAGGGACTAGGGGCAGGCTCCTGGATAAAGTGTGCACACATGAGGGCCTGAGTGTGAGTTCCCAGTACCACATGCATAGTCATGGCAGTGTCTGTTTCTTTTTGTTTGTTTGTTTGTTTGTTTTGTTTTTGTTTTCAAGACAGGGTTTCTCTGTGTAGCCCTGGCTGTCCTGGAACTCACTCTGTAGACCAGGTTGGCCTCGAACTCAGAAATCTGCCTGCCTCTGCCTCCCAGAGTGCTGGGATTACAGGCAAGCGCCACCACCGCCCGGCTGCAGTGTCTGTTTCTAACCCCACAGCTGGGGAGCCAAGACAGATCCATCCTGGAGACTTGATAGTCAGCCGCTGAACCCAAAACAGTGAGCTTCACTCAGCACGAGACACTGTCTGAAGAGATATGGCAGAGGAGTGCTGGAGAATGGCATCCCTTCCTCAAACTCCAGTGCATGCAAGAGCAAAGAACAGCAGTGAGCCCAGTGTGAGAAGGGAGGGTCAGCAGACTCACCCAGTCTCATTTCCCTAACCACTCAGTCAGCAAACGATACAGAACAGCAAATAAAACCCAAAAACTATACTTTACAAAAGATTTAATGATAAATACATATTGGTAGAAATGGTTAAATTCTTGAATGAAGGAATAGCTGAGGACTCTGCATCATGGCTCCCAGCCTTTTCCTCCTGGCTGACGGGGCAACTGGAGGCCCACCAAACCAGCAGACTCCTCCACTGAGCGCTCACCCTTGCCATGAAATTCCTGATGAAGGGCTACATGTTGCCGGATGCTGCGCAAGAGGCAGAGATAGGTGGCAGCCTGGAAGTGAAGTTCGTGTTGGGCTCTGCACAGCTTCTCACTGGTGACCTAAAAAAAGGATTTAGCACGGTCAGTAGCCTGTTACCACCACCTACTGTATCCACAGACCCACAGAGGGAGAGTAAGCTTTCATACAGGGCAAACAGAAAACACAAACATGCACAGGTATGTATTTAAAACCCCATAGAAGCACTATAGAATTAGGAAAAGTGACCTCCAGGTCTGTTTGTCACATAAAGAATGCATGCTTTTCCTCCCTTTAAACAAATTAAGGCTGCCTCGTGTTCTATGGCTTAAACGATGCGTATATGTTTAATATATGAGGGGGGTTATATTAAAGCACTGAAATGACCACTCTGTGGAGTGGTTTTTATTGTGACTGAGAGAAAACATCCAGAGGCATCTTGGAGTCCCTAACAGAAAAAGAAATAGTAGGCTGGACATGGCCATGAGACAGCAAGAGATAGTGAATTAAAGGAGAATGAGTTCCTGGGGAGGAACTGAGTGAGCTAGAACAGGCCTGGGAGTGAGGGCGGGGAGGGTGGGAGGGCACAGGGTGCCAGCATACGGCTTTGACAGGAATAAGGAGAATGAGTAGGGACTGAGAGTCCACAGGCTAGCATGGACTGATGTGCAACCACAGATGCAGTTCTGTAGAGAGCCAAGTCCCTTCCGCCAGGAGCAGGGAAGTGGTTCCTTTATTGGGTGGGAAACCTGTTCCTGAGGAGTTCTGCCTTTCATACAGCCTCCAGGGATCTAATCAAGCCTGAGCTCATTTCTAGATATATGGACTCCCTGAGATCTAATACCTTTCACTCCAAAAATCAGAAATTTATCTAAAAAATAGTGGCTTTGTAACAAAGTGAAGATCATGTATGTATGTACATATGTATGTATTTACATATGCATATGGAATAACTTTTGATATTAAACTCATTTTTTACAATCCAATCATCAGGAAAAATCTGGGTTCTAATGACCTTAAGAGGCTATAAAGTCCATATCAATGTCCAGAGTAACTCTAGATAATGGTTGTTCTTCACGATGCTTCATTTTTAATACTCTGTCCTTAACTATTTGGGGGGGTCCAACATTGTAAGAAAGGAGTAGGAACATCAAAAATTTGAGCATAATTGGGGATGTGTGGATTAGTCCCTGGGCACCACTGCATACATAATTCCTTCTCTCAGTGTGCATATCCAAGGTTAAAATCTGAAAACTAGAACATGTAATATTTAATGTACTACAGCAGCACTCAGCTGCTCTAATGAAACGTTTTAAGACAAGGACGGACGATCATGTCATGCTGTGTAGCAAGGACTGGCCTGTGATTCAGCCTTCTCGCCTTGGTCTAGCAAATGCTGAGGTTTACAGGTGTGTGACACCACAGCCACTCCCAGGTCAGTTAGTATGTGTGGAGATGACTTGAAGAGAGTCTCACTATGTTCCCAGCCGGCCTGTAAATCACTTTGATCCTGTCTCCAAAGATCTAGCTAGATAAGTTGCTGATACAGCTCAGTGGGTAAGAACATGTGCTGCCAGCCAGCCCTGATGCCCAGAGTTCAGTCCCTGAAACCCACACAGTAGAAAAAGAAAACTGACTCTCCTATGTCTTCTGATCCCCATGTTTGGCATGCATGCCCCCCACAAAGTTATATAAATATATTAAAAGATCAGGGTAGGGGGAAAAAAGATGTTCCCAGTCGCATCTTTTCTCCCTAAGGAATGGAAAAGATGAAAGATGAGCACAGAAAATGTCTAGCCCTGAGCCAGGAGAACATGAGAAAGCACATTCGGATGTGCACTCAGTAGGGTGGGATTTCTCAGACTTACTCCCTGGTACTGGAACTAGAACCCAGGGCCTCAGGCATGCTGGACAAGTACTGTTCCACTGCCAGTCTTGTTGTTTTGAGGGGTTATTTTGTTGTTTTGGTTGGTTGGTTTTTGCTAGTTTCTTGAGGCAGGGTAGCTCCCGCCTAGGCTTCAGGGATTAATGGTGTGGGTCACCAAGCCTGGCCCCACCCTGGAATTCGGAGCATGAATTTATGGTGTTCACCTGAGGAATTTCTTTTGTTGTTACTGGCTTGTTTTTCTACATAGGATTTCACTATGGAGGTCTAGCGATCCCTGAATTCAACTCTAGCCTAGGCTGGGCTCAAAGTCTGAGATCTGACTACTGTTACCTCCCAAATGTCTTTTGTGAGGAATTTCAAAATACCCAGCTACCTCATCTCCTCCTCTTTGAAAGACTGTTGGTTTTGCCACTTAATTATCATTTAATGGTTTTTTTGTTTTGTCTTGTTTTTGGTTTCTTTTGGGGACAGGGCTTCTCTGTGTAGCCCTGCCTGTCCTGGAACGCATTCTGAGGACCAGGCTGGCCTGGCACTCAGAAATCCGCCTGCCTCTGCCTCCCAAGTGCTGGGATTAAAGGCGTGCGCCACCACTGCCCCAGCCCTAGTTCTTAATACAAAGTCTCTAACATGACTTTAAAAGCTAAGTGAATTTTAGTTCTAAGGTTTTGCATTGCTCAAATTCAGCAGTTAAGATAATCGCTCAAGACTTTTCGCCTTTCTTCCGCCATTCGGCTTCTTGCCATATCTTCTCACAAGACTTTCAGGATCAAGCGATTCCTAGCCAAGAAACAAAAGCAAAACCGTCCTATTCCTCAATAGATCCGGATGAAAATTGGTAACAAAATCAGGTATAACTCTAAGAGAAGACACTGGAGGAGCAGGAAGCTGGGTCTGTAAGGAGTCACACAATGGCAAGACTGAGTGAGCATTTATACTGAACTGTGGTCATCAATCAGTCCTACCAGATGGAGTTCAACATTTTACCTAGAGGTTTGCTTGTGTCTTAAATTAGGGTGTTTGTCCAGTAATAAAACTTAGAACCTTTCAAACTGAA
The DNA here is from genome assembly GCF_947179515.1 of Apodemus sylvaticus. Lineage (NCBI taxonomy): Eukaryota > Metazoa > Chordata > Mammalia > Rodentia > Muridae > Apodemus > Apodemus sylvaticus. The sequence continues at coordinate 62,869,604 of NC_067473.1, read as the reverse complement.
ATAAAAAAAAAGATAATTGCTCAAGAACATTAGTTTTCCTTCCCCTAAATTGTAGTTCTGCTTGATCCAGCAGGACTGTGCAGGGAACTGCCCCTGAGCCCTAGCTACCCCACTGGTATTTGATCTTGTCCAAAAGGCAGACAATTGAGCACTACCATCTTCCATTCCTTTCTAAGAGGAATATGATCTGTGCATTTCACAATGGTACTTCCCAAGGATAGCAATCTGTATAGTACACCAGTAAAACATGTATCCTGTTATACGCCAAGCTAAAGATGTGCAGTCTCTATAGAATACAAGATAGTGCTTTCCTCAGTGGTGAAAGGCTCTTGATGGTGATGATAGTACCACTCTTGAATATTCCCTACTAAATTGCTTTAAAAATTGCTTTTGCCTAGCCCATGCCTTTAATCCTCACTCTGGAGAAAAGGGCAATCAGATGTGAGTTCAAGGTCAATCTGGTCTAAACAGCAAATTCCAGGTCAGCCAGATTATTACTGAATTTCTGTATCTTCATTTCCCACCAACACGCAAGCAAGCAAGCAAGTGCACACACACACACACCAGTCAAATCACAAATACATTGCTTCCTATTAAAACTTTAACGTAGAAAAGAGTGAGGAGAGAGGATGCTTGTACCCTTACGCCTTTAAGTCTTAGGACCCCTAGGACCTACTTCACACAATGCCCGCCCCTTACCCCCACACCCATGTACCAGACAAACCAATGAAATCGTCAGAGACAGCTCCACCCTGGTGGGAGGCAGATACGAAGTCCCTAGGAAGGAGCACCCCACGCGGCTTCCAGGCCAGCGGGGATTTGAGGCCGCAGGTTAGCCGAGGGGTTGGGTTCTGTGCTGAGAGCCGCAGGTGGCGGGCAGGTCGGCTCAGACACGTTTGTCCTCCCGTCTCCCGGCCCAGACCGCCCCTCCTCTTCCCTTCCCGCGGCCTGGAGCCACCAAACGCGGATTCCGTACCCGATGTGCTCGGAAAGCCTTAACAAGGTACCGGTAGGCTGCTGTGTCGCGATATGGTCGCCCGGTGGCCGCGTTCAGGAAGCGCAGCTCCCGCAGGAGGCCTCGCAGAGTGCGCGCCGGGGACCCCAGGGCCGCCATTTTCCTGTCCTTGGCGAGCCGGGGCCCTAACAGCCTCGGGCGAGATGCTCCCGCCCACTCAGCCCCACAGCGCCGCCTACCGACGGTCCTCGGAGAGGAACGCAAGTGACACCTTAGGGGACCCGCAGAACAGCAAGGGAAGGCACCGATACCCTCGGCCCTTCTGACTGCGTCACTTTGGACTATAAGCTGATGGCCGCTGAGCCTCGGAGGAGAGGTGTCTGCAGCAGAGTATGTGGACTTGACGTAGGCCACGCCAAAAAGATCTTAACTATTTCTAAATGTACCGACCTCCAAACTTGATGATGCCCGCAGCCCAGGGGAAGAAAATGAACTCATATCCTGGTATGGCAAACTGCAGCCCCTCAACTAGGAAAGCCTCACATCAGTTTCTCTAGTTTTAAAACAAAATGGCCCGGCGCTGCGTCACACGCCTTTACTGCCAGCAGAAGCAGGCGGATCTCAGAGTTCACAGACCATTCTGATCAGCAGAGTTTGTTCTAAGACAGCCAAAGCTATGTAGAGAGACCTTGTCTCTAAATACATAAAATAAATAGTAGGTTTGATTTGCAATAATCATCTAATTGGAAGGTGTTAAAAGTTGGAAAACAGAACCACCCCAGATGGGACTCGAACCCACAATCCCTGGCTTAGGAGGCCAATGCCTTATCCATTAGGCCACTGGGGCTTCTTCCACCGGTGTACTCAAACACTATAATCAAGTTATTTCCTGTTTCGTACGTCATCACTTAAATTTATTGTTTTTATCCTATCGCAGAGAACCAAACTTAGTCTCAGTGTGAAACAGAGGCCTGCTGGGAAATGTAGTTTAGATACCGAGCGTCAACAGTTTCACCCTGAAAACATTGGATGCAACGAAGCAGAACGGGCTCCCGCTTTTGCTTACGTGTTTCTGTGCATAGTAGCTCTGCGCCTGCGCAAAAGTGGCCGGAGGGACGTCAGAGTCAAACGGGCTGAGAAGACCGGTTCTTCGAGACTCCCGCTGGTCCTATTTGTCAGATTTTAACAGGAAAAGCCAAGCCCCTTCCGATCGGGCTACTTTCAGGGTTTGTCTTTGCTCTTAGCCGGTCGTTAGGTGGCGTTTATGTAGTGGTCAGTTTCTGTTTCCGGTTACTGCGGTGAGGCCATTTCCGCAGCCAATGATGTATTAGAATGGTTGTGTTTTCGAATTTTTGGGAGGGGATGAGGGGGACACAAGGTTTCTCTGTGTAGTCCTGGAGGTCCAGGAACTCGCACTGTAGACCAGGCTGCCACACGAGTGCGGGGATTAGCCATCGCCGCAGTGTCACAAAACCACATTTTGAGGTGTCAGTGGTTCCTTATTTTCTGAGAAGCAGTTCAGTCCGTTTGGTTACCCTAGTAGACCCCACCTCAGTAGCTTTTATATGTTAACCTTTGTGGAGCACCAGTCGCTTCTTGCTCCCCGCTGTTCAGATTCCTCGATCCCAGCAGCCTGCATCTCGCCTTCCGATTTACTCTGAGGTTTTTGACTTGCTCGGTGTATGTTAGAAGCTGCTCTAGGCCCTTATGCTTTACATGACAAGGTTAAAGTTAGTTTTGTCATCCGTGGTGGCATCCTTAGGAGGAAGAGGGAGAAGGATCTCTGTAAATTGGAAGCAATCCTGGGCTATATATTCTAGGACAGCCTCAGTGAGACCCTGTCTTAAATTATGTTTTTTTTTGTTTTGTTTTTTGTTTTGTTTTGTTTTTAAAGTTACTCCCTTCTGTTAGAACCCATTTGGTTCTGACAGGCCAGATGCTTAGTTTGTACCCATACACAACTATGTCTCTCTTCCCCAGCAGCTGCTCCTGTGCACAGGCCCCAAGCTAACAAACAGGCTCTAAGTTCTCAGGAGCTACCAGTGACATACAGCATGAATACACACTGACTAAATGGGTTTCCTCCTCCCAACCTTTTCACATCGAGATCTCACATTACCCTCCACTCCCTCTCCCCCTCCCCATCTTCCCTCTCTCTCTCTATCTATCTATTCTCTGTCCCTCTTCCCTCCCACATGTCCCCAGCCTGCCTCCTCCTTCCTCCTCCTCTCTCTCTCCCCTCCTCCCCCTTTTCCTTTTCTCCAATAAACCTTCTTTATATTTAAAAAAAAAAATCACACACTACATCCTCGGGATGTCAGACTCTCTCCTCTCCCCTGCCATCCAGGAGTGAGAGACATCCTAGTTACAAGCATGGACCCTTGGCATGGGCCCTCACTTACCCTTCCCTCTGAACCCTCTAAGAAGAGATGCCCACCCTGACATTTGGGCCTGAACTGCCCTTGGATCCTCTGCAATGCTGCTGAATGCCTGTTGATTAGTGGCGTTAATAATTTAAATAGATTTTTTACCCAAAAGAAATTGACTTAGTGTCTTGAACAGTGTCTCACCCAAAAGACAGTGTAGCCTGTGTCTCCTTGAGTCCCAAACTGCAGTAGAGTGTTCATCTCTTTCCTGGCTCCCTCTATTTACCACATCAGTATCCTGTTGTGGTTGTCTGTTTTCTTCTTTCAACTGGGAGACTTGTCATCTCCCAAGACCCTGTACCTAAGAGAAAAAAAAAATGTTGTCAGCCTGTCATGGCAGTTTAGTTTGCGGCTCCTAAAAGTGATAGACATAGAAGGGGCTTCGGCTTGGCGCCACTGTGTGGCAACATGGTTTTCCATTTAAAGTTGTTTTATTTTTCCTAAAGATTTATTTCTTTTTATGTCTGTGAGTGTTCTATCTGCATGTACACCTGCATGCCAGAAGAGGGCATCAGTTCCCAATGTAAGTGCTTCTACATACCATGTGGTTGCTGGGAATTGAACTTAGAACCTCTGGAAGAGCAGCCAGTGCTTAACTGCTGAGCTGTCTATCTCCCCAGCCCACAACAATTCAAAGTTGTTAATCCTTAATGAAAGCCCTCCTTGTTTGTTTAACTTTTTTTTCCAGTTTTATCATGGTGAGAGCAGGAGAACCTACTGACATCTCAAAGGACTTGGTAGCATTTGGCCCCCAGTGGCATATTAGTGATACATTAATGACTCTAAGAGCCTTGATGGGGGCAGGGCAGGGGAGCTGGAGAGATGCTCCTAGCTGAGAGAATTGTGCTCTTCCAGAGCACCTGGATTCAGTTCCCACCCCACATGACAGGTCACAATTGTTCCATGCCTTCTTATGGCCACTGTGGACCAGGCACAGACAGACAGATGCAGGCAAAACACACACACACATAAATTTTATTTTTCTCTTTTAAAGAAGGCTTGATGTGTTACCGCCGGGTGCAGGAAAGCGAGCATCTGATTGCAGCAATTTGGAGTGGCCGTGCTTGAGGAACTGTCACCAAGCCTAGATCTATTACAACCTTCCTAGGAAGAGGAGAAGAAAAAACATAAGAAGAAACGGCTGGTTCAGAGCCCAAATTCTTTGTTTGTTTGTTTGTTTGTTTGTTTTGAATTTGGTTTTTTTCGAGACAGGGTTTCTCTGTATAGCCCTGGCTGTCCTGGAACTCACTCTGTAGATCAGGCTGGCCTCGAACTCAGAGATCCGCCTGCCTCTGCCTCCCAGAGTGCTGGGATTACAGGCGTGCGCCACCACCGCCCAGCCCAAATTCTTAATTCATGGATGTGAAATGCCCAGGTTGCTACAAGATTACTACAGTTTTCAGCCATGCTCATACAGTGGTTCTCTGTGTGGGTTGTTCGACTGTATTGCACCAGACCACAGGACGAAAAGCCAGGCTCACAGAAGGCTGTTCATTTAGAAGAAAGCAGCACTAATCATGTATACAAGTTCCTGAATTTGTGTTTACATAGAAAACTTTATCAACTTCAGTTACTCTACCAAGACAATGTAATTATTGTTTGATTTTATAAAGTCTACAGCTATGATCTCCTATTTTGGTGTCAGTTTTTCAATAAAGTTTTAATTATGGAAAAAAAAAAAGGCTTGATGAACCTGGTGGCCTGTGGACTGACTCTTGGTCTGCGTTGCCAGAGGCAGACCCTGTTCCCCTCTACTAATTGTTGCCTGGCAGGAAAATTAATTCATCTTTCCCAAAAGGAGGTGGAACACTGGAAATCTGTTTTTCAAAAGTCTGACTTTTTCCTTCTAAAACCTCTTAAAGTACACTGTGATGGTTAGTTTCCATTGTAAACCTGACACAGCCAGGTCTCCTAGACAGAATGGTGCAGTGGCCTGTCTAGATCACGTTGGCCTGTGGGCTTGTCATAAGGTGACTTGATTGTGTTACCTGGGTAGGAAAAGCCAGCCACCGTGGGCGGCCCTCTCCCTGGGGCGAGGCCCTGCACTGTGTGATGCAGAAAGGACCTGAGCGCCTGTCAGCACGGACACATTTATTTCTCCGTGCTCCTGACCGGGGCTGTGAGCCAGGGGCTTCAAAGTCCCGCTTTGACTTATTTAAAATGAGGGAATATAAACCTGGAATTATATGTTAAATCAACCCTGTCTTGCCTAAGTTGCTTTTTCTCAGGGTATTTTATCACAGCAACAGAAATGAAAATAAGGCACACTACAATTTACAATACAAAACCACCACAGTTCATGAGCCCCTAGTAGTGAGAAAGGGAGAGGAGAGGTGAGGTCGATACAAGGCAGTTTGGGCAGACCTCTGAGAATCTGAGCCCTTGGTAGGAGGAAGCAGGAGTTCAGGGATAGCAGGTTCTATGTACAGCCTGGTCTACATGACACTATATTTAGAAGCAGAAACAAAGCAGGGTAGGGGAACAAGAATTGGAAACCATGGGCTGGAAGGATGGCTCAGTGGTTAGAGCACCGACTGCCCTACCAGAGGTCCTGAGTTCAATTCCCAGCAACCACATGGTGACTCACAACCATCTGTAATGGGATCTGATGCCTTAGTCTGGTAGGGCTGATGAGAGACATTCTGTCATATAAATAAAGTCTTTAAAAAAAAAAAGAATTAGAAAACATGTGACATTAGAACAGAGCTAGCCAGCAAAAGTGGGGCCCTAGGGAAAGAGGAGGAATATGAGAAAAACAAAAACAAAAACAAGGAGTCGGGTGTGGTGGTGCACACCTGTAATCCCAGCACTTGGGAGGCAGAGGCAGGCGGATTTAAGGCCAGCCTGCTCTACAGTGTGAGTTCCAGGACAGCCAGGACCACACAGAAAAACCAATAATAATAATAATAATAATAATAATAATAATAATAAGTCAATTGGAAAGCCTTAAAAAAAACAATTTCATTTGTATGAAGAATGGAAAGTGAAACTCATTACAACAAAAAATTCAAAAGAAGGGCCTGGCCTGACACCTCTCAATCCTGTCATTCCAGAAGAAACAGTCACAAAACTTTGAGGCCAACAAGGCCTATCCAATGGTTTAGCAAGGACTACAGTGACATTCTAGAACAAAACTGTGTGTCTGAGGGGGTGGGGCACCGTGGATGGACAATGGGTAGTGAGTGCTTCATGGAGAAAGACGGCCATTGGTCACCCCATCCCACCTTTAGAAAAAGACGCTCAGGCTCACAAAATCTTGTCATCGTAGGTCTAGAGGATCCAGGGCCCCTTCTGGCCTCCAAATGCACTTTGGTACACAGATAAACACACCCATAGACACAAAAATAAATTCCTATTAGAAAGAGTAAGTGTAAACAAGATTATATTACAATAAACATGAACAGTTCTGCTACGAAGTCGTGATTTAACACTGTTCCGAGATTCTGTGCTGAGCTCAGCCTTGGCAGAACAGGACTGAAGAAGCGAGGCACTGAGGTGAGAGGCTGCCTTAGGGGGTCCACATGTGCCCGGAACTGGAGCCACAGGGTCCGATGCCCTCTTCTGGCCTCCGTGGGCACTTACACACATTTGTTTTGTTTGTTTGTTGTTGTTGTTGTTTGTGTTTTGTTTTAGTTAAATAGCAAAAGACTATGGAGAGGGGAATACAGTGTCAGTCTTCCCTTTTAGGGGAGTGAGGTGAACTGAAACTCCAGCCTGGTATTCGTATCTGTTGAGGCTGGCCTTGAACTCAAGACTCTCCAGCCTCCATCTCCAAGTACTGGGATGTCAACTCTGTGCCTGGTGTTGTACCTCCTAACTTTGGCTAGGTGTTTATTTTTAAAGCTAGTTTTCTTTAATGTATATTATTTTGTTATAGGGTCTCAGTATAAAGCCTAGGCTTTCCTGGAACTTGTCACATAGCCCAGGCTGTCTTTCTTTTTTTTTTGATTGTTTTTTTTTTTGTTGTTGTTGTTCTTGTTGTTGTTGTTTTGGTTTTTTGGATTTGGTTTTTTGGAGACACAGGGTTTCTCTGTGTAGCCCTGGTTGTCCTGGAACCCATTCTGTAGACCAGGCTGCCCTCGAACTCAGAAATCTGCCTGCCTCTGCCTCCCACAGTGCTGGGATTACAGGTGTGCGGTGCCGCTGCTGCCGCTGCTGCCGCCACCACCACCACCACCACCACCACCACCACCACCAGCCCAGGCTGTCTTTCAATTTCTGACTCTCTTATATCATCTACCTAAGTACTAGGATTACAGGCATACGCCATCATGCTTGGCTACTGATTTCCTTTCTGCTGTCTGTTTATAACCTACGTGACTCTACTGACGTCATTTCCCCTTACTGACTGATTCTGGGCAGCACAGCAGTCAGGCCAGCCACTGCAGCCGTCTTAGGCACTAAAGTGTTGAACACCTGAAAAACAATCTAAATGTTAAAGAAATGATAGTACATTTGAAGTCCTTCCTGATGCGCAAACCATGGCTATAACAGCACTGATTTAAGCTGAGCAGTGGTGCTGCACACCTTTAACCCCCACACTCCAGAGGCAGAGGCAGGTGGATCTCTGAGTTCCAGGACAGCCTGATCTACACAGTGAGTTCCAGGGACAGCCAGAGCTACACAGAGAAACCGTGTCTTGAGAACCCAACAAACAAAACAAAACAAAACAAACCTCCTGACTTAAAGTCCGCTAACAGGAAGGAATCAACGAAACATGGTATCCTAGATTAAGGAGACAGCTCGAAGGGTAAGGCCTTTGATATTCTAGCACGAAGACCTGAGTTTAGATCTCCAGCAGCCCCGCAGCACTGGGAAGCACTAGACTGGGACATCGCTGGGATTTGCTGGCCAGATAGTCTAGCCAAAATGACAAGCTTCAGGTTCAAGCAATCCTGTCTGAAGGGGGCTTAAAAAGAGAGAATGGGGGGTTTAGGGAGTGTGGCATGGCGGCGTGGGAAAGGGGGTGCCCAAGTGGCCCGTGCCCAGGCACCTCTTCCCCCTGAGGGACCACATGCACACAGACATGGTATAGAATAGTGTTTATTCAGGGCAGAGGATAGAAGTTAGAGAGGCAGAGAGGGGGGGGGAGAGGGAGAGAGGGGGAAAAGGGGGGGGGAGAGGGAGGGAGAGAGAGAGGGTGGCAGAGAGGGAGAGAGGGAAAGAGAGAGAGGGAGAGAGAGGGAGGGAGAGGGGAGAGAGAGAGTAGAGAACAGAGGAGTGGAGGCCAGCTATGACTACTTGGAGAGAGGCGGGAGGGGAGGAAAGCCCAAGGGGCAGAGAGGTGGGAGTGCGATGAGAGAGAGAGGAGGGGCAAGTGGCCCCTTTTGTAGTAGGCCAGGTCTATGGGGCGGGGCATACCTAGCAGTTGCCAGGTAAGTGTGTGGTGGAGCTTAGACAGAACACCAACACTGTCTCCAAAGTTAAGGTGTAGCAAAATAGAAGATAACCAAAGTCAACCTCTGACCTCCATCCATGCACACAAGCGAGCATACTGGCAGACACACACTCCTAAACACACATATCCTAAATAAAACAAACATGGAGTTAGACAGCTCAGTGGTTAAGAATTCTGGTTCTTCCAGAATCCAGATTCAGTTCCCAGCACACACATTAATTCCACATCTTTCTTCCAGTTCCAGGGCATCTGACCACCTTGGGCATCTGTATTCACATGACCATACATCTAACACACACACACACACACACATACACACACATACACAATGGTGGTGTATGATTTTAATCCCAGCACTCAGAAGGCAGAGGCAAGCAGCTCTCTGAGTTCAACCTGGCCTACAGGGTGAGTTCCAGGAAATCCAAGGCAACACAGAGAAACCCTGTCAATAAATAAACATATAAATAAATAATCTGTCTTAGGGTTACTGTTACTATGACAAAAGGACCATGACCAAAGCAACCTAGGAGGAAAGGTATACTTCTGTTTAGCAGTTCATCATCAAAGGAAGTCAGGACAGGAACCAAAACAGGGCAGGAATCTAGAGACAGAAGTTTATTCAGAGGCTGCAAAGGACAGTTGCTTACTGGATTGCTCTTCACAGCTTGCTAAAACTGCGGTTCTCTTATAGAACCAGGACCACCAGCCCAGGGATGGCACCACCCATAAGGGACTGGGCCCTCCCCACCAGTCACTAAGAAAGTCCTACAGACTTGCCCACAGCTGGATCCCACGGAAACATTGTTTTATCAATTGAGGCTCCTTCCTGCTGACTCTGGTTTGTGTCAAGTAGACATAAAATTAACCTGAAGAAAATACTTTTTAAAATATACACATAAAACAATAAGATGTGGTATATTCAGATGGTGGAATATTGCTTAGAAATAAAAGGGACAAATAAGTGACTCTTGCAGTAGCAGAAATAGATCTCAAAATCATCCCCCAGAGAAGAGTGACTCACAAAACCCTTATACATTTGTGTAAAACGTAAATCTCTGGTGACAGGAGCCCAGTGGCGGGCTGACTCAGCAGGTAAGGGCACCTGCTGCCAAGCTTCACAGCCCGAGTCTGACGCCCAAGCCCCTCCTGGTGGAAGGATGAACTCCCACAAGTTGTCCCCTGAGCTCCACACAGACACTGTGGCACACACATGCCTTCTGTTATAGCTAGTGTTCTATGGCTGTGAGGAGACACCACGTCCAAGGCAACTCCTGTGATACAAACCAGTTAACTGGGACTGGCTTGCTGTCCATCATGGTGAGGAGCAGGAGCTGAGAGCTACACCCTGATACAAAAGCATAGAGAGTTGGACCTGGCATGGGCTTCTGTAACCTCAAAACCAGCCCCCCTCCCCCAGTGACTCACTCCTACAACAAGGTTGCAAGTTCTAATCCTTCTAATCCTTTCAAAGAGTTCCACTTCCTGTGGACTAAGCATTCAAACCTATACAGATCATTCTTATGCAAACCACAAAACCTACACACCACAAAAAACAAATAAGTAAATAAATAAATGTAATAATCTGTGGTGACAACTCTTGACTTTTGGGGACAATTTCATGATTATACAATTATCAGAAACAAACAACATGTACATTCAAATAGAGGACAGTAAATCTTTATAATTTTTGTTTGCTTTCTTTTTTTTTTTAAGACAGGGTTTCTCTGTGTATTTCTGGATGTCTTAGAACTCATTCTGTAGACTGGGCTGGCCTCAAACTCAGGGATCTGCCTGCCTCTTCTTCCCAATGCTGGGATTAAAGGCATGCACCACCACCTGGCTGGTTTCTCCTTTTTAAAAAAAGAAAAAAAAAAAAGATTTATTTATTTAATGTATATATGCTATTGCTCCCTTCAGACCTACCAGAAGAGGGCATTGCAACCCACTACAGATGGTTGTGAGCCACCATATGGTTGCTGGAAATTGAACTCAGGACCTCTGGAAGAGCAAGTTGTGCTCTTAACCACTCAGTCATCTTTCCAGCCCCGTATAGTGAATTTTTAAAAATATCAGCCGGGCGGTGGTGGCGCACACCTGTAATCCCAGCACTCTGGGAGGCAGAGGCAGGTAGATTTCTGAGTTCGAGGCCAGCCTGGTCTACAGAGTGAGTTCCAGGACAGCCAGGGCTATACAGAGAAAACCTGTCTTGAAAAAACCAAAAAAAAAAAAAAATAATAATAATACTTGTTAAAAATATCTTATCCTTTGACAATTTCACACATGAAAGCAATGCATTTTGAACATATGCACCCCAACTCCTCCCTCTCCCTCCGCATCCTCAGAAGTCCCCAGGTCATCCTTCCCACTTGCCTCAGGAAGCACCAGTACTTCTAGCCTTTCTTGCCACTCATTATGCAGGAGTCCAGCCAGGGCTGCCCAGCGGAATGCTCACAAGTTCTGTGAGCTTGACCTTGTGCCGGCTCATGCAGGTCTGTGGGAAGACATCCTGAGCTATTCAGATTTAATGCTTACTCAGGGCCATAAGGTGGTGGCTGCTAAAATATGAGAACAATTAACTAGAGCCTTCCCCATGAGCTGTCGGTGCAAGAAAAGAACAAATTCCTGAGTTCCTGCCCTAACCGCGGAATGTTCCTGCTGGTGTTAACTCCAGGTGTCCCCACCAGATGACCTCCTCGTGTCCTGCTTCGATCACTAGGGGTGTCTACGCCCTTCCCTCCTTTGTTCTTGTGTGAAGGTCAATTCCTTCTCTGTAAGCCTTAAAACTTGTTTACCTCCCCGACATTAAAGGAGGCCTTGACACAACCCAGACTGACTCTGACTTTCTTAGCGTGCTTGGCCCCCTTTCTCTCTTCCCCCCATTTTTGACCCTCAGGTAGTGCCTCTTCGAGACCCTGGAATAACTGAACCTGCTGGACGGGTCACAGGTCGAGTTCATGAGTGCATTGGCCGTGTCTTATTCACAAGACAGCATAGTGCAGTACATCTTCTGGACCTTACATTCTTCCTATCCCTCTTCTGAGATGTTCCCTGAGCCTTGGGTAATATATGTGGGGTCTCTGCCACCTTCATAGCCAGCAGAGTGACATCAGCAGATGGCCCAGAGACAGCTCAGTTCAATGTGACCCAAGCCAGTGAAGGCTCAAACCTCTGGGGTCTGACCCCTGGTCGTTTATCTGAGGTGTACTTAAACAAAGCACAGTTTGGTGAAAATCATGTTGCTGATGTGTCACTCAGCCGCATGTACAGAGCAAATCGTGCATAAATCTTCCTGAGGAGCAAATAAGCTAACTACAGGTTGGACGTGACTATATCGGAACTCTTTGTAAAGTCCATAAAGATAGCTTCTATAGGGTTACTGAGTGAAAAAGTACAGTGAGGGCGTTGGGGTAGATTTGCTGCCAGGAAAGTCTCCACCACGCACCAGTACAACGTCGACAGACCACTAAACACATCTGCTCCCAGGCTTCTGGGCAGGTAACAGGAATTGCATTCCTTCCCTAGAAGGAAACCTAGTGTGTTTAACATTCCAGGCTCCCTACTGCCTATCTATGCGCACAAAGAGCTCCCAGGCGCCTATGGAAATAAATACCCCACATAGTGTTGTGCATTCAATAGACATGCATCCTCATCACTCCTGCCAGTTATAAGTCTCTGCGCTAACTGGTGACTGCTGCAGAGAGAAGCTTTCCTTCCCTGGGTTGAGGGCAGTATAAATCTATAGAGGTAAGCAGAAGAACTTAGGAAGCAGTTTGAAAAGTTGTCATTTAGCAAAACAACAGTAGTACAGGCGGGGGCTGGGGATTGCTGCACACACCACGTCAACACCAACACAACTGACTTTTTTTTTTTTTTGGATTTTGGTTGTTTTTCGAGACAGGGTTTCTCTGTGTAGCCCTGGCTGTCCTGGAACTCACTCTGTAGACCAGGCTGGCCTCGAACTCAGAAATCCGCCTGCCTCTGCCTCCCAGAGTGCTGGGATTACAGGCGTGCGCCACCACTGCCCGGCCCACAACTGACTTCTTGTCAACTTGACACACAAACACATCACTATTAAGGCATAACCTTTCCTTTCTTAGTCATTCCCAAGAGCTCATTAGAAATACAAACAACTTTAAAAGTCCCATAGTCTTTACAGATTCAAATCAAGCACATTAAATTTTCAGTCTCTTTAAAATATCCAGTCTCTCTAAAGATCCAAAATCTCTCTTAAAAGTTTGAAGTCTTTCATCTGTGGGATCCTATAAAAAATCAAAATTAAATAACTATCTTCCAGTGGGAAGAACCAGTCACGATCTGAACCAAGCAAAACCAAACTCTGACAGTATAAATAACTCAAGGTTCAGCTATCTCGGATTCACTCAGGAACTTTTCTGGGTGTTGGTATTCTGTCTAAGCTCCACCCAACACCTACCTGGCAATAGCCAGGTATGCCTCGCCCCATAGATCTGGCCCACTATAAAAGGAGCTACCTGCTGCTCTCCTCTCTCTCTCTCTCTTCACTCTCTTCCATCCCATCCCATTCTCACCTCTCTGCCCCTTAGGCTCTCCTCCCCTCCCCCCACTCTCCACGTGGTCACTGCCGGCCTCCACTATTCTCTCTCTCTCTCTCTCTCTCTCTCTCTCTTTTTCTCTCTCTCTCTGCCTCTGTAACTCCTATCCTCTACCCTGAATAAACTCTATTTTATACCATGCCTGTGTGCATGTGGTCCCTCAGGGGAAAGAGGTGCTGGGACAAGGGCCCGCTGGGCACCCCGTTCCCCGATACTGCCGTGCCACACTCCCTTAACCCCCAATCCCCTCTTTTTAAGCCGCTTCCCTGGGCTCCTCCAAGGAGCCGAATCACCTCTCCAGCTCCGCCTCTGCAGCACTCATCATAGCTTGTCTTCACGCTCTCCTTCCCTGCTGTTCTTCATGGACATCCCCACAGTGCTGGCATTTTCAAATATCTGGGGTCTTTTGCTGCAACTGGGCTATGCTTTCGCCAGTAGCCTCTCACAGGCTCTCACAGTGCCAAGCCCCTGCTGCTCTCCATGTCTCCTTCATGCCTCAAAACAGTACCACCTGAGTGACTTGAGTCAGGTTTTCTTACTGTAGGCCTTGGAACTCTTTCTGTAGACCAGGCTGGCCTCTAACTCAGAGATCCACCTGCCTCTGTCTCCTGAGTGCAGGGATTGAAGGTGTGCACCACCACCTCCTGCTAGTTTTTGTTTTTGTTTTTTTATTTTCTTTGTGCATTGGTGCCTGCATGTATGTCTGTGTGAGGATGTCACATCCTGGAACTGGTGTTACAGACAGTTGTGAGCTGCCATGTGCGTGCTGGGAATTGAATCTGGGTCCTTTGAAAGTTAGTGTCTGAAGACAGCTACAGTGTACTTATATATAATAAATAAAACAATCTTTAAAAAAAAAACCCAAAGGTTTCACTTTAATAGTTCTGGTATCTTGGTAAGCCCCAACTAACCAAAATGACAGCATCTTACATCAAAATAATAAAGGGCCCTGATAAGAGTCATTGAACTTCCCCCTGAAACTTCACAAGGCAGTCAGTCCTCCACCCTCCACTGGGCTCTCCGCAGTCTCATCTTCCAGGGACCCACAGGACATCCCACAGAGCTCCCAACACCCAATGACCTTTCTAGTCCCATGTTTGAAAGTCCTTCCATAATCCTACCCCCAAACAGGTAAGGTCTGTCTATAGCAGCAATACCCAACTATGCTGGTACCAACTTGTCTCAGTTAAGGTTACTACTGCTGTGATGAAACACCGTGACCAAAAAGCAACTTTTGGGGAGGGAAGAGTTATTTTGACTTACACTTCCACATCACTGTTCATCATTGAAGGAAGATGGGACAGGAACTCAAATGGAGCAGGAACTTGGAAGCAGGAGCTGATGCAGAGGCCTTGGAGAGGTGCTGCTTACTGCCCTGCTTCCCAAGGCTGGCTCAGCCTCTTATAGAACCTAGGCCCACCATCCCAGGGTTGACCCCACCCACAGTGGGCTGGCCCCACCCCATCAATCACTAATTTAAAACATGCCTTACAGCCTGATCTTATGGAGGCATTTTCTCAACTGAGATTCACTCCTTTTAGGTACTTCTAGCTTGTGTGTCATTGTCATGAGGTAGCCAGAACACTACGCTATAGCCTGTGGCCTCACGAGCCATTGATCAGGTTTCCAATACCAGGCCTGAATTCATTCCTGTGAAGCAGGCCTCAAATTTGATGCATTAACAGTCAGTTACCCATAGAGCCTTCATGGTACTACAAAGCACGCCTTACCCGACAGGTTGATGCTATAGCTTTCGGGGCAGCCACAGGATACAACTGATACCTTTTTCTTCCCCTGAAATCTGCATAGTACTGTCTCCGCTTTGAGAGCCGCTCAGCAGGGAGAAAGTTTCCGGTTCTAAGTCTGCATCTCGGCACCCAAAGCATGCTGTACCTTCATCAATAGGTGCTGCATCCGTGCGCAGCCTAGATCCTAGAAACTTGACTGGAGTTGGCAATGGAGTGAAAAAAGGATGCACAGACAGGTGCATGCACCAAAAGCTGGGATTGCATGGTCTGGGCTCTCTGATAGAGAAGCCACAGCATTCCGGGAGCTTGGCATGTTTATTATATACACTTGAACAGGGAGGCAGGGTTAGTGCATAGAGATCAGCAAGGAGGCAGGTCTATCACATACGGCAGAACAAAGATCCTGGTAGAAGCAGACCCTGCAGACAAGAAAAGTTATAGAAGATGTTTCCGCACACACTGTTAACATGCACACTGGAACAAGAGGAAGGCTTTGCTATCCTACTGAGCCTCGCTGGAAGTGCGGACGCTTCCTCAGTTTGAGGGCGTCAGATCTCTTTACAGATGGTTGTGAACCACCATGTGGTTGCTGGGATTTGAACTCAGGACCTTTGGAAGAACAGTTGGTGTTCTTAACCATTGAGCCATCTCTCCAGACCAAGGCTTCGGTCCTTAACATGACTGTTCACATTAACAGCAGAATAACCCAGGACATCATTCATGCAGGCCTTCCTGTTCTCCCCACAGACAGGGTCTTACCACGGAGGTCCAGTGGGCAACCGAGAGCAATGGCACTGGACTATTGTTTTGAGGGCCTCCGCCTCCGTGGCCGTCCTAACCAATGACTAGTAGTGAGGACCCTACACATGGTACTGAAATTTTCATTATTAACCCATGTCTGCTTGGGGGAATCGCTGTCCTCCCATTCAGGGTATCTCAAACACAGTAACTTAAAATTGTAAAGTAGCTGGGTGTTCCCTTCCCCCAGCATTTGAACTGGGCTTTAGGTGAAGTTCCTGGCCTTTTGTTCTTAATAGAGCCACACAGCTTCCTGCTTTCACCTGAGAGCCACAGTCAGCCACCACCTGGAGCTTCCGTGGATCTGCCAGACTTGCAGTTTCCTGGTCCCAGCACGCCACCTGCTGACAGTGGAGCCGGAGTCTGGGAGGAGGGGCTTGCCCAAGCTGTTATAGGGCCTAACCTCCATTAAACTTTGGCCTCCGCAAATGTCGCCCTGGCTCTAATTTCTTTTCACAGCTTTCCCATCCATCCGTCAGCTTCTGTTCTAGGAACTCAGAGAGCAGTAGCTACAGCCGGGGCAGTGGTGCATGCCTTTAATCCCAGGACTTGGGAGGCAGAGGCAGGCAGAACTCTGAGTTCGAAGCCAGCCTGCCTGGTCTACAGAGTGAGTTCCAGGACAGCCAGGGCTACACAGAGAAACCCTGTCTCTCTGTCAAACCAAACCCTGTCAAAACCAAATAAAAAAAAAGTAAAGTTGTAAAGTATTCTGTCTTCCTTACATGATTATAAGCCCCACCCTGTAGCCCGCAGGGTTATGTCTCTGTGAATTGAAGAATACTCCAAAGACCTGAACACGGTACTAGAGGACTCCAAGTGTTTGATCTCTAGTAGGGAAAAGAATGTGCGTCATCTCATTTTTATTATTAAAGCAAGCAAAACACGAGGTGGTGTTTACAATTGGTATAAGCAAATGCAAATGCAGCACAGGAATCCACCTGCATTATGTCTTTTCATCTTTGGTCACGTGAAAAGAGCCAAGAATTTTCCTCGAGGGCTAGCCTTTCCCACAGAGAGAAAGTGCACTTGGCAGGGAGGGCGTCCCCTTCCAGTCCAAGTGCATTTGTGCATCACAGCTTGTGTAATTGCCTCGAGAAGGTCACCTTGTGGGAAGAACTTTCTGCACTCTGCCCACAGTTCTCTGTAACAGCTTTCTTACACAGGCCCCCACACATGGTGCTCTAC
The DNA here is from genome assembly GCF_947179515.1 of Apodemus sylvaticus. Classification (NCBI taxonomy): domain Eukaryota; kingdom Metazoa; phylum Chordata; class Mammalia; order Rodentia; family Muridae; genus Apodemus; species Apodemus sylvaticus. The sequence goes on along the minus strand of NC_067473.1, from coordinate 62,852,523 downwards.
AAGTGGTTGTTCTAGGTTACCAGGGCATCTACCAGGGTGTCAACAGGAACTTCACCTCCTTTCAGCTGCTGCCCTCCTACCGTCTTGTTTATCAGTGTGGTCGGAGCTGGTTGGTTGTCATGCAAACATACCAATTCAAAAAAAGTTGTTTCCTTTTGAACATGGTACAGAGAACTCACATTATTTTTCTTGTGTGAGAACAAAGTTATACTGTTAGACTGAGAGGAGAAGCAGGGAAATATGCTCCAATTAGATGCACATAAAATTAGTATTTAGTAATGGCTAACAAGTGTGGTGGCTTTTATTTGTAATCTCAGCACCTGGGAAACTGAGACAGGATTGTTGTGATTTTGAAGCCAACCTGGTCTATAGAGCAAGACCTTGTCTCAAAACAGCAAATAATAATAATCACTAAAGAGCTGCTATCATGGAGGACAAGGTAAACTGGCCTTCTTGACCTCTCTCTGTTTCCAATCTTCTTTGTCTCTGCAGATGTCCAAAAAAAATTTTTTTTTTATTTTATTTTTTTGGCTTTTCAAGACAGGGTTTCTCTGTGTAGCCCTGGCTGTCCTGGAACTGGTAGACCAGGCTGGCCTCGAACTCAGAAATCTGCCTGCCTCTGCCTCTGCCCCCTCAGTCCCCGCCGCCCCCCCCCTTCCTCTCCTGCCCCCTCCCATCTCTGCCAGGATTAAAGGCATTGTCCACCATACCCAGCTTCGAATGCACTCTCCTTCCCATCAGTTCAGTCCACAAGTTTTCACAAAACAAATATCCCAGAGAAGCCTGGGCCCCGTCTCCAACCAAGGCAGAGTGAATAGAACATTCCCTTTCAGCAGCTAGGAGGGCCATCAGGGTTTGGCATGCAAATGAAGCCTTCTCTTTGCTTCAGAGCACATTTTGGTTCCACCACTCATTAGATCCTGCTGAGTTGCTAAGGTGGTTTGAGGAGCTGCTGGGTCTTGATATATAGACCAACCTGACCTGGAACCTGGAATTCACCGGGCTTGGAATCCTTTGTTTGTTTGTTTGTTTTATTTAACTTAATGTCTTTTGTTGGTTATTTGGAAATTTCACATAGTGAACCCCGATCCCATTCCCTTCCCAGTCTTCCCAGGTCCACCCCCAATCGTATGACCTCCCCCAAACCAAAAAACAAAACCAAATTCAGTTGAACTCACTGGAGCACGTTCAAAGTCCCTGGGGACATGTACAGAGCCATATTGGGGCAGTCATGCACTTGGTTTGAGTTTGACATTGGTCAAGGACAATCCCTGGCTTTGGGCAGGAATCTGCCATTAGGACATAATAGGGAAGTAGGTTAAAGCAGGAATTTTTATCCTAGGATGGAGAAGCTCAGTGAAGGTTAAGCTCATTGTTCCTCCAGGTCTAGGAATTCCTGAATTAAGCAGGTGACCCACCCAGCTGCTGGAGCAGTCAAGACAAGGACCTCCAAGAGAAGCTAGACAACTTCCACCGAACTCAGCCTGGAGTCTGGGGGGAAGGGTTTGCCCAAACTGTTAAAAGGTCTGGCGCCATTAAAGTTTCCAGCCTCGATCAGTGAAACGTTGTCTTGGCCCTCCTTCTTTTCGCCCCTTCCTCATCCATCCCTCAGCTTCTGTTCCAGCAACCCAGTTCGTAATAGCTGCAGGCAGCTAAGGAATACAATAGGGACAGCCCTTTAATAAAGATAATTGATTTCTCCTACTCCACCCCTACTAGAAGCCACCAACAGTGAAGATCTACATTTCAGCATCCTTATTGCTAGGGGTTTGGGAACTGTGACACAAACCACTCGTATAAAGATTTCAGTCCAAAGCCGGTGGTTTATTGAATGCTCCACCTAGACTGATGGATCAGGGGCATGACTCAGGCTATCAGGCTTTATAAGCCTGAGATTTACTATTATCTGTGCCAAGTTATTCCACCAGTCAGGATTTAGGGAGAGGGGACTTCCAGGCCTTAATATTTTACCTAGACTTTAATACTAAGAGTTCCCTTCAGTGTCTTCCTATCCAGGCTGTTTTTGTTTTGGGGGGATGTGGTGAGGGTAGAGAGCTTGGCACAGAAGCCTTCTTTCTCTATCTCACATTCTCAACTGTGAGTCTGTAGTCCTTCATATCACTGCAAAAGAAACTTCCCTGCCCTTTGTAGTCAACAGCAGCTCAGACCATAAACTTTCACATGGGTTCTGGCTACAGCATAGACCAAGGCATAGCCCTCTGTAGCTTTGCCATTCTCTCCAGCGCACCCAGGTCTATTCTGCCATCATTCCTTCCAATTTCCTAAGTCCATTTTTAAAAAGCAGGAGATGGACCTGCCCTTTTCTAGTTCTTGCGGGGACACTGCAAGCTCTGCAGACCCCTCTGCCAACGCCTTATCTCCCTTTGGAGCCTCCCTGGGTCTTTCAGGCTCCTCAGAGAACTCTGGGGTGCCAGTTGCCGGCTTTGATTACAGCCAGGCTTCAGGTTTTCATCCTTGATGGTGAGGACTTGTTCTGGGACTTGGCTCTGCGGTTCTCCTGCAGCTTGTAGACAAGACCTGCTGCATCTGGGCCCAGACAGTAGCAGACTTGGTCAGCCCTCAGGTGTCCCAGGGGCCCCTTCCTAGCTGCAGGTCTTCCCTTGGAATGGTTCTTACCTTTGTAAATAATCTGCTCACAGCAGCCAGGCAAGTACCACAGTTTTCTCTCATCTGATTGTATACCCATTTCTGCCTTTGGACTTGACGTTTGCTTGTAAGCTTCAATTTTTCTTTCTTTCTTTCTTTCTTTCTTTCTTTCTTTCTTTCTTTCTTTCTTTCTTTCTTTCTTTCTTTCTTTCTTTTTTTCCTTTCTTTCTTTCTTCTTTTTTTTTAATTTATCTATTTCCATGTATGTGAGTACACTGTAGCTAACTTCAGAAACACCAGAAGGATGCATCGGATTGCATTACAGGTGGTTGTGAGCCACCATGTGGTTGCTGGGATTTGAACTCAGGACCTCTGGAAGAGCACTCAGTGCTCTTAACCACTGAGCCATCTCTCCAGCCCAGCTTCAATTTTTCAGAACCTTTTAATATGGGTTCTTAAATGCTTTAACCTCCCTTCTAGGACACCACACACCATAGGTAGTGGAAAAGAAAGGCTATTAGGATACAGGGAAGTGGACCTGTTTAGACATTTTCCTTTGAAGCAAATCCCATCTGCATTGTCAGGAAATCGGCAGTTCAGTTCGCAGAAGTCAGCAGCAGCAGCTCAATCCACTGGCAAACACTTCATGAATACACCAGCTGTCCAGTTCAGTAGTGTTGGGATAGCAAACACAAATCAGCACCAGTGGTGCGACCGAGCAGAAACAGCCAGGCCTCAGCTGAATTGGCACAAGTCAGCAGGAGCGATTATGCCAGGAGAAGGTCTTTGCCATGCCTCTCTGAACAAAATGAAGATTGGTGATAAACACGAGACCAAGAAAGAAACTTTGCAAAGCTAGACCTGCAAAACCTCTTTTCATGTGTCTTGCCTCAGCGCATGAATCTGTCTTAGCAAAACTCCACGTGAGTCTCTTATCAGGTAATACCACTGTCAATCAGCCCGGGTCCTCGAAGTGGCAAGAAGCCTCCAGTACACCACGAGAAGTTTTTTGGTGTGGTTCTTTCTATGGTGTCACCACAAATGTAGCTTGATGTTAGCGAGGAATCACTTGTCCTTTCAGGCGCCTGCTTTAGTGAAACGAATCTGTGTCCACTTCAGGAAAACCATGTTTGCCTCAGCAAAACACCGTCTGTCACAACTGACTTTCCAAAGAAACCATACGTTTCCACTTCATTTGTTTTTGCCATTTATTGCCATTAAAAATTCCCGAATTAGAGGGATGGGAAAAAATTCCTGAATTACTTAAGGGCACAGGCTCTTAGTAGGAACTGCCTGCCACCTTTCTGATTCTTTATTTTGTTCTCAGTTGTATAATTCTGATCCTGGTTCATCTTTGCTGTGAGGCATACTTTATCTTTGTATTTCCCCTGGACTCTTTCTCAGTCTAGATAGACTACTTGTATTTCAGTTCTGTCGCCTTCTGATTGAGTTCATATACAACTGTGCAGTCCCAGGCCTCCCCGCTGTGACAGCTCTTCTATGCCAGGTCCCTTTTGCACAGTGCTGGCCTTTGCTGTAGTTACCCGAACATGAATATGGAGCAATCTCTCCTTGTCACACGTAACAAGTTCATCACACCAACCTCCAGTTCATAGTATATAATTTTAAAAGGGAAATATGCGGGAAGATTACAGAGGATGCTATCAGTTTCTCTCCCTCTCTCTCTCTCTCCTCTCTCTCTCTCTAGATGGGTATGTGTCTATGTAGACTAGATGGACTTTGAACTCAGAGAGATCAGCCTGCCTCTGCCTTCCAGTTGCTGAGAGTAAAGGTGTGTGAGTCACCATTCTTACGTGCTTTCCTCAGACGGCGTTTGGTTTGAATATGAAATGTCCCATATAAGCTCATGTTGTTTGAGCACACGCTTCTCCGGCTGGCAGTGGTGTTGACTGTGCTACCCTCTTATATCCCTAGCATAGTACAGGCCGAGGAGCTCAAAACTCACCATTAAAAAATAAGCAGAAAACAGCAAATTTTCTTTCCTCTTCCAAGAAGTCTGTTCAATTCTTTGCAGTCCATTCTCTTCTGTGGCATGTGTATTTGTGTGTGTGCGCGCATGCACGGCATGCACGCGCTCGTGTGTTTGGGTGTGTGTGCAAGTAGAGCTGCAAGTTTGCTTGTTTTTAAAGAATTATTTTATGTATAAGTACACTATAGCTGTTCTCAGACACACCAGTAGAGGGCATCTGATCATTTTACAGATAGTTGTGAGTCACCATGTGGTTGCTGGGAATTGAACTCAGGACCTCTGGAAGAACAGTCAGTGTTCCTAACCCCTGAGCCATCTCTCCAGCTCCAGAGCTGGAAGTTAAAGTCTATCAATCACTCTCTCCCTTACTGGTTTGGGACCTGGTTTCTCACCGAACCTGGAGTTCAGACAGCTGGCCAGTGAGCTTCAGGATTCTGTAACCTCACCACTGCCCCCCAGCGGGGGGTTAGAGACACATGCCTGGCGCTGGGGCCCTAAGCCCGGTTGTCTCCTCCCATCTAAGTGCCCAGCTCTGGCTTTTTTTTTTTTTTTTTTTTTCCCAATATCTAAGTCCTTTATTGTCCTTCAAGAGCCCAAATTGTACTTGTGATCAGGATCTTGTTTCTGGAGCTAGGAAACTGAGGCCTCACTCATCAGCCTGATATATGACACATAGACTTCTCAGATGTCATCCAAAACCTTTCTGATATCCTTGTTTTAACAGTTGTAGCTTGCTGAATAAGAGTCATTGAATTTTAACCAAGTTCAATATCATTTCCTTCAAGGATTAATTCATCCTTCTGGACTTGAGACAGAAGAAACACCCAAGAAATTTCGGATTTCAACCAAAGACCCATTCTCCTGAATAACGACATTGCTGGGGAAGGGAGCACACACAGACCTCATCTTGTATGGAAGCTCAGAGTAAACACCCTGATCACGTTCTGAACATGACGGCAGCTGGTTCTGACAGTGGCTAGTTCCTTTCTGTCACCCCACCATTTCTCAACCCTGAGCCTTTCTTCTTTCCAAGAAAACTCAGCCCTACATTGATGTGATTGAAGTCCCTCCACAGAGTTCCCCTGGGCCCTTCACAATGACTGTGCACCCCTTCAGAGTGATGGCGACATTTTCTGTAATGTTGACAGTCTGACTGAGAATGGTCTTCATTCTTGCAGTAGATGGGGCAAAGAGCTTTGGCTCATTTTAAATTGTTGTTCTTCCTATGGGGTTGCAAACACCTTCAGCTTCTTCAGTCCTTTCTCTAATTCCATTTGTCTTATGTGAGTTACTGTTGCTGTCTTCAGATACACCAGGAAAGGGCATTGGATCCCATTACAGATGGTTGTGAGCCACCATGTGGTTGCTGGGAATTGAACGCAGAACCTCTGGAAGAGCAATCAGTGGTCTGAGCCATCTCTCCTGCCCTGGTAGTTTTACTTTAAGACACTTCACTTTAGCCAGCCTAACTTGGAACTCAAGGCAATCTTTTTGCTTCAGCCTTCTAAATGCTGGGATTACTAGTGTGAGGCACAGCATACAAGCCAGAAATGACTGATTCTAGAAATACTAGAAATCAAGCTTAGAAGATACATGGCCAGTAACTGGATGAAGTACCGTGAATCTGATCCAATGAAAACATCCTAGATACATAGTCATTGTAGCTTACAATGCTGACACATAGCACTGGTCACCTGCTGCCTTAGGTAGGGTATTCTATCATAGTGATAAAACACTGTGACCAAAATCAACCTGGGGAGGAAAGGGTTTATTTCATCTTACAGGTTATAGCACATCACCCAGGGAAGTTAGGACAGGAGCCTGAGGTAGGAGCCATCAAGGAGGTCTGCTTACTGGCTTTGTCCTTGTGGCCAGCCCAGCCTGCTTTCTTAGATCGTCCAGGACCAGCAGCCCTTGTGATGCCACTCAGTGAACTAGGCCCTCCCACATCAGTTGTTGGTCATGAAAATGCACAAGAGACCAGTCATCTGGAGCACTGATTGTTTCAGTTGAGTCTCTCCTTCCAGGTGACTGTCAGACTGATATAAAGCTAACCCACATACCTACCAAACACTTAAGGACAGTGGCGGAAGCTGGCTTCTCTCAGAATCGTCACTCCGATAAAGTCACCCCCTCTGTTGGGTGCTTTTGGTTGACCTGGATCGTGCGCCCACATCTTGTTTGGGGGCAGGGGGAGGAGAGGAGAGAGCAAGCGTTTTATCATTTGATGAATTTTAGGAAGCACCCAGCATACGGCCTGTTTCTCTTCCAGTGTTTGGGAAAGAAAAGCAAGCAAAGTATTAACAGCTCCACTCAGAAGCCATCTCTCTACCAAGCAACGTGTAAAACATGAGCAGCACAGGGAGATAAAGCTGGGGCTGTTGGGATCTGGCCTTGGTGAGGAGCTCAGGCTCTTTACTGACAATGCAGCATTGAGCCTAGAGCCAATCCCTCCTTGTGGGATGCACCACTCTATATGGTGTTTTCAGCCTTGTATGTGTGCCAAGGACAAAGCCTGTACATTTTGAAATTGCTTTTGAAATTATATAATTACATTTCCCCCTTCACTTCTTTGCCCCAAGTCCTCCCATGTACCCCCTTACCCCCTCTCCTAGCTCTTTCAAACTCATGAATTTTTTTTTTTTTTTTTTAAAGACAGACTTTGTCTGTGAAGCTTTAGCTGTCCTGGAACTTACTCTATATACCAATCAAGAGACCTGCCTGCCTCTGCCTCCCCACTTTAGGGCCCCTTTTTCATTACTGGTCTGTCTGTCTACTCCTAAATACAACCTGCTCAGTCTGAATAATGTTACTTGTATGATTTCAGAACTGACCATTTAATATTGGATAACCGACTGGTGTGCCCCTCTCTGGGGAGGACTACTTCTCTCCCTCTGAGTGTTCCTGGGTTTCCTGTAGTTCTTTGGAGAGGGCTGAGGCCTCGTGGTCTCCCCTCCCTTCAGCTTTGGCATGTTTTGTGTTGTCCGAGCTCAGCTCACAGTTGGGCAGTCTCGTTGGCAAAGCTCCCCAGGTATAGCTTCCGGCCTTAGAGGAGACATGGCCACTCAGCTCTAGCTCTTACAATTTCTCTACTCCTTCCTCCAAAATGTCTCCTGCAGTGTAAGAGATGCTTTGTAGATGAGCCTGTTGGTATTTTTAAGTAGCAAGGCCTTCCTCCACTCGTCCATGTGGTGAGCTGACACGCATGCTGTCCATCTGGCTCGCATAGGGGATCTGGACTATCGGTTTCGTACACCCTGATACTAGGGAAATGGGCCACTATAGGTCCCATCCTTACTCTGTGCAACTGTCACACAGAGGGACTGGCTACCTGGCTATGCATACAAGATGGTGCAAAATTTGTATGTGTGGGGGCTGGAGAGAGGGCTGAGCTCCTGCCCTTCCCACACTAAGTCCCTACAGGGCAGGAAACTGCAGCTCCAGCAGAATCTGTCATCTTCTCTGGCCTCTGCAAGCATCCACACATGGCACACACACACACACACACACACACACACACACACACACACACACACACACACACAGGGTGTAGACAGATGCATGTACCTGCTTCAACTGTGGTGTCTGCTCTCCTACGCCCTCCAGCGGGGAGTTCTAGGCTTTCTGGATTGTGTGCCCAATCTTGTTTATTTTGTTTTTTTTTGAGACAGGGTCTCTCTCTCTCTCCCCCCCCCCCCCCTCTCCCTCTCCCTCTCTCTCATTATTATCTATATTCTTTGTTTACATTCCAAATGATTTTCCCTTTCCTGTTTTCCCCTTCTCCGCTGACCTGGAACTCACTCTGTAGACTAGGCTGGCCTCCAACTCAGAAATCCACCTGCCTCTGTCTCCCAAGTACTGGGATTAAAGGTGTGCGCCACCACTGCCCAGCATGTTCCCAATCTTGTACTCTCTTCTGCAGGTACTTGTATTTTTTAATTACAGGCATGAAGTAAGTATTGAATCAATACAATATGGATATTGTGAAGCATTTTTTAAAAGCAGAATTAAGAGCTATTTTTAAAAGTAAATAATATTTGGAAAATACTTTTATTAACAGTAAAAAGTCCTAATTTCTCAGTAAAGATTATTTTATTGAAAACAATGTAATTCAATATTTTCAGTATTTTGAAAAATCATTGTTTATCACATTATTTTGGACAATAGAAATCACAGTCCTAAACACTTCTAAGCATCCACTGTTAAGTTTCTCTTCATAGCATATTTCTTTTAAAATGACAGTTCATTTCTCATAGGTTTTAAAAAAAATCACCTTTAACTTAGGAGACCCTTGAAATACATTTCTTTTCTTTCCTTCTTCTTTCTCTTTCTTTCTTCTTTCTTTCTTTCCTTCCTTCCTTCTTTCCTTTCTCTTTCCTTCCTTCCTTTCTCCCTTCCTTCCTTCCTTCCTTCCTTCCTTCCTTCCTTCCTTCCTTCCTTCCTTCCTTCCTTCCTTCCTTCCTTCCTTCCTTGTGTATCCGCTAGGTAGCTGGGTCAGTCACAGTTCAATGCAAAAACAAGAAAGCACTGCAGGCTCACAGGCAGCAGCTGAGTGCGGGGCACCAGAGGCTGCATTGAGACAGGAGTTCGGGGATATTTGTACCACACAGCACTTCAGAGTATAGACGCTCGGTTGAGTCTGCTGCCTGGGGCAGAAGTGTGCGGATTCCTCTGTGTTCCATCTCCGTGGTTTGGAGGCTAGTAGAGAATGGTAAGTCTACCTTAGCCTGCAGTCACTGAGTACGTGACAGCCAGTGACACTTTCCCCTACCAGAGGCTTTGCTTGAGTGCACTGACAGGAAGAAATCACACCCAGAACCTTGAAGGCAGAGATGGGAAGTGACGTTTTTATACTTTGAGTTCCCACAGCCTGCAAAGGAGCCTGTAAGGACATGCATTGAAGGCTGGTTCCCAAACTATCTGCACTGAAGCGCCCCCCTGACAGCCTCTGCCTCACCCTGCTCGTGGGCAGAGAGTAGGCTTTTTGTCAAAGGAAAATAGGTTTGTGGCTTCTGCCGCTGCCAGCTCTCTGGAAGGGAGGTCCAGGCCTATTTCTCATCACATCATGGTTTCTACAATTACTTAAATGTCTAACTTTCAACTAATATTTTTCTTCCAGACAGGCTGGCCTGGAACTCACTTTGTAGCCCAGACTGGCCTCAAACGTATGGGGATTCTCTTGCTTTAGGCTCCATGTTAAGGCATCTGTCACCATGCCCAGGTAAGGTCTTACTTTTGATCAGATCCACTCTATTGATAACATCCCACAGCATTTTTGCAGAACATTATAGTCAGAAGAAAATGTGACTATTAACAAGCACGCCAGGACAAGCTATTTCTTTTCCCTTCGGCCACCAGGAACCTCCAAGAGGATTCCTTCCTCTCCTGCTGTAAGCTGGAGGTGGCTCACACAGTTTTTCCGGGAGATGCTAGGCCATCTTTGGTTCTGTAAAGTCCAGTCTGAGCCATACTGGATGAAATTTCCTCTGTCTGCTGAGGTGCCCTATGCTGCACTGTGGCCAGGAGCTCCAAACAGAGCCAAGCTGGTTTACCAGCTTTGCAGAAACAACTTTAAACTTCCCTCTGAACAGGCTCAAGAACAGCAGAGAGCACCCTTCATTCCCCACGAGTGTTCCCACAAATCTGCAGCAATAATACATTTTTTTTCCTACACCTGGATGAAATGTATAGTTTTAGCAGGCTCTTCTGGGGAACACACAGGTTACAATTTGTGATTCTTTTTTTAAAGTCTCTTTTTCTAGGTATCAAGTCTCATACACTGTCAAATCAAAACATCAAGAGTTGTGCATGCCACTGCAAACTTTGCCATGCCAGCTAGGAGTCTGTGGCAGAAGGGCCGTGCATGGGTCAGCATCCTTTGTTTCTTACAGCCCTCCTGCCGGTTTGCTAGCTTCTGTGCCAGGGCAGCAGAGACCAGGTTTCCCTTGGTTTTTAGAGCTGGACACTGGCTGTGTGTCACCACTAGTGACAGATTTGGAATGTTGTTTCTCTTCTTGTTGCACTTTCTCACAGGTGTGGAAAGAATTCTGCAGTCTCCTGCCCTGCAGGGCCTCCTCAGTTACATGCTAGTACATGTGCCCAGTCTTTGATTTGCCAACAGTTGTCCCTTGTGTTGGGCCATCTCATCAGAGTTTCCCTTTGGCTGGACCCCACTACCCACCCCACCCCGCCTCAGCAGTACTGGGAACTGGATTCAAAGATTCCTATGGATTTCTTCTTGAAAATGGTCAAATTGGCTTCCCTTCCTCTGTGAGGTGAACAGACATCCTGAGAAGGCCAATGATTCCATGAGCAGCTGTCTTCTAAAGGTGTTAGCCACCCACTGTCCATCTGTAGACTTTTAAGAGCAAATCTGGTACCAGTCTCTTAAGTCTCTTGGGCTCTAGGAGGTGTGCTGGCCACACTGGTCCTCTGGAAGGGCCCCTCATCACTGGGTCTGAGATGAAGAGGAGCTGCTGTCAGAGCAATCTTCTCCTGGTCCATAGTACAGCCCAGAGGTAGATGCTAGTGGTCCTTCTGGACTCGGAGCTAAGGGCTGCATGGTCTCTTAGCATGGGCCGCACAACTGAAGGACACCTACTGTTTTGTTCTTAGCCTTGGGGCCTCTGGTGAAACTGACACAGAAAGAGCCCCATTTTAGTGGAGTCACCATGGTTATCACAGCTAATCTTCCTTCCTTATGAAACGCCTGTTCTTGAAGTAGGTTATCTGATGGACCAGAGGTGACACACACAGTTTGCCTTATGAGCTGGGCTGTGTGGAGATAGGTAAACAGAACTATTAACTACTTTTATATTGAATTCTTACCTGGGTATTTCAATAAAAACTCAGGGAATGTATAGTTTTCACATGCATACAATTAGATATGTGACTTATGTCAATTAGCATCTTTGTGTTTGTGAAAACTTTAACGTATAATCCACTTTTCTGAAGCCTGATATAGCTGAAGCAAGTGGAATGGTGGTCAGCTGGAAGAGGGACAGGCAAGAGACCCACTGCAGCACTTCCCCCGGCAGTCTATACAGATGTCAGAGGACTGTGCATGCCACCTGCCTCTGGAAGTCACAGAAGGCCTCAGGCTGGCACAGCAGGAGGGCGGGTCACAGACCACAGAGTGCTGGGGCTGAAAGAGTGACCTTACAGAGAATGAAAATACCAAGGCAAACCCCCTCATCTCTGGCTTCCTGATAGGAGATTTTTCTGTTACTTCAAAGTCTGGGCAAGTGACAGGGCAGGGACCCTCCTGTGAGAGTTCTTAAGTTCTAGTATTAATCCCTCACATTATCATTCTATGTGGTCCCAACATCCTGGGCTAAAACCTTAGTTTGGAATGGTCTTGGGTTAGTAATGTTCCCAGAGCCTGGAAAATTCAA